>NC_140169.1:132499582-132587709 GCF_963971535.1 Notolepis coatsorum | reverse complement strand
ACCTGTCCCTGTTTCACGTAGGCCTCCATTGATGGGAAGAATGGGCAGACAACGCCCGTCTCTCTCACAGGACGACGTTGCCAGAGATGACCTTTCATGTCATCAGGAACAGGTGCAGGCAGAGGCTGCGGCAACGCCACGCCATTAGCAGCTGCGGTGGCCGCCATGAGCTCGGGGAACAAGGCAAGCAACTCCCCTTGCGTACCTCCCTCCACGTCACTCGCGTCCCTCACGTACGGGAGGCTGCCATGTCGGGCGCCACCATTCGACGCAGCAGATAGCTGGGCATCTTGTCTCAGGGTCGGAGGTTCTAACCCAACACCGGAGAACAAGGGACCCCAAGGAGATGCAACACTCCCTGCCACACCCCGAGGGGGAGAATGATACGTCTCCACTGGGGCATCGAACAAGAGCGCTCTCGCCCCCTCCATGTGATCCTCAGTCTCCATCGGAAATGGAGATAAGGCAAGAGCACTCTCGTCCAGCTCCAGCACAACCTCAAAGCCTGGCTGTTCGCCCCTGCAGCTTGCTGCCCTACGACGGGAGCGAGCAGAGGCAAAGAGAAGCGCTGAAGAAGGGTGACGTTGTGAGCGCTCGAACCCTACGAAGGTGCAGACATTATGTCTTAGCTTTTCTCGTAAATTGGCGAGAGAGAGAAAAATAAGATACAATGTCCATGTAGCTCCTTTCCAACAACTATTTCGGCACTAAACTCAAGTGGTGTATATACAGACACTTGTCGTGGTGAAAATAGGGAAGGGGCTGTTAGTATGGCCACGTCCCCACTTATGTAGAGGAGCGGATGTGGGTGTGGCCAGGCGGATGGTGTGTACATGTGGAGAAATTTTATTCAGAATTAGATTGAAAAGGATAAGATTCCACTACAAGCAGAGCGTAAGCTATACGATAATATAACTTTGCTGTGTTATAATCACACCAGCCAGACTCAACTTATATAACTGAACTGGTGTGGATTAGCTACACTGTACAAGGCCATCAAACATACAGCCTTTCATTTCACAGTAAAATCATATAAAACGTTTTCAAAAGAAACAGACAAAACATCTCCATACCTGTGTGACATATCCAATATATTAGGTTTGGTGTGCAGTGGCTTCTTTTCACCTTCTGACAAAACATAAGAATGACAAAACGTCAGCTGTGTGTATGAATACACGTAATGAGAAAAACGCGCGAATATAACAATGAGTTATGCTAGGTGCCGAAATTATACCATTAGCCCATCAAGACTAGACTAATATAGAATGGGTTCGTGATCTTGGATCCGAACAGGATGTACACAGGATGAATAGAATATTTAACTAAACATGTAGCCATAAATAGATAATGTTTAAAGCACAAATTACGACTCTTATCAATGTTTATCAGGCGGAGATTAACCAACGTGGCTCACCTCATTGCATCCATCTTCCTAATTTATGCAAATGACATGTCGTCAGCCTGTGACTGCAACTTGTTCCTGTTTGCGGACGACTCAGCCCTGCTGGTCTCTGACAAGAACAAATTGCAGGTTGAAAAAACCCTCAGCAAAAACCCTCCTTTATTGAGCCATTTATGTAAAACACATTGGTAATTGTTGCAGCAATACAGTGTATGCATTCTTTCTTTTTTCACAGTAAACAAACACCAACACAGACAAGAAACGAAAACAGTGCAGTGGGGGATTAATCAATAAATAAAATACATATATATATATATATATATATAAAGTGAAGTGTGCAGAGATCCAGTACGGACTAGTGCAGTGCAGTCAATGTCATTGAGCCAGTGTCACTTGGGGGCAGAGGGGGGGGGGGGGGGGGTACCGAGGGGGGGGGGGGGGGGGGGCCTGAGGCATTGATCAGCCTGGCGGCTGAGGGGAAGAAGCTCAGTCTGTGTCGAGCTTTCACAGCCTTTGGGATCCTCAGCCTTCTCCCAGAGGGGAGCAGGGTGAAGAGGCTGTGACCGGGGTGGAATGGGTCGGCCATGATCTTTCTCGCCCTCTTCAGCGCCCTGGAGTCGTGCAGGGACCTGAGGGAGGGCAGGGGAGAGCCGATCACCCTCTCTGCGGAGCGAATCACCTGCTGCAGCTTGGCAAGATCTTTTGCCGCTGCAGCAGGGAACCAGGAGATGATGGAGTGGGTGAGGATGGACTCACCCACAACATCACTTACAACGTACATACTACATGCAGTTAGAAGAAAACACAATTACATAATTACAGTTCAGAGTTTATGTCCATGTCAGCAGAGGTAAGGGGGGTTGCGGGGGGGGGGGGTACTACAGGGAGTATTTTTTTAGCTGGCGGAGGAAGAAGAGTCTTTGATTGGCTTTTTTGTGTATGTGGTCTGTGTTGGTTTTCCATTTGAGGTTATTGCTTATGTGGGTGCCGAGAAATTTCAAGGAGTCTGTGGTGATTATGGGTTTGCCGGAGATGGATATGGGGGTTTTGGGGTTTGGCTGGCGTCTGAAGTCGATGATGAGTTCTTGGGTTTTTGATGAGTTGAGGAGGAGGTTATTGTCTGTGCACCAGGTTATTGTGTGGTTGATTTGTGTACGGTATTCTGTTTCGTTATTGTCTGTGATGAGGCATATAAGGGTTGTGTCGTCTGCATATTTGTATATTTTTACGGAGTTGTGGAGGGATATGAGCAGGTTGGTGTATAGGGAGAAAAGCCAGGGTGAAAGGACGCAGCCTTGGGGGGCTCCTGTGCTGAGATATAGAGGGTGGGATGTGATGTTATTTATTTTGACCTTCTGTTGTCTGTTGGAGAGGAAGCTATGGATCCAGTGACAGATGCAGGGGTCGATGTTCATGTCCAGTAGTTTATTGATGAGTTTGGCTGGGATAATTGTGTTGAATGCGGAACTGAAGTCCATAACCAGAATGCGGGCGTATGAGTTGCGGGTTTCCAGGTGTTGCAGCAGGTGATGAGTGGCTGTGTTGACTGTGTCATCCACAGACCTGTTGGTTCTGTAGGCAAATTGATGTGGATCCATGAGGGGGGTGGTGCTGGTTTTGAGGTGGGTGAGAATGATGCGTTCAAATGATTTCATTACTACGGATGTGAGGGCAATTGGTCTGTAGTCGTTAAGGCAGGAGATATTGTTGGATTTTGGTACAGGGATGATGGTGGACTGTTTGATACATTGGGGGACTGAACAATTACGGAGGGAGGTGTTAAAAATGTTGGTGAAGATGGGGGCCAGTTCTGCAGCACAGTGATGTAGGACAGATGAACTGATGTTATCTGGGCCTGCTGCTTTATTTTTCTTTATCCTCTTGAAGGTGGTCCTCACCTCTTCCTCCTGGATGTGGAAGGGGGAGGTGGCAGGGGGGAGGGGGGCGAGGGGGATGGGGGGGTTGACTGTTCAAATCTAGTGTAGAAGATGTTGAGTTTGTCCGGGAGCTGGTCATCACTGTCAGGTATGGGGGGGGGGGGGTTCTTTTTGTAGTTGGTAATGTCCTGGAGTTTTTTCCAGATGGTTCTTGTATCATTGGTTGTGATTTGTTGTTCTAATTTGGAGGCGTAGTTGGATTTTGCTTTTCTTGTTGCAGCCCTTAATTTGTATTTTGCAGTCACATAGTGTTCTTTTATTCCTGTTATGTAGGCAGTGTTTTTCTCTTTTCTTAGTTGTTGGATTTCTTTGGTGAACCAGGGTTTATTGTTGTTGTAGAACTTGACCGTTTTTGATGTGATGCATAGTTGTTCACAGAAGTGGATGTATTATACGATGTACATTGTATAATGAATAAACACACAGTTTGTAACAAAAAACAATCCCCCACCAGGAGGGACCTTTTATTTAGTAACAAAAAATTATATATTGGGGAGGGGAAGGGGACAGGGGCAAACAGGGGAGTCACTAGTGGCGCCTGCCGCGTGCAGCGCGATGCTTGCCCCCACGGGGAGCCAGTCCAGAGGAACGGTTCTGGGGAGCCTGGTCACGTCGATCCCTACCGTCACCTCCGGGCGTGGGACGGCTGGCTGCGGCGGACAAGGCACTCCCTCAACTCCTGGCCTTCTTCGACGAAGGTCCAGCTGTGGCGGCGGTGGTGGCGGAGGCAACGGTCGCGGTCCTCTGCCGGCGTTGCTTTTTTCGGCCATCACCGGTGGCATCGGGTCGGGGGAAATGGGGTTGGAGCACAGAGCGCTCCTCCTCCATCTCTCTGCAGGCTGCCGTCATCTGCTGCATGGCCGACCCGAACAGCCCAGCATCGGAGAGGGGGGCTGTGAGCAGGGGAATCGTCTTCTGTTCCGGCACCCGTGCCTGCTCCAGCCAAAGGTGGCGCTGGGATAGTGGCCAGGGCGCGCTCCTTCCCGGCGGCTATCGCCTGTAGCTGGGTAAGGTGCAGGATGGCTCCAGCCGCCTGGGCGTGAAGATATTGCTGATGGTCATCCATTACCGACCCACCCGCCATCATCCCCGACATGTAGCGCACTAGCTGCGCGATGTTAGAAGTCGCAGCTAGGCTCTGAGTCGCGGCGATGTACGCTTGGTCACTCCAATTAGCCATCTGCCTAGCCGATTTCCCTTGGGGAACCGGCTTTTCGCAACGGCCACCATTTCGGGACAAAGTATGGATGCCATCGGGCTATCAAGCCGAGGCACCCCGTCCTTTAGCCCCTGGACCAAACCCGCCACCCGCGTGACTGGCACGTAGGCGGGGGTAAGGCCAGTGATGCGGGAGATTACCTGTCCCTGTTTCACGTAGGCCTCCATTGATGGGAAGAATGGGCAGACAACGCCCGTCTCTCTCACAGGACGACGTTGCCAGAGATGACCTTTCATGTCATCAGGAACAGGTGCAGGCAGAGGCTGCGGCAACGCCACGCCATTAGCAGCTGCGGTGGCCGCCATGAGCTCGGGGAACAAGGCAAGCAACTCCCCTTGCGTACCTCCCTCCACGTCACTCGCGTCCCTCACGTACGGGAGGCTGCCATGTCGGGCGCCACCATTCGACGCAGCAGATAGCTGGGCATCTTGTCTCAGGGTCGGAGGTTCTAACCCAACACCGGAGAACAAGGGACCCCAAGGAGATGCAACACTCCCTGCCACACCCCGAGGGGGAGAATGATACGTCTCCACTGGGGCATCGAACAAGAGCGCTCTCGCCCCCTCCATGTGATCCTCAGTCTCCATCGGAAATGGAGATAAGGCAAGAGCACTCTCGTCCAGCTCCAGCACAACCTCAAAGCCTGGCTGTTCGCCCCTGCAGCTTGCTGCCCTACGACGGGAGCGAGCAGAGGCAAAGAGAAGCGCTGAAGAAGGGTGACGTTGTGAGCGCTCGAACCCTACGAAGGTGCAGACATTATGTCTTAGCTTTTCTCGTAAATTGGCGAGAGAGAGAAAAATAAGATACAATGTCCATGTAGCTCCTTTCCAACAACTATTTCGGCACTAAACTCAAGTGGTGTATATACAGACACTTGTCGTGGTGAAAATAGGGAAGGGGCTGTTAGTATGGCCACGTCCCCACTTATGTAGAGGAGCGGATGTGGGTGTGGCCAGGCGGATGGTGTGTACATGTGGAGAAATTTTATTCAGAATTAGATTGAAAAGGATAAGATTCCACTACAAGCAGAGCGTAAGCTATACGATAATATAACTTTGCTGTGTTATAATCACACCAGCCAGACTCAACTTATATAACTGAACTGGTGTGGATTAGCTACACTGTACAAGGCCATCAAACATACAGCCTTTCATTTCACAGTAAAATCATATAAAACGTTTTCAAAAGAAACAGACAAAACATCTCCATACCTGTGTGACATATCCAATATATTAGGTTTGGTGTGCAGTGGCTTCTTTTCACCTTCTGACAAAACATAAGAATGACAAAACGTCAGCTGTGTGTATGAATACACGTAATGAGAAAAACGCGCGAATATAACAATGAGTTATGCTAGGTGCCGAAATTATACCATTAGCCCATCAAGACTAGACTAATATAGAATGGGTTCGTGATCTTGGATCCGAACAGGATGTACACAGGATGAATAGAATATTTAACTAAACATGTAGCCATAAATAGATAATGTTTAAAGCACAAATTACGACTCTTATCAATGTTTATCAGGCGGAGATTAACCAACGTGGCTCACCTCATTGCATCCATCTTCCTAATTTATGCAAATGACATGTCGTCAGCCTGTGACTGCAACTTGTTCCTGTTTGCGGACGACTCAGCCCTGCTGGTCTCTGACAAGAACAAATTGCAGGTTGAAAAAACCCTCAGCAAAAACCCTCCTTTATTGAGCCATTTATGTAAAACACATTGGTAATTGTTGCAGCAATACAGTGTATGCATTCTTTCTTTTTTCACAGTAAACAAACACCAACACAGACAAGAAACGAAAACAGTGCAGTGGGGGATTAATCAATAAATAAAATACATATATATATATATATATATATAAAGTGAAGTGTGCAGAGATCCAGTACGGACTAGTGCAGTGCAGTCAATGTCATTGAGCCAGTGTCACTTGGGGGCAGAGGGGGGGGGGGGGGGGGTACCGAGGGGGGGGGGGGGGGGGGCCTGAGGCATTGATCAGCCTGGCGGCTGAGGGGAAGAAGCTCAGTCTGTGTCGAGCTTTCACAGCCTTTGGGATCCTCAGCCTTCTCCCAGA
Source organism: Notolepis coatsorum (assembly GCF_963971535.1). Taxonomy (NCBI): domain Eukaryota; kingdom Metazoa; phylum Chordata; class Actinopteri; order Aulopiformes; family Paralepididae; genus Notolepis; species Notolepis coatsorum. The sequence goes on along the minus strand of NC_140169.1, from coordinate 132,581,074 downwards.
GGGGAGCAGGGTGAAGAGGCTGTGACCGGGGTGGAATGGGTCGGCCATGATCTTTCTCGCCCTCTTCAGCGCCCTGGAGTCGTGCAGGGACCTGAGGGAGGGCAGGGGAGAGCCGATCACCCTCTCTGCGGAGCGAATCACCTGCTGCAGCTTGGCAAGATCTTTTGCCGCTGCAGCAGGGAACCAGGAGATGATGGAGTGGGTGAGGATGGACTCACCCACAACATCACTTACAACGTACATACTACATGCAGTTAGAAGAAAACACAATTACATAATTACAGTTCAGAGTTTATGTCCATGTCAGCAGAGGTAAGGGGGGTTGCGGGGGGGGGGGGTACTACAGGGAGTATTTTTTTAGCTGGCGGAGGAAGAAGAGTCTTTGATTGGCTTTTTTGTGTATGTGGTCTGTGTTGGTTTTCCATTTGAGGTTATTGCTTATGTGGGTGCCGAGAAATTTCAAGGAGTCTGTGGTGATTATGGGTTTGCCGGAGATGGATATGGGGGTTTTGGGGTTTGGCTGGCGTCTGAAGTCGATGATGAGTTCTTGGGTTTTTGATGAGTTGAGGAGGAGGTTATTGTCTGTGCACCAGGTTATTGTGTGGTTGATTTGTGTACGGTATTCTGTTTCGTTATTGTCTGTGATGAGGCATATAAGGGTTGTGTCGTCTGCATATTTGTATATTTTTACGGAGTTGTGGAGGGATATGAGCAGGTTGGTGTATAGGGAGAAAAGCCAGGGTGAAAGGACGCAGCCTTGGGGGGCTCCTGTGCTGAGATATAGAGGGTGGGATGTGATGTTATTTATTTTGACCTTCTGTTGTCTGTTGGAGAGGAAGCTATGGATCCAGTGACAGATGCAGGGGTCGATGTTCATGTCCAGTAGTTTATTGATGAGTTTGGCTGGGATAATTGTGTTGAATGCGGAACTGAAGTCCATAACCAGAATGCGGGCGTATGAGTTGCGGGTTTCCAGGTGTTGCAGCAGGTGATGAGTGGCTGTGTTGACTGTGTCATCCACAGACCTGTTGGTTCTGTAGGCAAATTGATGTGGATCCATGAGGGGGGTGGTGCTGGTTTTGAGGTGGGTGAGAATGATGCGTTCAAATGATTTCATTACTACGGATGTGAGGGCAATTGGTCTGTAGTCGTTAAGGCAGGAGATATTGTTGGATTTTGGTACAGGGATGATGGTGGACTGTTTGATACATTGGGGGACTGAACAATTACGGAGGGAGGTGTTAAAAATGTTGGTGAAGATGGGGGCCAGTTCTGCAGCACAGTGATGTAGGACAGATGAACTGATGTTATCTGGGCCTGCTGCTTTATTTTTCTTTATCCTCTTGAAGGTGGTCCTCACCTCTTCCTCCTGGATGTGGAAGGGGGAGGTGGCAGGGGGGAGGGGGGCGAGGGGGATGGGGGGGTTGACTGTTCAAATCTAGTGTAGAAGATGTTGAGTTTGTCCGGGAGCTGGTCATCACTGTCAGGTATGGGGGGGGGGGGGTTCTTTTTGTAGTTGGTAATGTCCTGGAGTTTTTTCCAGATGGTTCTTGTATCATTGGTTGTGATTTGTTGTTCTAATTTGGAGGCGTAGTTGGATTTTGCTTTTCTTGTTGCAGCCCTTAATTTGTATTTTGCAGTCACATAGTGTTCTTTTATTCCTGTTATGTAGGCAGTGTTTTTCTCTTTTCTTAGTTGTTGGATTTCTTTGGTGAACCAGGGTTTATTGTTGTTGTAGAACTTGACCGTTTTTGATGTGATGCATAGTTGTTCACAGAAGTGGATGTATTATACGATGTACATTGTATAATGAATAAACACACAGTTTGTAACAAAAAACAATCCCCCACCAGGAGGGACCTTTTATTTAGTAACAAAAAATTATATATTGGGGAGGGGAAGGGGACAGGGGCAAACAGGGGAGTCACTAGTGGCGCCTGCCGCGTGCAGCGCGATGCTTGCCCCCACGGGGAGCCAGTCCAGAGGAACGGTTCTGGGGAGCCTGGTCACGTCGATCCCTACCGTCACCTCCGGGCGTGGGACGGCTGGCTGCGGCGGACAAGGCACTCCCTCAACTCCTGGCCTTCTTCGACGAAGTTCCAGCTGTGGCGGCGGTGGTGGCGGAGGCAACGGTCGCGGTCCTCTGCCGGCGTTGCTTTTTTCGGCCATCACCGGTGGCATCGGGTCGGGGGAAATGGGGTTGGAGCACAGAGCGCTCCTCCTCCATCTCTCTGCAGGCTGCCGTCATCTGCTGCATGGCCGACCCGAACAGCCCAGCATCGGAGAGGGGGGCTGTGAGCAGGGGAATCGTCTTCTGTTCCGGCACCCGTGCCTGCTCCAGCCAAAGGTGGCGCTGGGATAGTGGCCAGGGCGCGCTCCTTCCCGGCGGCTATCGCCTGTAGCTGGGTAAGGTGCAGGATGGCTCCAGCCGCCTGGGCGTGAAGATATTGCTGATGGTCATCCATTACCGACCCACCCGCCATCATCCCCGACATGTAGCGCACTAGCTGCGCGATGTTAGAAGTCGCAGCTAGGCTCTGAGTCGCGGCGATGTACGCTTGGTCACTCCAATTAGCCATCTGCCTAGCCGATTTCCCTTGGGGAACCGGCTTTTCGCAACGGCCACCATTTCGGGACAAAGTATGGATGCCATCGGGCTATCAAGCCGAGGCACCCCGTCCTTTAGCCCCTGGACCAAACCCGCCACCCGCGTGACTGGCACGTAGGCGGGGGTAAGGCCAGTGATGCGGGAGATTACCTGTCCCTGTTTCACGTAGGCCTCCATTGATGGGAAGAATGGGCAGACAACGCCCGTCTCTCTCACAGGACGACGTTGCCAGAGATGACCTTTCATGTCATCAGGAACAGGTGCAGGCAGAGGCTGCGGCAACGCCACGCCATTAGCAGCTGCGGTGGCCGCCATGAGCTCGGGGAACAAGGCAAGCAACTCCCCTTGCGTACCTCCCTCCACGTCACTCGCGTCCCTCACGTACGGGAGGCTGCCATGTCGGGCGCCACCATTCGACGCAGCAGATAGCTGGGCATCTTGTCTCAGGGTCGGAGGTTCTAACCCAACACCGGAGAACAAGGGACCCCAAGGAGATGCAACACTCCCTGCCACACCCCGAGGGGGAGAATGATACGTCTCCACTGGGGCATCGAACAAGAGCGCTCTCGCCCCCTCCATGTGATCCTCAGTCTCCATCGGAAATGGAGATAAGGCAAGAGCACTCTCGTCCAGCTCCAGCACAACCTCAAAGCCTGGCTGTTCGCCCCTGCAGCTTGCTGCCCTACGACGGGAGCGAGCAGAGGCAAAGAGAAGCGCTGAAGAAGGGTGACGTTGTGAGCGCTCGAACCCTACGAAGGTGCAGACATTATGTCTTAGCTTTTCTCGTAAATTGGCGAGAGAGAGAAAAATAAGATACAATGTCCATGTAGCTCCTTTCCAACAACTATTTCGGCACTAAACTCAAGTGGTGTATATACAGACACTTGTCGTGGTGAAAATAGGGAAGGGGCTGTTAGTATGGCCACGTCCCCACTTATGTAGAGGAGCGGATGTGGGTGTGGCCAGGCGGATGGTGTGTACATGTGGAGAAATTTTATTCAGAATTAGATTGAAAAGGATAAGATTCCACTACAAGCAGAGCGTAAGCTATACGATAATATAACTTTGCTGTGTTATAATCACACCAGCCAGACTCAACTTATATAACTGAACTGGTGTGGATTAGCTACACTGTACAAGGCCATCAAACATACAGCCTTTCATTTCACAGTAAAATCATATAAAACGTTTTCAAAAGAAACAGACAAAACATCTCCATACCTGTGTGACATATCCAATATATTAGGTTTGGTGTGCAGTGGCTTCTTTTCACCTTCTGACAAAACATAAGAATGACAAAACGTCAGCTGTGTGTATGAATACACGTAATGAGAAAAACGCGCGAATATAACAATGAGTTATGCTAGGTGCCGAAATTATACCATTAGCCCATCAAGACTAGACTAATATAGAATGGGTTCGTGATCTTGGATCCGAACAGGATGTACACAGGATGAATAGAATATTTAACTAAACATGTAGCCATAAATAGATAATGTTTAAAGCACAAATTACGACTCTTATCAATGTTTATCAGGCGGAGATTAACCAACGTGGCTCACCTCATTGCATCCATCTTCCTAATTTATGCAAATGACATGTCGTCAGCCTGTGACTGCAACTTGTTCCTGTTTGCGGACGACTCAGCCCTGCTGGTCTCTGACAAGAACAAATTGCAGGTTGAAAAAACCCTCAGCACGGAACTAGGCAAAATCTGCATATGGCTCGCTGATAACAAACTATCATTACACATGGGCAAAACAGAGTCCATTCTCTTCGGTTCAAATAACAAACTCAGCAAGACCGACGGATTCTCAGTTACAGTGGGTGACAATATTGTCACAAGGAAAGACGAAATTACCTACCTGGGTTCCATCCTAGAGGCAAATCTTTCCTGTGACAAAATGGCATCCAATGTAATAAAAAAAGTCAACCAACGAACTAGATTCTTGTACCGGATCTCCTCTCTGGTAAACAAGAATACCCTGAAGACTCTGGCAGGAGCACTCATTCAAGGGTACTATGACTATGCGTGCACCTCATGGTACCAAAGCACCTCAAAGGCGCTTAAAACAAAATTACAAACATCACAAAACAAACTGGTCAGACTACTACTTGACCTGAACCCCAGAACCCACCTCACCCCTGCCCACTTTGCCAACCTAGGATGGCTTAGAGTAGACGACAGAGTACAGCAACTTGCAATGGGCCTGGTCTACAAGATACACTATACGACCGGGGTGCCCATGTACATGTCAAAATTCTTCCCAAAGGTCAGTGAATACCACAACCACTACACCAGAGGAAGCTCAACAAATCATGTTAAACCCAGATTCGGCTCAAACAAGGGACTAAACACGTTTCGCAATTATGCCACAACAATGTGGAACGCCCTACCCAAAGCTGTAAAGGAATGTGAATCCCTGCCCACATTCAAAACCGCTCTTAAAGAGCACCTACGGGAGGCTGCAATTCGAAACTGGCCACCGTAAATACCCAAAACCCCCACCACCTCCTAATAGACAGTCTCCTCCCCACCGCATGTATATATTCCCTCCCCGCCGTATGTATATTTCCCTCCCACCCACCCACCCCCTCCTAATGTACAGTCCCCTCCCCATCATATGTATATACTCTGTCAGGATCTAGGGGTAACAGTACTGTATATTTGAATACCGCCTATGTCACAAATGTATCAGTACTAAATACCTATATGTCCCTATGCCATAAATGTCATGTATGTTGTGTATGTCATAAATGTCACTATGAATTGAAAATGGGGGACCCTGATGGAAACAAGACAAACGTCTTTCTCAGGTCTGCATCCCCTTAACAATTGTATGTATTGAGCCGTACTGTATTGTACCCATTCTGCAATCTGTTAAATAAAGTTTTCATTCATTCATTCATTCCAGAATAACTGTGCGTGAGCCAGGTGAAATCGTGCATAATGACGTCGTCACGCAATGTCACGATGGTGCGTTCAGCATCCACACCAAACCCCAAAACAACACAGGTATCACCACAGGTAGGAGATTCCAACAAACCAATGAAACCGGGTGTTTTGGCGAAATTCACAAGGGGAACATATTAACCTGTTACATTTGGTTCACAGTGCCTACAAATTATTTAGTTTTGATTTGTGATGACATAAGATCTCTCATGCGGTCATGTCATTATGACTAGCCACGTTTTGTTAACGTTCCAATTTTTAAAAGCCAAATTGCTAATCCAAAATGACCAGATGTTGCAGAGAATCAGTGGCGGCTCCTGGATTATTCTCCAGATGGGGCGCTAGGGGGCGCTATACCAAACATGTACCACGCATTGGCCAAATAAAGTACAGTCTAATTCACAACTTGAAACAATATATAAATAGAAACGTTAGAAACAAACTCGCTCCGTCTCCAAACACACGCATAGGCAGAGAGAGAGAGAGAGAGGGAGAGAGAGAGAGAGAGAGAGCGAGAGAGAGAGAGAGGGAGAGAGAGAGAGAGAGAGAGCAAGAGAGAGGGAGAGAGAGAGGGAGAGAGAGAGAGAGAGCGAGAGAGAGGGAGAGAGAGAGGGAGAGAGAGAGAGAGAGGGAGAGAGAGAGCGAGCGAGCGAGAGAGAGAGAGAGAGAGAGAGAGAGAGAGAGGGAGAGAGAGAGAGAGAGGGAGAGAGAGAGCGAGCGAGCGAGAGAGAGAGAGAGAGAGAGAGAGAGAGAGAGAGAGAGAGAGAGAGAGAGAGAGAGCGATATTGCAAATCTACCTTGTTGTTGTTGTTAAGTTGACAGCAGAGCAGGCAGCAGGGCTTGATAAAGTATATCCACTCCATTGTCCATTGTGCATGTCCCTCCACACTGCATCCATATATAGCTTATAGCCAACAAGTACTGTGTGAGATAACAACAAATAGCTGCATCTCACAACACAACAGCATAAACTCACTTTGTTTAATTGAAACGTGGTGGGCTTGATAAAGTGTATAATCCGCTGTTGATGATGTATATCCAGACCACTGTCCACTGTCCAGACTGCATCCGCCATATAGCTTGTTAGCTGTTAGCACCACAACAAGACAGTACTTGATTTCTTTGTCCATTTCCGCGTCGAACAGACTGCAAACTACCTGGCGTTCTATCGCCATGCTCTAAGACAAACTCTAACCTTAACCAACTTTGAAAGAGTGCCTAAGCTTAACCGTCGAAAGAACTTGCAGTCACGCTCTAAGACAAATAGCTTGCAGTCACAACAACACAACTATCTCTACCACCAACCTAGAAAGAATAAGGTAGAATTGGAACATAGAAATTGGATTCGGCCAATCAGAGATCGTCTCCGCGAAATGCTGCTACGGAAAAAAAAACGGATGTTTTTGAAAACCGGCCCCAGATTAGGGTCCTTTGTTCAGCCTTTTTAGGCGACGGCGGAGGATCTTGGTTTGAAGCCCATTATAGCAACTAGTGGGCCACGACCAGTAAACTGGTGATCCCAGGATCTCTGGACGCGTGGGTACTTCTCTGTCACCGTATAGGCCCCATCTTTCATATGCAAATGAGAGTATACCCTAAATGAGGAAATGTGGGCATGGATGTTCGTTATCGGAAGATCCATGTTCAAGTCGGCTACAGCCCAGATGGGACTTGTGCTGGCTCCGCCGGATGTATGGTAAAATCACCGTTGTAAAACTGTGTTAACATCTCGTTTCTCTTCTCTCTTAAAAGGTGAGGAGGGTTTCAGAACGGCGGCCTGTCTGAGTGTGGCTTGTTATATCGTTGTGTACAAGTTCAGGTGATAGCTGCTTAGCTTGCGTGCTAGTTGTGGACTACCTGTTAGCCAGTCAGCTGTTAGCTGCAGGCGCTAGCCTGTTGTGTCACTAGGCTAGTAAACGTTAGCTTGCTGCTATCGGCCGAGAGCGGCCGTTAGCTTAATGCTACACTGTTGAACGTTCTGAGACTATAACATGCTTTAAACACTCTGACTACGACGTCATCTTTGACAGAGGATGTTAGTCGAACCTACCCTGAGCCCGGCCGGCGAGGACTGCGTCAACAAGGGGAACCGTAGCGGCGGGATGGAGCGGCGACGCTGCCCATGTCGACAACACAGGAATGCTGTGTTACTATCGGTGCCTTGTTAGAGACTGCAGTTCGCTTGATCTGCGCTCACGGTAGGAAAGGTCCTGACCAGACCTTGAACACTTCTTCTTTCTTTCCCTTCTAAATGTTTTGTAAATAACGATGTTTTCCAAAACGAGTGTTGCTGCACTACATTTAGGATACGACGCGAGTTATGTGTGAATTGTCTTGTCACTGGTCTCCATGCAAATCGGGTTGTTTGTTACAGATGTGAAAATGATCTGGTTTGTTGTGTTGAGAAACATTATGTGTGTTCATGTACCGTGTACTCACAACTAAGGGGGTTAAACTAACCTATAAAGCTATGCTTAGTGACATAGAATGAAGAATGAATTATTTTCTCAGCCTGTAATGACAATGAACAGTGTGTTCACATATTTACAGGTTTACCTGTTCAACTGGCCGTATTAAGGGTAAAGTAGGAGGGATGTTTTCCCCCCGGTTCCCTGGAGACTTCTTCACCCTCCTCTCAGACATGTTGTTACAATATATTGTGTCACTGTGTGGTGGGATACGATGTAACCCTTAGCTTGATTGCTGGGGTTGTGCTAGAACTGCTTGAGGAACTGTATTTTCCTAAAAATATTTGTCACTTTTCGTGTGTGCTTAGCAAGGCCTGTGGCCGATACTAATCGAGAATTATGTATTCTCTCATTATGAAAAACGGCGTTCCTCTGTAGAGCGTTTTTGCCATTTTTTGTAGGTGATAATGGGTTGTGTGTGTCGTGTGACCTACAACTGGGTTAGGTTGGCCACAGAAGCACATGTGTAAGTCTGGTACCGGGGCTCTTAAGGGGGCCCTCTCTATTCTGTGTTTTTTCCTTAGTAAAAATCAGATAGCAGGTTAGCACATGCGCTGTGTGAAGCTGTTAGATGCTTCATGGAGCTGACTATGACTGTGTCATACTCTTTTTTGTCATTTACATCGTATCATGGGTGTGGGGTCGTAAAGGGGTGAACTGGTAATCCTTTTCTCCCCTTCTTTGATGGGCAGGGGTTAAAACCTCCTGTCCTTCAAGGTTCCTGTCACGTTGCTGTTCGGCACGTTACAGGGTAAGAGGGGGGGTTGGGGGGGAGGGAGTTTCCTGGTCCCACGCCCTGGAATATTGGGCGTGTGCACCGCAGAAATTCCCCCGCCATAGAGTACGTCACTGTGCGCGTCTCTGTTGGTAGGACTTCCGTGAGCTGTTCGGGTCCATATGATGGATCTGTTTCGGGGAGTGGTCAGGGCTCCTCCTCACGAAGCTCCTATTCGGGCCTTCTGTGAGTTAGGACTCTCCTTCCATGAGAGGGAGCCTCCTCCTCATATTGTCAAGGTGAGTAGAACTTCAAAAAGGAGTCCTGCTCTATTGTGTGTGTATTCGATTCAATTCGATTATTGAGTGTGTATGGGTTCAGTGCTTCCTCCCCGGAGGGCCCTAAAACCAAAATTTTACATGGCTCAAGGTTGCAATATATTCTTTTCAATCTGTACAGCTCGCGTGGGAAGTCTCTCTGGGGATTTCCGTCTCCTCCCTATGGGAGGGTGGTGGGATGTAAAAATGTAAAAAAAATGTACCCCCGGCTGTGTAGACTGGGATACATGTTGTTGGTGCTTCCTTCTTTTCTATTAAAAAGAGTTGGAGTTAGGAAGCATCACACCCCTCTTGTCGTTCCCCTGGGCGCCTTGGGGATTCAATGACAGGTCTAAATAGCCTGTTCATTGATGTGGTTGTGTCCCGAGTCCCGATGCACGCATAGTGCTAGCTCGGGGTGTTCTGTTGAAGATCAGGCGAATGACTGGCACGCCTTGGTTGCTTGAGGTTAAAACAGCGTTTTTATAAAGCAACTGGGATGGAGGTTTTTCCTCTTCCGACGACCTGTGTTGGTTGTCGACGGATTCTCGTTCATATCTGGGGGATGATGATGGAATGGATCTGAACATATGTAGAGGGGTCTTACGCCCTGGGGGTGGGCCACCGGGCGCGGTTCGCACCAAACGTCTGGTGGCGCCTTCTTTTCATGTTTAAGATCAACACGCATATCTGCCCCTTCTCCTGGAGTAGGCATGTCGGCGTGGTTAGGGCACGGGACTGGTTCTGGTCACGCTGGTCCGGATCAGTTAAACCCGTTGTCCGCCGGGGATGCAGATCTGCTGTTCTGGTACTCTGAGGGACTTGGGCTTTTTTCAGGGGGAAAAATGCCAGGTCGGTCCGGGTGTCACAGGGTTAAGCGCTATGGAGACCCTGGTTGGGTACATTTTGTACTCTGCACTGTCGTAATGGCTTACGGCCATGCCAACCTGTACACGCTCGATCTCGTCAGATCTCGGCCGCTACGCAGGTTGGTCCTATTTAGTACTTGGTTGGGAGACCGCCTGGGAATACCAAGTACGGTGTGCTTGGGGCTGGTTCTCCATTCTTTTCGCTCCTCTCTCACGCATGGCGAAGAGGGGCCTGTTGGGGTGGTCTTTGACCTCCTCTGGTGACCCTGTGCTTCCCGTATCGCCGGGCCCGGTCCGAAGTAATGTTTCGTCGACCCGTAGGCCTAGGATAACCCTTTTTTGAAAACTGAAACACTTGTACTGCGGTATAGCCAGTGTGTACCCGCAGGTGTGTTTTGGAGTTTTTTCTTGAGGGGTTATAGGAACAACCACCGCATTGGGTAACGACAAGGTGGTTGATTCCCTGGTGTGTTGGAGCAGTGTCAACTCCCGGGTTACCCGGTTGAGGGTGCCCCTGCACGTTCATGACGTCTGCCAATCATGTCAGCCTTCTCTGCCTCAACCCCTCTGGGTGGGTTTTTTTTAAATGGAGGCTTGGTCATGCAACAACGCCAGCATACGCCCCTTCCACCGGGGGGGCTGTTCTCAGCTAACTCCTTTGGCGCCTGTCTCGTCCACAGTGCTCCAGGCTCAGGTTACAGCCTGTTGCCTGGTTTTCCCCGGTGCGCTGCCTGCTTCCGTTGGTTAACCTTTTTTGTGTGCTTACGGCCATGCTGACTGCCTGTTCTGCAGGGTCAGTGTGCCAGGCGGTGTGCTATTGGGGGAAAAGGGCCCGCTCTTGGAGGGGCCTTATCCGAATACGCTGGCGATGTGGGGGGCGGTGTCACTAAGTGACCGCCTGGTGGGGTCTTGATGCCTGGAGTCATTGACCTCTCCGGGCCCCCGTTTTCCAGGGGATCCGGTCCCTTTAGTGGGTCTGGGTCTTCCTTCGCGCTCCGCTGCTACGGCCTTGTCACGGGGTTGGGTTTGCTCTTGACCCCGTGATTTCTGGGGGCAGTAACGAGGTTGTTCCCTCCGTTCGTTCCCGGGTGGCATGCGGGTTGTGCGTGTGTGTAGTCGTGGGGTCAGGCCTGCTCACCCTATGCGTTGAGTTGCTTGAGTGCCTCTTCGCACGGTCGGGTCCGTCGCCCTCCCGGGAACCTCCAATAGGGGGGGTGCCCTCCATTAGGGGGGGTCGGGGGGGCTCGGTCCTCCCTGATCTGATGGTTGTGGGGGGCCTCAGCGGGGTGTATTTGTTGGCCGAGGGCTCTCGCTCGGCCTCCCTTGTGCAGTAGTGATGCCGAGCGGAGCCCATTACGATACAGAATGATAGGTTATGACTATAACCAAGTTCTGTTAGTAATGGTGACGCTCGGCATCAGACGCCGCTGCTGCCCTTGATCTCACCTTGTGGTGAAAGCTTGGGAAGGAGGCGAGTATGTGGCCCCACCCCTGCTTATGTAGGTAAGCTGATAGGGGTGTGGTCAGACGAATATTGGGATATAAAGGTACACTTGTGGAATCTTTATTCAGTTCGCGTGCATGAGCGAGGTACTGTGCAGTAGTGATGCCGAGCGTTACCATTACTAACAGAACTCGTTTTGGCTATACATTTTTCCTTTTTTTAAACCGTTGCTTAAAATAAAAAAAAATCCACTGCCTTATCAGAGAGAGGAATGTATATTAGAAGGCTTTTTTCACGGGACCACAGCCTGCCTTTACCACGGACTATTAATAGTCCATTAATTTGCCTATAGCTGCAGCCAGTGTTAATTTTGTCAACGAAAATGATGACTAAATATTAGGGGTGTAACGATGCGACCTCACAACGATTAATTTTGATTACGATTATTCAGACAACGATTCAATGCATCATGAAATCTCTTCATTTGACCACGATTCGATTCGATTCGATACATTTTCAGTTAATTCCCAAAAAAATATTGAATACACAAATGTGGCTGGGGGAACCGATTCACTCAGCATGAATGGACTATAGGTCAATAAAAACAATACACAAATCTTTTTGAATTTTTTTCATTTCGATTCATTTAGATTATAATCGATTCTAACATTTTCAAATCGATGCAGTTGAATCGTCACATTAGAATCGATGCATTTTTATTAATCGATGCATCGTTACACCCCTACTAAATATGGTCATCAACAAAGCTTTTTCCCCTGACGACAACGAGACGTGACGTCACTGATGAAACATTGCCGTTTCTTGCCTGTACACGCTATTATTCCGAAATCAAATCTATATCATAGGTATTATGTTCCATCATGAATGAATGAAAGGGGGGGGGGGTCGTTTCTGATTATTTGATTGTCAGTAACGGCATTCGTATTGAACACTAAAAACGCTTATCAGCCCGATCGGTAGAAAAGCATTGCAGGATCAAGCTAAGATTTATGTCAGATCGTGCTTACCTGTGATCGGGAGTATTCCAAAAATAATATTCCAATTGTTTGATCGCCATCTGGTACATCCAATGTCCATTTGGTCCACGGCATAATACACCACAACATATGGATCGGGAATATTTGACGCGCTTCAATGCAACCGGGAGAACCGTTCGCCTCGCCCAACAAGGAAAAATTAAACCTGAGACATTTGGCCATTCCACAGGCCAAGATACAAGGTTACAAAGGGTGCTCGATACCGGCATCTAGCTGGATGCGGCCGGTATTGCACTTTGGCATTCTCAGGATGATTCCCCAAGTTAACCCCGAGTCCATGTGCCTGTAATGAATAGAAATATCGAATAAAAGAAATAACGATCAAATAATCAGTATACTTGTTGTTGGCGTTCAATGATTGGCACCCAATAACGAGTAAACTCGTTGTTGGCGGGGAATGAGTTAATGTATTGGAACTGAATGATTGACATTTAAAGGTGCACTGCGTTGTTTCGGGGGAGGGGCCTTTGCCTACATTTGTGTACATTTGCAGAGCAATTAGTTTGCAAAACGTATGTCCTTTATATTATTCTATCTATTTATATCAAAACCAAATCCTTTTGAGGCACTGTGAACCAAATTTAAACCTAAAATATATTTGTAAACGAATGTATGGGCCGAACAACAACAACAACAACAACAACAACAACAACAACAACAACAAAACAACAACAGTGAATGACCCCCCCTGAATGACCCTTGAACCCCCCTGAGAGAAGAACAATCTATAGTCTATATATCTAATTTATACTAACAATTGCTTTTAACAAGAGTGCCGTTTATTTTATTTTCGGAATAATAAAGTTATATTCTATTTTGTAGAGGACTGTGGGAGAGCCAATAGAGAGCCACTTGTCTTGTTAACACTTTGAGTGCCACTCACGAGATTTCTCGGTTTTTTTTATAGGTGGTTGAAAAATTATTGCATCACCCGAGCCTACCCGAGTATAGCCGAGCGGCGCCGGCGATCACTGTGGAAAAAAGCGCCCCCTGTCATCTCCCAGATGACATAAGTGATTTTGGAATGGACTCAATGAAAATGAATGGGGAAAAAAATCCGGTACTCCACATTTTCCAGTTCACTGATCCAGCCGGGGTTACCACAGTTCCTTCTGGAACCTCAGATCCCCGCTGATCATGGAGATCTACAGTATCGCGTTGGATCCATACACGTATCGATTTTTTCGAATGGTGATCAGGAATTGGAATATACCAGTTGGATACCATCTGATGTCAGGTAAGGACTCTATGTTATCAGTGTTAGGATAATCAGAGTAAGTTTGATGAAGTTATAAGCTGTTTTGTGAAATGTCTTCTTTCGGTTTCACTGTAAAACTCTGTGAGGAAATGAACGGAGCGATTATCCGTGCGCGGCCGTAATGTGCTTGCGTGCACGTATAATATTGATAATCTAGCGTTTATTTGAAAACGATTCATAAAAAGGCCGACGAATATCAACGTTGTGGAATATTCCACTAAAAGACGATTTTCATAGAATGCTCCAGAATGAGCTGTTTTTTATATCAAAACGGGGGCTTTTCTAACTGCTCTGAAACGGAAACGACGCGATAAAAAAACAATCTGCCTTGACAGCACTGACTGGAAAATAGTCTTTGATAATGCGATGGGCAGATTAGACACATAGCCATAATTTAAAAAGATTAGGCGATATTAACGTTAACATTGGCGCCGATGGTGGCATTCAGCCGGTAAAACGGAAAACCAGGCGTGGCGCTCAAAGTGTTAACTGGCATCCAGCTAGTTGTTAATGCCAAGTGAGTTAATGAGGCATTGGCCACACCTGGGGCCCCTCATCAAGAGAAGGTATGCCAGGTGTGCTCTATGGGTTTGGGATTTCTTTAGGTTTTTTGGTTTGTTTCAGTTGAGTACTTGTCGAGGTCGAGGTACGTTTTGTGTTGCACATTTCTGCATTTTGTGAGTATGTTTGTTTGCTGGCTGGAAGGACCGTGCTGGTTATTTCCTGCATCTGCCTCCCATCTGAATCCCATCACATTGGTGGCCCATATGAGGAGAGCAATTAAGAGTTTTCCGTTTTTGCAAACACTTTTTTTTGTTTTGTTATGTTGGCTTAGTGTCAGCATTATAGGAGGAGGAGTATCGGCGGCTGGCAGAGGTCGGTGACTGGGGTATGGTTGACTGGAAGGAGGATTGGCATCCTGGCTGGGGGGAGGAGAGCCAGACACGGAAGTGGCGTGCAGAGGCCTCTGTGCTCCAACAGCCGTGCCACCAGTCCCCAGAAGCAGCAGGGAGAGAGTGCCCAGCCTCTGCGCTCCAGCAGCTAGCGGAGAGAGTGCCCAGCCTCTGCACTCCAGCAGCTAGCAGCGATGGGGTTTCAGCCAACTACAGCTCCGAGATGGCAGACCCCGACTCCAGGTCCTACATGGTGCCCGCTCCACCAAATGCATCACCGTCAGCACAGCTAGTTCCAGGGTTGTCACCAGTACAGCCAGCTCTGGGGCCCCACCCAGTGCCGTTGTCAGCTCAGTCAGCTCTGGGGCCCCGCCCAGTGCCGTTGTCAGCTCTGGGGCCCCGCCCCGTGCCGTTGTCAGCTCTGGGGCCCCGCCCCGTGCCGTTGTCAGCTCTGGGGCCTCGCCCAGTGCTGTTGTCAGCTCTGGGGCCTCGCCCAGTGCCGTTGTCAGCTCAGTCAGCTCTGGGGCTTCGCCCAGTGCCGTCGTCAGCACAGCACAGCCAGGGAGACAGTCAATGGCCTCCCCCGCCAAATAGGAGGTTCCGTCGGCGGTAGTGTGAGGGGGCTGTATTCCCTGGCCAAACCTAGCACTCCTGTAGCTTGGCTGCATGGGTTAGTAGTTATGTTGATATGCTGTGATTTTTAGATGCTTTATTTATGCTTATTTCTATAATATAGAATAGAAATAAGCATAAATAAAGCATCTAAAAAGTATGTACACTCGGCATGACTGTAAATGAGGGAAACATCAGTTGCCTTTCGAGTTTAAATAAAGGTATAAAAATTAAATGGTAATGGTGTGACGTTTAGCACCAGCGAGTAAAACCTTGAGGCAAAACACTCTATGCAAATACTTACTAGGTACTATGCTACATGCTAAAACACAGTAGGCCACACTTCTCATCATCATCAGGTGGCTTCTTCGTTCCGAAGGTTGCCGATTCACTCTCCAACCCATTCTGTCCCCACTTCTTCTCTCCAACTCCGTGACTCCGCCTCTCACTCCGCTCCAATCACAGACGTCGTCTCTCTTCTTGGTCTTCCACTTCCTCTCTTTCCATCCACCTTTCCCATCACCACCTTCTTGAACATCTCCCCGCTGGATCCTCTC
This sequence comes from Notolepis coatsorum, assembly GCF_963971535.1. Lineage (NCBI taxonomy): Eukaryota > Metazoa > Chordata > Actinopteri > Aulopiformes > Paralepididae > Notolepis > Notolepis coatsorum. Next base: position 132,565,322 of record NC_140169.1, on the reverse strand, counting down.
AGAACGTGCCCGCACAACTCCATCTTTCTCTTTTCCAACCTCTCCAGCAGCTGTCCTCCTTGCATACCCGCTCTTCTCAGTACCTCCTCATTCTTCCTCAGCCTCCAGATTTCAAAAGAGTCTATCATCCTCTTTGCCTCTTCATTCAGCGTCCATGCTTCTGCTCCGTATGAAAAGACTGACATAACATACGTTTCCAAAATCCTGGTCTTCGTTTTCCAACTTATGTTTCGTCTCCACCAAATGCATCATCGTCAGCACAGCTAGTTCCAGGGTTGTCACCAGTACAGTCAGCTCTGGGGCCCCGCCCAGTGCCGTACTATGGGTATTGCACTACCACCCCTGCAGGACTTATATAACAGGAGGTGCAAATCCAGAGCCTGCAAAATAATGAAAGACCCCCACCACCCCAACAACAGCCTGTTCAAGCTGCTGCGGTCAGGCAAGCGCCTACGTACACACGCTGCGAGAACAGAGAGACTCCGGCTCAGCTTCTTCCCCCAGGCCATCAGAACAATGAACACTGAACTCTCCACTCACAAGTACACATGAGCACACACAGACACACACACACACAACACTCATGCGGCAACCGCTAAAACAATCACCTTAAACAAAATGTCACTTTAAATAATGGAAAAGTCACTTTAAAGGAAGGAGGTATTGTATAGTATCGTTTAGATACATTAAGAGTAAAAATTTTATATTGTATAGTAGTGTACATAGGAACCAGTTTCTCAGGAACTTAGCATGTCTTTTTTTATCATGCATATCTTGTGTCTTACCTATTTTCTTTTTTTCTATGCCTATTTGTATTATTGTATTTTGCACAATCGATGCGGGCATGACCACCTGCATTTCACTGTATGCCCTGGTATGTACTGTATGTGACAAATAAACCTCTTGATTCTTGATTCTTGATTCTTGTCTCAATAATTCTTTATGGTTCCAGAATGCGTTCTTTGCAATTCCGGTTCTTCTCTTAATGTCCATGTTAGCTCTTCCACCTTCACTGATCCAGCTTCCAAGGTACATGTACTCCTTCACTTGTTCAAGTTTTTCTCCATCCACCTGTATTTTACAAACAGTTCCTGGTTTTAAAAACAGCACAATATACTAGCTCCGGGGAAGCTGTTCTATTGCTACAACACTGAGCTGGGCTCGCAACCACATTTGCTTATTCTACAATGTTACAGAAAAAGGTATGCAATAAGACAACAACGTTACGCTAGGGAGGCTACTGCTAATGGTCAGAAGGGCTCCCCTAAACTGTCCTGACGAGAAACAAGGGAACACACACAGGGGAAGGTTGCCTTATACGCTATCGATAGAAAGGACACCGCTGATGGCGAAGGGACAAACAACGGAAGGGACCATCTACAAAAAAAGGAATTTAACAGATTAACAGGCTGACCCCAGGTCAGTTAAAATGGCCTAAAGGCAAAACGACCAGAGCTAGCCCACAAGAAAACTGGCTATCGTAGTCGTATGAGGGGGAGAGTGTGTGCATGGGGGAAAAAGCCAGGAACCAATCTTCTCCAGTCGTGCATGGAATATATACCTGTCAAGGGAGAACTGGATGAGTGGCGCATTCGTTCACAGTTCAATATCCAACACCAACATGTGAGCAGAAAAGAAGCTCCCTAGCTTGCTGGGTGTAGTAGAGGTGATTCCCAAGCCAAGACATTGAGCTGGTTTCTGCTCTGTAGTGGTTGGGCTGGAGAAAGCTGGTGTTGACTGAAGATTGATGATGTAAAGAGAAGACTCAGAAGAGTCATCCATGTAGCGTGAGACTTCCTTGTAGGAACCAGTCTAACATTCCATGTCTCCTTCCTGGTTTTAACTCCAAACGCAGGCCCATGATCATCATTCTCCTATAGGAATGCCCAGGGACACAGCAGAAGGAGGAGAGGGGGGGGAGGCGCAAAAAGTAAAGCAGCCAATCCCATACAAACAATAAACCCCTCCCCAATGAGTCAAGTCAAGTTTCTTAGAATAGCCCATTATCACAGTTACATGCCTCAATGATTTTCACAGGCCCATATCAGTGGAACAGCAGCACCTGACCTTGATCCTCAGTAAAGATAAGGAAGAACTACTACAAATCTTAACATGAAAAACATGAAAAAGATATTATGTAAGAAACTTCAGGATGGCACTTAAAGAGACCCCCCCCCCCCCAACCAGGATGGTGCTGAGGTGAGAAACGAATGGTACAGCAAATAAGCAGAGTTAACAGGGAAACAGGCCATATTCATAGTGTGTGTGCACATTATTTAATCTTGGGAGGGGCCTCTCTTTGGACCCCCTACACAACTGGTTTCAAATATCCAGTACAATGATTTGTTAATTCAGTCCTAAATTGCTTATTGTGGGGTGTTGATGTCACAAGTATCGTTTTTTCAGCTTCAGAGATGTATGATTTGATTTGACGTGTTCATCATTTGAAGTGTTTTAGTGCAGCTTCTATGAGCACAGACAACTCGGGCTGAGGGGGCGTGGCCTTCTGATCACTGGACTATAGCTGCTTGATTGTTAAGGACCAGGAGGTAGAGCAGTCGCCTGGTAATCAGAAGGTTCCTGGTTCGAATCTGGCTCCTCCTGTCAGCGTGTGGAAGTGTCCTTGAGCAAGACACTCCATTTACCAAAGGGCTTTACACATCATTTTCAAAACAGTTGTTTTGTTTGAGTACAAAACAACAGTTCTAACATTTTGGGTAATGTTACATCAACATACCTTCTGTAAAAAAAATGCAATGAGATTGAATAAACACGATTTGCATTGTATTGGATCTTTCAACAATGACAAGAAAAACTAAATCCTGAATCCCTGATTTGAAAGGTTTGATGCAAAGATCAGACTACACAAATTCAGCCATATTTTGGCACAATTTAGTCATGGTCGACACATTTCCAGTGGCCTGATTATGAATGTCGGGAACAGGCGTCTCTACCCCGTTTAGTGTGACATAATCTTTGACCAACGACACCCCGGCGAAAAGCATGTTCGAATGATCTGCCTTTTTTCTTCTAGTGTGTGATCATTCCTGCAATGAGTAACAAGTAACGTCACAAGAAGAAAAATACAGAAACAGTCGGAGGTGTGGAACCACTTTAGATTAAACGTCAAAGAAGACGGCGTATTGTGTTTGTATTGTAAAGTTGAGCTGGCATGGCACCACAACACATGTTTTTGTAATGTTAATTGTAGGTCGAGGGTCTTCTGCGTCTCCCTGTCTGTGTGTGTGTCTCTCTCTCTCTATCTTTTCAGCACCAAAACAAACTTGTGTGGCACGCCCACTCAACGTTGAGTTGAGTTGAGTTTATTTTATCTCGAACAATCAACCATATAAAAACACAATAAAAATTATAAACTAAAGAAACTAATTTACAATGAAATCTTATATTCTTCATTAAATGATAAACAAATGAGTTCGAGAAGGAGTCCTGCCCCTTTCTCACAATATCATACATAAACAAAATCTCTTACAAACATAAAATAACAAACAATATAAGAATTAAGAAATAAAAAAAAAATAACCCAAATAGAAGTACTCATCAATGAGAGTGTCCCACATCATGCCCGCGAGGCATTTTAATTTAATTTGTACGTTTCTCCACCAATGCCTCCGCCCCGCCAGTGCACATCAAAGCAGCTGAGATTTGGCTTCAGACCAATCAAATTGCATTAAAAGCTAAACGTCATCATAGCCTTCGTTCTAGCTGAACTGAATGGTGACAGAGAGAGAGAGAGAGAGAGAGAGAGAGAGAGAGAGAGAGAGAGAGAGAGAGAGAGAGAGAGAGAGAGAGAGAGAGAGAGAGAGAGAGAGAGAGAGAGAGAGAGAGAGAGAGAGAGAGAGAGAGAGAGAGAGAGAAACTGTCTAACTGTCTACTGGCTAGCTAGCCCATGGAAGGATGAGTGAGGACTAAGTCAATTAAGAGAGTGTCTGTTGGCACTGTCTCATAAATGTCTCAGAGTGGACTACTCTCCTCACAGTAATGCTAATAATTATTTAATCTCTTTCAGTAAACAATGTTGTGCTTCACCTTGTCCTCCTGAACTATAGCCTCTCCCCATCTCTCCCTGCCTCTCTCCATCTCCCTCTGTCTCCCTCCATCCCTCTCTCCTTCTCTTTATCCCTCTCCCTGCCTCCCTCTCTCTTCATGCCTCTCTCAATTTCTTTCTGCCCCTCTCTCTCTATTTCTCTCTGCCCCTTTCTCTCCATCTCTCTGCCCATTTCTTTCCCTGCCTCTGTGCCTCTCTCTGCCCCTCTCTCTTCATGCCTCTCTCCATTTCTCTCTGCCCCTCTCTCTTTATGCCTCTCTCCATTTCTCTCTGCCCCTCTCTCTTTATGCCTCTCTCCATTTCTCTCTGCCCCTCTCTTTTTATGCCTCTCTCCATTTCTCTCTGCCCCTATCTGACTCTCCATCCTTCTCTTTCTCCATCCCTCTCCCCATACCCCTCTAGTGATATTCTATATCTCCCCTACCTCATGCATAGAATGTTGGGCTGTTGCTACAGTTTATTTTAGTTTAATTTAAACTTGTTTTGATGCAATGACATTTGGTCTGGTGGAGCCTTGCACGTTCCTGCAGCTCAGACCTCACTGGATGCTCGGCCCTGTGTAGGGTACAACCTACATCTGATTTCCAAAAAATAAGATACCAAATATAGGTGAGGTTAAGTTACTTGAAGTGTATGTTCCAAGAACACAGTAAACGCTGGTTAGTTATGCCTAAATTCTGAAAGTGAAGCATTCTTTTGTTAAAAACAATTCTTTTGTTTATTTAATTTGCAATAGATACTGCATACTAGATGCATTGCAATGTATCAGTCTTATTAGTTACTCTTTTCAACAATTAATACTGTTAAGAATGTTCAGCATGTTCTGTGTAGTAAATCAAGTCCCAGGTCCATGCAAATTTCTTTAATGCATCCAGCCTTTGGTCACAAGGTCAAAAGGTAAAAGAAATAATAATAAAGTAAAAAAAAAAAAATTGTTTATTTTGTATTTAATATTTTTGTATCCGATTAATCAATTAATCAAATCGAAAGTCTGTCGATCAATTGATAACTGAAATAATCGATAGCTGCACCACTAATATAGACCCTCAACTGCACCTTTGATTACACTGCCTACTTGCTCATATGTGTATATTCAGAGTTAGTTATATGTTTACACTGCCTATTTAGTTTTTTTACTTAATTTCTACTGTACTATAATTGTATTGCCTGTATTTATGTCTTCTACTATTACCGTGCCCATGCCTGTACCCCCCCCCCCCCCCCCCCCATGCTGCTATGATGCCTGAATTTCCCCATGGGGATCAATAAAGAAATATCTTATCTTATCTTATGATGCTAATCTGGCATGGTGACCATCGTGAAAGACTGAAATATTGTGTAGTCTGGTCCTGGCATAAGAGGCCTACAAACGGGTCTGGCTTTTGAACCCACTGTATCTACGTCCCTGGACAAGCAGGACCAACTTCTGGATTTTCAATGAGGTCAGTTAAAGCAGAATAATATTATTAAGTGTGTAGATAACAAGATAAAAACACCCATGCTCCGTCTCTGATCTCTTTATAGTCTCAAGCAGCTGTTACTCAGACACACTGGTCGCTGGTGCTTAAAACGCCATTAATATCTATCCAGCGCTGAGCTTTGAAGACATCAAGTATATATTTTGGCAGATTTACAACCCAGCGCAATGAGGTGATCTCACCCTGAGGATTCTGGGCCTGTATCATCATGGCTAAATATGGACAAGTGCTTCTGACCTTACTTGCGACTCCATAACTGTCAGATCAATTTGTGGACCTGACAGTCGTATGAAAGATGGACATGTTTTTCTCCCCATTAAAAAAGAATATTAACCATGAGAACAAACAGGCAACATTTCAACTTTCAACGTCATTTCTTTAAAGGGGACATGTACTGCTATTCCTAGCACTATTTGGGCAACTTTACACAATTCCTGTGTATTGAAGACATCTGTAAGTTTTTTTTTTTTTTTAAATGCATTGTTTTATATTTCTAATCAAGTACTCAAAACCATCATTTTTCAGCTTCAAGATTTCAGGCTGTTATGGCCTGGCTCCGCCCATAAGCACTTTGAGTGACAGTCAGTCCACACAGTCTGCGACTGGTAGACAGAGAGAGATAGAGAGAGAGAGAGAGATAGAGAGAGAGAGAGAGAGAGAGAGAGAGAGAGAGAGAGAGAGAGAGAGAGAGAGAGAGAGAGAGAGAGAGAGAGAGAGAGAGAGAGAGAGAGAGAGAGAGAGAGAGAGAGAGAGAAAGAAAAAAACAGGCCGTTCTTTTTTTCTCTGCCTCTCGTGCTGCGCGGCAGCTTGTGTGGGGGGGCCCTCCCTTCCTCCCTCTCTCTTCCTTTTTTTTCTTTCCATCACTCTCCCGTTCGGAGGTGTGTGTGGCGCGGCAGGTCCCCCCCCCCCCCCCCCCCCCCCCACACCCCCAAGTGCTCCTGAATGCTCTCTATCTCTCTCTCTCTCTCTCCCTCCAGAGTGCACGCAGAGTATGAGGAAGTGGTTTTCCACTCGCTGTGTACAGTCAGTCTAGAGGTTGAGGTACTGGAACGCTGGTGTCAGGACAACAGCCTGCTCCTGAACATTGGTAAAACCAAGGAGCTGATCGTGGATTATAGGAGAGGACAGCAGGAGACACACACACCACTGAGGATTAACGGGGCTACCGTGGACAGGGTGAGCAGCTTTAAGTACCTGGGGGTCCACATCTCAGAGGATCTGACATGGTCAACACACATAGACACAGTAGTAAAGAAGGCAAAGCAGCGCCTCTACCACCTGAGACAGTTAAGGAAGTTCAGAGTATCTGGGAAGATACTCCAGTCCTTCTACTCAGGAGCTGTAGAGAGCATCTTGACCGGAAACATCACTGCCTGGTATGGAAACAGCACGGCACAGGACAAGAAGGCCCTACAGAGAGTGGTGCGCTCAGCCGAGCGTACCACGGGTATTGCACTACCTCCCCTGCAGGTTCTATACAACAAGAGGTGCAAATCCAGAGCCTGCAGAATAATGAAAGACCCCCACCACCCCAATAACAGCCTGTTCCAGCTGCTGAGGTCAGGCAGACGCCTGCGAACCCCAGCTACTAGGACAGAGAGGCTTAGGCTCAGCTTCTTCCCCCAGGCCATCAGAGCCTTGAACAATGAACATTGAGTGCCACAGAACACTGAACTATCCACACACAAGCACACATGAGCACACACACGACACGCACGCTGTGCACTAGCAGCCACTTTAACACTTTAACATGAGCGGGCACACACTCATGCCGCACTCACCCACACTTATTGCCAAAAGGAAAGGCCACTTTAAATTAGTATAGCAACAGTAACAGTGTATTGCACTACCAAAGCTACCTAGCATGTCCTATATGCTCTGTAAATAACTATGTACAGATACCGAGATGTCACACCATGTTACCTGTTACCTGTTATTGCACAATGTTGTTTTTATTGGATTCTATTATATGTTGTACCACTGTATTGCACATCGTTGCGGGCAAGACCACCCGCATTTCATTGTATACTTGTATGCCGTGACAAATAAAACTCTTGACTTGACTTGACTTGACTTGTCTATGTAGATTGTGGGCGGGCATTAGCTACAACCACAGAGCCAATCACATCACTGTCTGCTACCCAGAGCCTGAGTGACGTCATCCAGGCCTTCAAATCAGGATGGCCTAATTTACTGGAGAAGGAAATGATCTGAGCTGAATCAGAGCAATCCGCCAATATGGTATTTAGACACTAAAACACATTGATACGAACTCCTATTACTATAATACAATGCTAGAGACTGAAAAATGACATTTATAGTACATGTCCCCTTTAATACATTTTGGGCAACTTACACAAGGACTACACATGTCTTTCATATGCATGTGCTTCATCTATCATCTGAAGATATAATTATCTCCGTATCCCCATTCGGCCTTCCATACAGTGAGATAATGAGAAAGTATTTCTTTGTTAGGCCGGGTGAATTACCACTGGGAGGATGAGCGAGACACAAGCAGTTATGTGGTTACGTGTTGATGTGATATGAATGCTATGCTGATTGTGCCATTAGTGCACTGGTGAATTGTATTTCCTCCCCACAGGCTCCTGGCAAAGGCAAGGTATTTATTCCAACAGTGTTTATGGAGAATACGCTCCTGCGTCAAAGTACTGGGCTAGTCTCCACAAAGAATGGATTGCATGGTGCTAATTGCACCCTTACTTACAATTAATTATGAATTGAAAATGGGAGACCCTGATGTAAACAAGATGAAAGTCTTTCTCTGGTCTGCATCCCCTTAACAATTGTGTGTATTGAGCCATATTGTATTGTACCCATTCTGCAATCTGTTAATACAATTTTCATTCAATCAATCACCTGCGTGGAATCCCCATTACCCTAGTCCGAGTCCAAGTCATCAAGGTTGAGTCCACTCCACTCTGGCAGTCAAATACAGTAGCATGACATTCAAAAAGGTCTACATTAAACATAAATGACACACCGGTCACCGTTTCAGAGGGAGTTTATTTACTTTGTGACACAATAGCCAAACAAATGCACTAGCCATATGATAATGATAATTAGGACCTATTACAATATTTTTTTTAAATAACTATTTACCAATTAACAAGTCCAAGTCCTCGTCTGCACCTTCCGAGTCCGAATGCAAGTCCAAGTCCGATTCATCAGTGCTCAAGTCCAAGTCGAGTCACGAGTCCTGGAAATTAGCCCAGTGGCTCAGGAGGTAGAGTTGTCGTCTGGTAATCGGAAGTTTGCGTGCGTGCGTGCGTGCGTGCGTGCGTGCGTGCGTGCGTGCGTGCGTGCGTGCGTGCGTGCGTGCGTGTGTGTGTGTGTGTGTGTGTGTGTGTGTGTGTGTGTTTGTGCATGTATGCGCAAGTGTGGGCTTTGCCTGTAGGTCAGAAAATGGCTCTCAAATCTGCAGCACGCTCTTCCCAATGGCTCAACAGCTGGTGACAAAAGGCTCAAGGGACGTTCGAGCCCAGCAAGAGATAACCTACTCACACATAGGACAATATAGACAAGTACCCCAGCCACCACCCACCACCCTCCAGCACCCCCCACCTACCACCCACCCACCCAGCCACCACCTTTTTCCATTACTATCATTTGATAGCTTAACCCAAATCCACTCTGGAGCTATAAGATCATCACAAACCACAAATGTATTGGTCAGCATGTTGTTACCATAATAGCAATCCTGTGTAATTAGGTTTTGCAGTGGACACACATTAATGGAGGGGTACAGTAAATGGTGGGTTAACAGTGAGCTCCAGTTGATGATCAAAGCAATGACAATAATCACAGATATATATGTTCATGTAACTACCCTATTTTCATGTAACTTAATTTGTGTTAAAAGCGTTAAAATTATTAATTGGTTTTAACACCTCACTGTGCCTCACTGAGCACAGAGTAACAGTCCAAACTCTTGCATATCTTCCTGGACTTTTTACTTTTTACATCGACATTTTAAATTGTTTAATGTTTTACTGTACATTTTTACTGTATATTACTGTATATTTTGGCTGTATATTTTAGAATGTATATATGTAACGATTGGGGGTGATGATGAAGGTGAGAACACAGTATGCAGACAAGGAAGAAGGAATGGAGGCAGAGACAAAGGGTGATGCTTATGGGATATTTACTAACTCACAACCAAAATACAAAACAAAAGAAAGGCACAGCAGGGCTGGCTCTGGGACAAACACGGACTGATAACGAAAAACAAAGAGCACCAAACATTGCTAACATAACATACTGAGGAACAAACTCACTTGACAGGACAACAAACTCACTTGACAGGACATAGGCACACAGGCACGATACGGGAACAACGCGGGGACAACAATCCAAACAAACCACAAGCAATAAATACTGACACTAATTAACACTGATTAATAATGGAAAACAGCTGGGGGAAGAAGGCACTAGAACTAATACAATAATCAACAATACCAGAATACCACAACAGTATGTTATTAATATGACCAAGCAGGATCAATGTTGACTGCATCATCTGCAGGTGACCGCTAGATGGCGTTATGACACCACTGTCAACTCTTTGTCTGGGGCATTGATTCTCCCAGACTTGAGCTGGTCTGGGAGTGTAACATATATGCATATTTTAGAATGTATATTCTTGACTGTATTTCTATTTGTGGTTTTTGACTAACTAAATGTTTATTGTGAGTGCTCTATAGTGCTGAATTTCCCTTTGGATCAATAAAGTACTTATATTCTATTCTATTCATATTCTATTATAAAAGGAGGGTCAATTCTATTTCACCAATAAAAAGAGATGGGTAAACTGAGTTTAGGTGGGTTTAACCCTTCACTACATCCTTGCCTAGACAGTAATCTCTTGAGACAGAAGTAAATACATAAGAGGAAAGCAATGGAAAAGTCATCAAACAGGTCTCGAGAGTTGTATCATAGCAACAGACAAGATTAAAGCCTACATTTTGGACCATATAAACAGGGTGTGTTCACATTTGATTTATAGATGGCAAATGTAGTTACACTACAAATGTAAAAAAGAAAAATTATAGAGCGGCTGGGTAGCGCAGTGGAGAATGCACTTGCCTACCACCGCAGAGACTCTGGGATCAAATCCAGCTGTCAGCGGTACCTCCGGCTCTGTCAGTCGTCCCTACTAACACAATTGGCAGTGTTAGCAGGTGGGAAGCCGGCAGGGTATGTGTCTTGGTCGTTGTAAACTGCGGTTCCTACTGGTCGGTCGGGGCGCCTGTTCAGCAGGGAGGGGATCGGGGAGAAATAGCGTGAACGTCCGCACACGTTACATTCCCCCAGTGAGAGTCCTCGCTGTCAGGTGAGAAGAAGCGGCTGGCTGACTTCACATATCGGAGGAGGCATGTGGTAGTTATATTATCATACTGGCCAATCGCGTCTCGCTCTTCGCCATTATGAGATATCTCTTATCTCCTAGCACATAATGTGCTCACGAACAAACAAATGCACTCACATGCACGTGACCAGGCCACGCCCCTGCATCCCACTATATGACGCCGGACATGGTCACACTCTACCTTCCTCTTTTTTGTTTCCAACACGGACGTAGCAGTGCACTCCGTGAACTAGCTGTTATGAAACGCAGGGAGAAATTACACAATGTTGGGTTTTCGCCAGAGGTTCACCAGCCCCTGGAATCTTCTCGGCACATCCTAACAGCGCATCGGGCCTGTCCTGGGGTTTCCACATCTCGTGACAGCGGATCGAGGGACGTCGCGCGACGGTTAGCAGTCAAGCTACGTCGTGCACAGGCATTGATACTAGCATGAGTGATACTGCTCGTTGTCCCGTGAGACAGCCGATCGAGTTATGTATTGGCGCAAGGGGCAGGATATTTGGGTAAACATGGTCGTCATGACTCTGTTTTGGATGTTTTCCCAGCTATCCTGGAGTGTGCGGCTAATGCTAATGCTACGATGCTGGGACGCGGCTCCTTTGTTCCCCGCCGTGGGCTGTCGCCACTCTTCCCTCCTCTTAACCGTTTCATTGCTGAAGGTCAATCGGTGTCTAATGTGGGGGGTTTTGCTGAGGCTTATTACCCTTTATACGGGTGTATGGGCTGACAACAGGGCACAAGGCAGGTGTGCCGTGGCTTGAGGGCCAGGTAGCATCGGCCCTTTGCCCTGGCATGGTTGAACGGTGTCCCACCCGGAAGCCGACGCCAGAGGGCGAGTCGGCCCGGCAGGTGGCTGTATGGGCTGATAAAGTTTATACCACCGCAGGACGGAATTTAGCGGCGACCAGTGTCATTGCTCAGTTGACTGCTTTTTTGTCCACAATGGTGTCGGGTAGTGGGGCCTTAGGGCCAGCCAACGTCGAAAACATTGCACGAGTTTTTGGGGTTATACAGCTTTTAACTCAGTCGCAAGCTATAACCGCAGGGAGGGCTAGGATGCTGTCAACGCTTGTTCACAGACATCTTTGGTTGGAGCAGTCTTCCTTTGAGGAGGAGAAAAGGCTTCTCCTCCTCAGGGCTCCCCTCTCCGCAGAGGGACTCTTTGGTCTTTCCGCAGGAGCGCGGGCGGTATTTGACCTAGGCCCCACACCGCCTCGCACCACGCAGCCAGAGGTGAGGGCGCAGCCTCGCCAGCGACTGTGGCGAGGCCCCCGACCAGCAGCCATGTTTCCCCCGCCTGAGGTACCCTGGACACAAAGACAACAGGTGATCACAAGGCCGACAGCCTTGGCAGCCGAGGGATTGGCTACATTAGATGAGCACGCCCTAAAAAAACGTCGCCGTCTAGCTGTGTCTAGCTCGCTCTCCAGTCACTCCCCCCCCCCAACACCAGCGGGATACGGGCTCTGATTTGTCCCCTTTGGCTGCGGGCCGCATGCCTTCAACGAGGCGCAAGCGGCCCCACGTTTCGCTTCTCATGGGGACAGGGGCTGACACCCAGTTGCTGGCTAGGCCTGGGTCTGCCTATGAGAATGCTGTGCTGTCAAGCGGCTCCCACGCCACACGTTCTGCGTCTGTGTTTGGTGAGCCTGGTGTTGTGTCTGTCAACAACAAAGGTTGTCAGGGGGGGAACTCGAGGCCCAGGGGGTCGCAGCATGAGTTCCCCCAGCCCCACCCTCGCCAGGCCAGGTATCACGTTAGTGCCTCCTACGGCCGGAAGACCGGCGGTGGTCAGTCAGGCACGCGTGATTTGGGTGGTAGTAATATCACTGCAGGGCTACGGTGTGTAGGAACTCACCCTGTCGGGCAGTGTGGGGACCACACGCCTTGCATGTCCAGCTGTAGAACAGATCCTCAGCAATCCATGCCGGGGAGGTGTTCAGTGGGGGAGCTTTTGTCAGCTTCCCCCGTATCAAACCAGCCCTTTCTGTCAGGGTCCCCCCTTGGGTGCGATTGCCTCGTTGGTAGTGTCAGGGTGCGATATCCCGGCTCCGCGAGACGCCCTGCTCGCGCAGTTGGCGAGTCCAGGGTTGGCAACGCACAGCGGGTGGGACCGGGCCACCTATCTACGGTTCCTGGCGGACCAGCGCCAAGTGGCGGCGGGTGCGCTTTGGGATTATCATCACATATGGCTACAGCAGTGCCATATGTCGAGGTGGATGGAAAGAACGCTGAGGCGGGGACTTGTGTTGCAGTTTGCACAACCCCACCCTCCGTTTTCAGGTTTGGTACAGACCCTGTCAGGGTCAGCAGCAGTGACAGCTCTGGCTGACGAGATCCAATCTCTGTCAGCGAAGCAATCGATCGTCGTTGTCCCAAAGGAGGACGCGATGCGTGGCGTTTACTCCCGGTATTTTCTGGTGCCCAAGAAATCGTGAGGTGTCAGACCTATTCTGGATCTGTCTGCGTTCAATCGGCTGATTGTGGTGAGGCGGTTCAGGATGTTGACCGTCAAACACCTGATAAGCTCTGTCAGAGTGGGAGACTGGTTCACCTCCATAGACCTGAAGGATGCGTACTTTCACATCCCGATCTTCCCTCCTCACAGGAAATTCCTTCGCTTCCTTTTTCAGGGTGTAGCGTACGAATACCAGAGGCTGCCGTTCGGCTATTCTCTGGCCCCTCGCACATTCAGCAAGTGCATAGAGACCGCGCTGGAGCCTCTACGTCATCAGGGGATACGAGTTATTTTCTATCTTGATGACATTCTGCTCCTCAGCCGGTCGGAGGAGGTCGCCAGGTCTCATACAAGGCTGGTGGTGGAATTCCTCACCAGTCTGGATTTTGCTGTGAACTGGAAGAAGAGTACTCCTCTTCCCAGTCAACAGGTGGAGTACTTGGGTTCTAAGCTCAAGGCCCATGAGGGCAACCCTTTCAGAGCGACGGCGAGTGGATATTCTCGGCGCGCTCAGGGGGCTCTGTCCTGGCAGGACGGTTACGGCGCTGTCCGTGATGCGCCTGCTCGGTATGATGGCATCTGCTCACTATGTGGTCCCTCTTGGCCTCCTATTTATGAGGAGGGTTCAGAGGTGGTTTTCCAGTATGAAAATAGACCTGGTGATAGGCAAGTGGAAAACGACTGAAAGTTCCCGTGTCAATACTGGGGGATCTCGACCACTGGGGGAGGACTGGTACCCTCACCAGCGGGATCTCCATGGGCTGCAGGCTGTCTTCACCGACGCCTCCCTCACGGGATGGGGGGGGACGTGTCGGACCAACGCAGTAGGGGGCAGCTGGACGTGCCATGCTACCCGGTCTGCACTGCATATCAATGTGTTGGAATTGAAGGCGGTCCTTCTGGTCCTCAAGCAGTTCAGTTCGGCCACCTGGTGGTGGGCGAGCACGTGTTGATCAGGATGGACAACACGATGACAGCGTCGTATATCAACAGACAGGGAGGAGTACGCTCCATCCGTCTGCACCGGGCGGCGGTCGAGCTCTGGCTATGGGCGTCTCTCAATCTGCGCAGCCTGAGGGCGCTCCACATCCCTGGCAAGGAGAATGTGGGCGCGGATGTGATGTCGCGGGGCGGTCCTCATCCAGACGAGTGGGGACTACGTCCAGACATAGTCAGACAGGTCTGGGACCGATTCGGGGAGGCCACGGTGGATCTGTTTGCGAGCAGACAGTCTCACCAGTGCCCCTTATGGTTCTCGATCAGTCGGGGGGGACAATCCTCCCCTGGGGGTGGATGCCTTCTCGATGTATCCATGGCCGCCCGGGATTCTGTACGCGTTCCCCCCCATACACCTGATAGCTCAGCTGTTGGATCGGGTACGTCGGGAGCGCAGGACTTTGATCCTGATCACGCCAGACCGGGGCATGGCTGTGTGGTTCCCGGTCCTGATCCAGCTCTTGGTAGCCCTGCCGTGGCCTGTTCCTTGGTTGCCGCGGGCCCTCTCTCAGGCACACGGATCTCTGTGTCTGTTCCCTGTTCTGGGGCAGCCACTGAAGGTTTGGCTGCTGATTTGATTTTGATTTGATTTGATTTTATTAGGGATCCCCATTAGCTGGTGCGATAGCAACCAGCTAGTATTCCTGGGGTCCACACACAAAAAAAACACACAAAAACAATCACTATTGCAAAAAACTAAATTATTAAAAGTCAGTACACACAATGCATAATGAACCTACTGTAACAATTAATATAGCTAAAATTACATTAGTGTAAAACAAAAACTAAAAATTACTTTACAGTGTTAAAAACAATTTAAAAACAATTTAAGATTCTTTTTAAAAGTGAATCTACTGTAAATGCAGCAGAGGTTCCGAGGCAGGCCATTCCACAGAGTTAATGCTCTAAAAATAAAAGATCTCCCCAGAGCGCTGGTTCTAGGACCTGGCAATTCAAGCTGCCCACTACTGGAACCTCTAGTGTAATGCTTGTGCACAGTATTACTAAAAACAATCTGATTATGTATAAAAACAGGAGTCTTACTGCTCATGACCAACTTGAACAGCACAAGTATATTAAAAGACAATCTATTTTCAACGTTAAGCCAAGAGAGGCGGGCATGCATACGGCTCACATTAGACCTTAGTGAGCAGCCCAGTACCAACCGTGCTGCCCTGTTCTGGACCACCTGGAGCTTCCTGAGGTCACCACTGGCAGCAGATGACCACATCGCAGAGCAATAGTCAAGATGAGAGGGTGAGTCTGGAGTGGATGGGTCTTGACCCTACTGTGGTCGACACCATCCGGAACGCGCGCGCTCCGTCCACTATCGCGGTTTACGCGGGTAAGTGGCGTGCTTTTCAAGAGTGGTGTAAGGTTTGGGGCCGGGATCCGGTGTCCTGCCCACTGGACGCTGTTCTTTCCTTCCTCCAGTCTATCCTGGGTAGACTGTCGGCCTCGACGGTGAGGGTATACACCGCAGCTAAGCCAGTGGGTGAGCTGTGTGCTCTCTCGGTGGGGCCTGAGTGCCTGTCTATTCGGGCCAATAGCGGTGCGACTCTGAGGCCTAATCCAGTCTTCGTGCCAAAGAATATCCGGAGCTCTTTTCGCTCCAGGGATATTGTGGTTCAGGCGTTTCATCCGCCTCCTCGCGCTAGTGAGTTAGAGGCAAGCCTTCATCTGTCGTGTCCTGTCCGTGCACTGGGGGTTTACCTCAGTCGGACGCAGGATCTCAGGGCTTCCGATCAACTGTTTGTTTGTTACGGTGGCCCTCGCGCAGGTAAGGCACTGTCCAAGCAGCGCCTGTCACATTGGTTATGCGAGGGCATTGCCCTTTGCTACACGTTGGCTGAACAGGTCCCCCCTGGGGGTGTCAGGGCGCACTCCACTCGCCCTGTTAGGGGGGGCCTCGGTGGAGGACATCTGTGCTGCGGCCTCCTGGTCCTCCCCGGGTCCCTTCGTTAAGTTTTACCTCGTGGACATGACTGGGGGTTCTGTCTCCCAGGCGGTTCTGAGGTCTGGGACCTCTCCTGCATCCCGCCATTTGGTGGGCTAGCAGGGGTGTGTGGGTGTGTGCCACGGGGTGCTGTGTCACATGTGGTCCCGCCTGTGCTGTGCGTTTTTCAGGGGTGTCTGGTTCCCCCTTTTTTTGCACTTTGGTGGAGTTGACGGCCTCCCCCCCTTCGTTAGGATGGGCGGGTGGACGGGACTCCCCTCCTCCCTGGTTGGGGCTTACGGGCCCTCAGGGGGTACACTTGTCTGGCCACGGGTCTGCTCTGCCCCATATCTCATAATGGCGAAGAGCGAGACGCGATTGGCCAGTATGATAATATAACGAAAGGTTATCCTATAACCTAGTTATATGAATACTGGCTGAGCGTCTTGCTCTTAGCGCCCTGAGGTCCCTTGGTTGGGTTTTCAGTGTTGGAAATCTTTCTGAGGAAGGTAGAGTGTGACCATGTCCGGCGTCATATAGTGGGACGCGGGGGCGTGGCCTGGTCACGTGCATGTGAGTGCATTTGTTTGTTCGTGAGCACATTATGTGCTAGGAGATAAGAGATATCTCATAATGGCGAAGAGCGAGACTCTCAGCCAGTATTCATATAACTAGGTTATAGGATAACCTTTCGTTCTACACCCTCCCTAGGCCGACAGTGGGGCAATGCACGCAACGACCAGGATGGGAATTGGCATAACGACTAAATTGGGATGGGAGCAAAAATACAGAAAAAGTTAGTTTACAAAAAAAAAATTATAATAAGATTAAATAAATAACTTGAATAATAATAACTTTTACAAGCACAAAATACTACAAATACAAACTGATATTCACCTGTTGTTGCTGTTTATGTTCTCCTCATCTTCATTGACCCTGATGAGGGTGTGTTTGTCGAAACGTTGGTTGTTTAACTCAATCAGTGCCAGACCCGAGGATAGTCGGGTTAACTCGCCAACCGTTCAGCGCCAGACCCAAGTATAGTCGGGTTTTCATCGTTATTTCTTTTATTCGATATTTTTATTCATTTCTCTCACACGGACCTCGGGGTTACGATAGGGAACCACTCTGAGATCGCTAGAGTGCAATACCGGCCGCATCCGGGTATGTGGCAGTATCGCCCACCCTTCGAAACCTTTTTTTCCACACCCGGTGTTACGTTTAATTCACTCCGGGCCCAGTTTTTTTGGTCAGGCGAGTCTAGTGGTTCACTCAATGACATTGAAACGCGTCCAATGCCCTTGATGTATGTGTTGTGGTGGATTATGTTGGCGACACGATGGACACCAATACTGGAAATCGCGATCAGACAATTGGAATATTCTTTTTGGGGTACCTCCTAGTGATGGTAAGGACTATATGACATCAATCCTTCCATCGATTGCAACGACCATGTGTAACGTACTCCAGAACGTATGCCGTTGGTGACGATCAAAGCATCAAAAAACAACCCCCCCCCCCTTTCATGCATTCATGATGAAACATAATACCTATTATATACATTTGATTTGGAAATAGTAGCATGTCCAGGCGAGCAACACCAACGCTTTTAGTAAAATTCACGTTTTGCTCCATAGCGCCGTTTTCTGGAATTAACCAGATCACTCTGAAACTATACTTATATTCACCACGGTATAACACGCGAACATATACATGAAAACATTTATTCTAGTTCACATATTGAACGATGGGGGCAGGTAATGTTCTCCTTCCTGCTCCTTTTTGCCCATGGGGAACTGGATTTATGTGTTTGTATGAGAACTGTATGATTTATATTACTTCCAAATGGCAAATAAAAAAAACTCTCAATCTGAAAAAGTTTATCCAATGGACGTTACAGGATATAAGGTTAAAAGAAACCTTTACAGTACCTTTAAAGTATCTTGTTTATTCCACTTGAACTCATATTGCCTACATAGCTAGTGAGAGAGAGCCACTTGTCTCATCAATTGGCAGGCATCACCTCATAAAAGAAGAGGTGTCCCTGGTGACCTCTTCAAAGAGGAGGTGTCCCTGGTGACCTCATCAAAGGGGAGGTTGTTTCATTCCCCTTCAATTAGGGTTTCTTTTTGAGTTTACAGTCGGTTCACGGACTGCTCAGTGAGTACCGTGAGGTTTGTGTTACACTTTTGTGCAGGTACTTTTTGAGTTAAAAGTTGGTATGTTGGTAACTGAAACTCTGCCTCTCGTTGATTCCCCATCACAGCTATTTAATGGATATTAGGCTACGAAGCAAAATATCCAGTATTTTATCTCACAATCAAACAAACACTATAATTTGTTCATCAGAGATACATACATTTTTTTAAAGCAAAACATTTTATGTAGAGTCAGAGCTTTTAGAAAGGTATGGAATAAAAATAATGATTGTGTATCGCCCCAGATAATTATTGATTAATTAATTCATAAATGTAAAAGTAGTTGGTCCAAAATGAATGTTATTGTTTACATGTTGTGTGCATGTATCCCCTCCCTACTTCCCATTTCCTCACTATCTATCTATCTATCTATCTATCTATCTATCTATCTATCTATCTATCTATCTATCTATCTATCTATCTATCTATCTATCTATCTATCTATCTATCTATCTATCTATCTATCTATCTATCTATCTATCTATCTATCTATCTATCTATCTATCTATCTATCTATCTATCTATCTATCTATCTATCTATCTATCTATCTATCTATCTATCTATCTATCTATCTATCTATCTATCTATCTATCTATCTATCTATCTATCTATCTATCTATCTATCTATCTATCTATCTATCTATCTATCTATCTATCTATCTATCTATCTATCTATCTATCTATCTATCTATCTATCTATCTATCTATCTATCTATCTATCTATCTATCTATCTATCTATCTATCTATCTATCTATCTATCTATCTATCTATCTATCTATCTATCTATCTATCTATCTATCTATCTATCTATCTATCTATCTATCTATCTATCTATCTATCTATCTATCTATCTATCTATCTATCTATCTATCTATCTATCTATCTATCTATCTATCTATCTATCTATCTATCTATCTATCTATCTATCTATCTATCTATCTATCTATCTATCTATCTATCTATCTATCTATCTATCTATCTATCTATCTATCTATCTATCTATCTATCTATCTATCTATCTATCTATCTATCTATCTATCTATCTATCTATCTATCTATCTATCTATCTATCTATCTATCTATCTATCTATCTATCTATCTATCTATCTATCTATCTATCTATCTATCTATCTATCTATCTATCTATCTATCTATCTATCTATCTATCTATCTATCTATCTATCTATCTATCTATCTATCTATCTATCTATCTATCTATCTATCTATCTATCTATCTATCTATCTATCTATCTATCTATCTATCTATCTATCTATCTATCTATCTATCTATCTATCTATCTATCTATCTATCTATCTATCTATCTATCTATCTATCTATCTATCTATCTATCTATCTATCTATCTATCTATCTATCTATCTATCTATCTATCTATCTATCTATCTATCTATCTATCTATCTATCTATCTATCTATCTATCTATCTATCTATCTATCTATCTATCTATCTATCTATCTATCTATCTATCTATCTATCTATCTATCTATCTATCTATCTATCTATCTATCTATCTATCTATCTATCTATCTATCTATCTATCTATCTATCTATCTATCTATCTATCTATCTATCTATCTATCTATCTATCTATCTATCTATCTATCTATCTATCTATCTATCTATCTATCTATCTATCTATCTATCTATCTATCTATCTATCTATCTATCTATCTATCTATCTATCTATCTATCTATCTATCTATCTATCTATCTATCTATCTATCTATCTATCTATCTATCTATCTATCTATCTATCTATCTATCTATCTATCTATCTATCTATCTATCTATCTATCTATCTATCTATCTATCTATCTATCTATCTATCTATCTATCTATCTATCTATCTATCTATCTATCTATCTATCTATCTATCTATCTATCTATCTATCTATCTATCTATCTATTTATCTATCTATCTAGTGGTGGAATGTTATATATAGCACCTTTAAATGTTGTTGTTCACACCTAACTACTGACCTATATATAGACCATTAACACATAACTCAGTTCAGCAACATTAGGCAATAGCTCATATAATCACTGGTGATTTCTATCATATGCATAGCTGAGCCATGCATGCTTCGCACCGGGCCATGAATAATTCTCTGAACTATTCTGTTTGGATTATTCAGTATATACTGAAAGGTGAACAGAATCCACACTGTATCCTTAATAGGACTTGGTTGGACCAGTATGAAAATAACCTTTCCATCCTCTCATATCAAACATGCTGTACATTTTTTCCAACGCATTCATTCCTTTCCTTCACATTACTGGAGGAAGCTGTCAATCAAATGTTCCCAGGCCATTGGTATGAACTCAAACGGCTTCTGGCCACTCATATTTTTTTCATGCCTTCCGTGTTGTAGCTCTTCAAGGGCACATGTAAAGGAGCAGCTTCACTGTGTGCGTGTAGTTAGTTTATTATGTAGCCTACAGTATAAACATACACACGTTATTTATTATTAAATGACGGCCACCATGTTATTGCCAGATTCGTGAGTTACAATCCCTATTTTAGGTGAGTTAGGTGGGAATTTATGTTTTCAAATGTATCTTATTTATCGTATCGCTGCCTCAAGATGCCTTTGCTCTTTTTACCGTAGGTGACATCAACTCCCTTTGCAAATGTATTATAGTGTTAAATCCTGTTCACTTTGAGCAAGCTTATAGGTTCCTTTCCCAGCACAGTCCATGCTGTTCCTCATACTAGCTCTGGATAGTTGGCCACAAACTCACTGAAATCTACGTTGTGCTGCACTATGGAGTAAGTTTCAGTGGTCCTCGGTCAGTTTGTACAGACAGGAGCTTGACGCCAATGACTTTGCATTAGTTTGTGACTAACTAGCCAGAGCTAATTATGAGCATGGACTGTGCTGGGAAAGGATTCTAACAAGTCAAGTCAAGTCAAATGTATTTGTATAGCCCAAAATCACAACAAGTTGCCTCGACGCCGGGCTTCACAGACCAACAAGTAACATAGATCCACAATAAAAAACACCATAAAATCCACAGTTTTACAACACCCCCCAGACTTTCCCCAATGAAGATAAGGAACAACTCCCTGAAATATAGCAATACACTTTTATTTTTTTTTTTAAAGGAAGAAACCTCGGGCGCTCCAGTAGCACACCACATAGCACGCTGAGTCGCGAAGCGGTTGCCCCGGGTTCGTTTCCCAGACCCGGTGGCCATATGCCGCATGTCTTCCCCTCTCCTCCTCCCGTTTCTCCCTCTCTCCTCTGTCGGTCCTGCGTGGCCAAGAAAATGGTGTCGGTCCTGCGCGACCACAAAAAGCGAATAAAAGATAATAATAAAAAAAAAAAAGGAAGAAACCTCAATGGGGAATTCAATGGGGATCCCCCATCAGGGTGTCGGTGATATATGTGTTGCTATGGCTGATAGAAGCAAAACATTGGTATGTATATGTATAATTTGTCTTAAATACTAAAGTGTTAAAAGACAAAATCAAGTTTAAATAATAAATAGAAATAGGAGCAATAAAGCATACTGGTATGATAGAATATGATGATGGCCCAAGGTCACTATCCCCAGGGGGCAGGAGAACCACTCAGATCCAGTTGAGAACATCATTGGTAAGTATAGAAAATTGGGCTAGGGTTCCAAAAATCACAACTATCATTTTAAAATGCTCTGTTTACTCAGATTATTATTGGGGGGGGGGGATGTTAAGATGAAACGGTCTGCCTCAAAACAGATCTACATAAATCCACTTTCAGACGGCCTGTGTGAGTTCACTTGAGGAGAGTTTTAATTGGAGTGAATAGTCAGACTGCAGTCTGCAAGGAGGGGAGAGACATCGGGTTTGAGAGACAGAGCTAAGGATTTCCCATTCCCATTTTTTTTACTCTGTCTATTCTACTTTATAATTTTATTACTGAATGAAACCGTAAACAGAGAGGCCTATTGGGATGTTAGATCCTAATGTAAAAAACTGTGATTTACCTTACCTTGCTACCTCTCTCCTCTCTATCTTTTTTTTATGCTCGCTTATGCCTGTATTTTTTACTGCTGTGAAGCACTTTGAACAGCAATTTATGTATGTAAAGTGCTATACAAATAAAGTTTATTATTATTATTATTATTATTATTATTATTATTATTATTATTATTATTATTATTATTATTATTATTATTATTATTATCATTATTATTATTATTATTATTGTTATTATTATTATTTATTATTATTATTATTATTATTATTATTATTATTATTATTATTATTATTATTATTATTATTATTATTATTATTATTATTATTATTATTATTATTATTATTATTATTATTATTATTATTATTATTATTATTAGGTTTTCTGGCTGGGAACTTGTCAGAATCTATTTAGTTCTCTTTTAGGATGGTCTGTAAAAGACACAGCAGGCATCAGTCCCAAGGCAGCCAGGCCCCACTAAACCAATTACAACACAGACATTGTATACATTTAGTTAATGATGACTTATCATGGTGATGTATCTTTCACCGATCCATCCGGATTCATGAATTGGCTCGATTATGTGGGGACAATATTCTGAGAGTTGAGATCGCTATTTGAAAAGGAAAATAGTTAAACTAAAAAACTTTAAAAAAAACTAGACAGACTAGACTAGAGTGTCAGAGAATTGGAGAAACAACACATTGGTCTTTGACGCCCCCTATTGTTCATACAGATGTTAATGCTCTTGTCTGGCTATAAAGCCCTCTTTGCACCTTTCATGACTTCAATAAAAAAATTTCATTTTCAGTTCACCTCCACATGTGAAGCTGAAATTGTACTTCTGTAAAAACATATTTTAAAGCTGTACAGTGTAGTTTTGGGCCGGGGATGGGGGGAGGGGTACTACAACCTTTGAAAAGTAAAAATATAGTGTGATACTATATACAGTAACATGTCACAAGCAGTGGCGGCTCGTACATAGAGGGCGCTTGGGCGAAGGAGGACATTTATTTGTTTGGATTTAGATTTTGGACTCTAAAAATACAATAAACTAAAATAATAATTACTCATTTTAAGTATGTTTGTGTTTAAAATGCACAATAACGTTAATATATCAAATATAAATCATTGTTTTGTGCGTGATTCACGTCACTCTCTCCTGATGACGTGACATCTACCTCCAAGCCTGGGCGCATACACTTAATGCGCACAGTGGTGGGCGTCACTGCAGCCAATGTATCGTCGCAGCCAATGTAAATGGATCAAGCAAATAAATGTATAGTCTATTAGGGTCTTCAAATATGATGTCTGGGTGGGGGGGGGGGGGGGGGGGGGGCGTTTTCTAGCGCTCGAAGCAAGCTCAGTGCGCCACTGTACTCAGTCGTCAGAAAATAATGCTTGGAGGAGGAGCCAGGAGTATTTTCAGATTGTGAGTTAGCTTAGCTTGTGCTAGCAGTGTTGGATCTAACAAAATGGATTTATATGGACAATCTTTATTGTTCTGAAGGATCAGATTAAACCGAATATATACATTTATTTATATATATATATTTAATTGTATTTGTATATCCCCTGATATCCCTTGTATATTCCTTGTACAATATGCATTGAATATCCCTTCTAGTCTACTGAACATCCCATAATAGTCTCCATTCTACCATTGGACGAGACCTTGGTGCCAGGTCGCCATACCCCTCAGACCAAGTTCAATCGTACCGCTCAACATGTATGGACAAGTCCTAGTTCCGCGTAGGAATATGTCTACCGCACCACTAATGGTACTATTTGTTCATAGTGCGTATATATACTGCGCTACTAAAGTAGAGCTTTCTTTTAGTCCAGTTCCTTACCCTCCAACAGAGTGACAGACGCAAAAGCCTCCCCGCGAACCACGTGTGGGCAGTAAGGCCAATTCGGCCCAGTATCGGCATTGAGACATCGTGTATATTAATATTTGAATAGTCATATTTGGCACTATATCGTCGAGTTGGACGTATTCTATTAAGCTAATAATAGTCTATTCATATGTAGTGCCTCGTGCGGTAAGAGTTCTATAGTAATCAGCACCCCCATCGTTTCGGGCATCAGCTGGACGCTTATCCAGGGTGGTTGACCCCACGTGAAGCTGCACCCGAGGAGCTCCAGGCCAAAGAGCGAGTGGACTTGTATATTGGATTATTCTACCGACGACGGCTAGCCTTCCCCGGCTTGGATTATGCTTTGAGTACTTTGATTATTCTATGGATAAAGGCCAACACTGCGGTGTGTTGGAATACCCCCCCCGGAGAGGACGACAGGTGAGAAGACGCTCTACACGACGAGGTCGCCTCACGTCTCTCCATCGTGGACCGGAGGACGCCGGCCACAGAGAGTCCAACTGCTTTCATCTGTGGATCGAGGATCGCTGGGCACCGGGTCGCACGACTGTGGGCTCTCCCAGGATACCCTCGGCCAGACGGGATACAGCCAGACTCTACCCCCCCCCCCTCCAGCTGTCCTACAAGCAGTCGGAACCTTCCCCTAGTGTATCCAGCTATATAATCATTCAAGTATCATTGCTATTGTTCCCTAAATATTCCAGGTTGTATATTTGCTTCCTGCGCAATCAGAGATTGGACATTCGATATTGATCTACCTACGAATACTCATTTGCCATAAAAGTGCATACTATTTCAAATCATAAATGTAATTAAGTGATCGTTGTACATACCTTTTGCTATGTATTATTATTAAACGCAGACTTTCGACTTGGTACATTTGTGTTGGATCCGTTTCATCAGGTGGGAGTGTTTATCATAATTATTTATACCTAGTACTGGGTGGCCAGAGTCTAAAGTACAAGAGGTAGTGGTAGTAAGTATCATATCTAACAATACAGTCAGGGAATTGTACCCCTCAGTTACATTTATCATGGAAAGTTCAAGCCCGGACCACAAAACAACAACAAGTGAGTCTATTACAATATGTACTGTTCTGTAGTTACTGAAACTGATTGAATATGGCAAGATTCAAGAGGTTTATTTGTCACATACACTCTCTCTCTCTCTCTCTCTCTCCATCTCTCTCTCTCTCACACAACGCAGTACGTACGGCGCAAACTCACCAAAATTGACTATTGCACAACTGATTTTTTTTTATCTACAAAGGGGAGAGACCCCCCCCTTCACCCACCCGCCCACCCCCCGCGCCCTTCCTACTATATGTAGCACCAGCCGCCACTGGTCACAAGAGAAAGACTGGATCGCTGGAACCCTGTCTGAACCCAGAAATTATCTGTTTGGCTGTTCCTGCCCTCCCACTACCTTGTTGGTTCACTTTTGCCTCTTTTCCATTGCATAGTACCTACTCGACTCTACTCTATTCTACTCTACTCGCTTTTGGTACCACTTCGTTCGTTTTCCACTGCAGATAGTACTCCGTTTGTCTCCGTGTGGGGAGGCGGGGGCCGCTGGCGTACAGCATGAGAGCTCTGTGAGCATAGCTATGTCCGTGAGGGATTGGAGCAAGCCAGCCAGAGTAAACACAAGTGGAGATTTGGAGGAATAAAAAAATTGAATTGTTTTTAAAAGGACTCCTTTTATTGACGAAAAGATTAATGGTTTGCTGCTGTCGGAATGGAACGGAGCTTATAACATGAAAGGTGCCCGATGAAACGTCCACAAAGATTTTTCTAACATTAAGCTGTTAAACTAAAATACGGTAGCTAGCTTATATATTTAATCAGCAACGCATGAACAATCAGTTTGTTACAAATAACATCTTGTAATGTTCGGTAGCTAAGTAGCGTTATATGAAATGATTGTAACAAACTTTTGTTCGAAACGTATCGTCCAGATATTAGACCTATTAGTCTTTTTCTGGTCTACATTCTGCAATCTGTTAATAAAGTTTTCAATCAATCAATAACAACATTAACCAGACTCTCGTTGTGTCTATTCTGCTAACGTTAACGTTACTAGAACAAACGATATAACAACATTAACCAGACTGCTATAAATCAGCGTTCTTTACACGCTATGTACGCTGGCCGCAATGCTAACTATTATAATGGTAAATCCCAACCACATTAGCACGTATAAGCTAACAAACTCAGCGATCTTTTTGTGAGACTAAAGTATCCGCTCTTGGTGGTAAATTGTGTTCATGTTGGTTTTGTTTCATCAATAAATGCACTTTGTTCCTGCTGCAAACAAATAATAAATGCTACGCGAGGTAGTTTAACACTTTCCGTGCCGGAGCTCGGTGCCCCGGAACCTCCTTGAATGCCGCCACCCACTTCAATGTTAGCGTTAAAAACGCCTAATCTATGTTTTAAATTATGGCTATGTGTCTAATCTGCCCGTCGCTTATCAATGACTCGTTTGCAGTCAACATTGTCGAAACGGATAGTTTTTTTATCGGTTCATTTTCGTTTTATAGCTTTTTGAAAAGCCCTCGTTTTCAAGGAAAAT
Organism: Notolepis coatsorum; assembly: GCF_963971535.1. Taxonomy (NCBI): domain Eukaryota; kingdom Metazoa; phylum Chordata; class Actinopteri; order Aulopiformes; family Paralepididae; genus Notolepis; species Notolepis coatsorum. The sequence goes on along the minus strand of NC_140169.1, from coordinate 132,538,363 downwards.
ATAAAGACTCCGTGATAAAAGACATTTACTGGAATATTCTAGAATACACAAAAACGTTGTCATTTTTCGGCCTATTTATGAATCGTTTTCAAATAAATGCTAGATTATCGATAGTATATGTGTACGTATGCACGCTATAGAGGCAATCTGAAAAATCTATTATCTTATTTCCTCATCAGCAATCACAGCCAAACAGCCACATCACACATAGGGCAAACGCTGAAATCTCTGTGAAAACAGGTCCTGATTATCCTAAGACTGGTAAAATAGATTCCTTACCTGAGATCAGATGTTATCCAAAAAGATTATTCCAATTCCTGATCGCCATTCCAAATATCGATCACGCTTATTGATTGATTATTGGCTGCTGTAAATATATATTCCAGGCTGATTTCCGTCTCGCGATCAGATCCCTCTTGATCAGACGTCTCGCCAGCACAATGGAGCCAGTTGGCTCCACCTCTACAGATCTACAGATCCCAGGTCAGTCTAATGGACTGACCTGCAGTTACACAGGGATAGACGATAGGGGGCGCTTTTTTCCCATCTGAGCTCCTGGAGGAGCTGCTGTACCAACGGGAGACTCGGTTGATGAAATATGAATTCAGTTAATTCAATTAAAAAAATAAAACGCTAATTGTCGTCGTCGGTACTCAATGGGGGGGCTAATAAAACAAGATATGACGTCGCTGGCACTTAAAGTGTAAGATGGCAGATTTCTGTTTTTGTTCAGGACGCTCCAACGTGTGACGCTTCTCTCTTATGACCAATCAGTGGTCTGCATTGTTTCACGTCACTTTTTTGGTACCACTTTATACCCTGCTTGGAACCTCGAGAAAACAGGTACTAAAAAAGTACCGGTACCAGGTACCAAACGCAAATTTCGGCAATGGAAAACCGAAAAGGCCGAGTAGAGTAGAGTAGAGTCGAGTAGGTACCATGCAGTGGAAAATGGGCAAGATTCAAAGTGAACAGGCTGGATAAGCTGGTCAGGAAGGCCAGTAACGTGGTAAGGGTGGAGCTGGACTCTCTAGCGGTGGTGGCGGAGAGGAGGAGCCTTGCTAGCTCCATGCCATCAGGGACAAAAAACTAGGCATATAAGCATAAAATGAGCATAACATAGACAGCAGCTAAATAGACAAAGTCAAGATAAGGCATAGAACATTAAATCACATATTTTTTCCATATTAGGATATAACATCTTAGGCCTCTTTATTCTCAGTAAACAAAAGCCCACTTATTCACTGCAGGGTCCATTCAGGCCTATGCTCTTTTCCCCACAGTGTGCAGGAGTCAGGACTGCCACCGTGAGCTCTCCCCCCGCTCTGCAATCCAGTCACAAGCCAGCTCCAACATTTAGGCCTGCTGCCCCTCAACTAATAAACATTTTATTGTGATATATAATGTAGCTCTCTATGCATTTTCCATTATTTTATTGCATAATTTCAAGGGGTCGAGCCCCAGACACTAAAATTACTCCAGGGTTTCAGAGGGCAAACGTTTATTATAAACTGTTTCACAGTGGTATTATGTTGCTATAGGTAACAGTTTTGGACCCAAATGTATTTCCTGTCAACTATTGCATTAGCAAACATTGCAACAGGAAATAATACACGTGGGTCCGTTTAGAATGTTATCACTTTGAAACTGCCTATAAAAGCCTATTGTTATTTTTATGACAATATATTACTGGTGTTGTCATAATAATAATAATAATAATAATAATTACACAGAAGCTGTGTGTACATCGCATTCGTCTTTACGGAACACATGGCATTCAAGCGCATGACTAAACCAGAAACCAGCTGACGCAAAAGTGTCATGTGGTCTTTCTTGTTCTGGGGGTTAGGAGTGGATCCCAGTGTGAGTGAGGAAAACAACCAGGACGGGAGCCGAGCCCTCAGTAAACAAAAACCCAAGTAAAGGTTGTTATAGCGTATTATTACACATATCACGTCCAGCATGGCTTGGACAAACTACCAACTGTTCCTGGCGGGGCTCATGCTCACCACTGGCTCTCTCAACACGTTGTCGGCAAAGTAAGTTAATAATGCTTTGCTTTGTTCATCTTCACATTTCTTTGTCATGTCTTCGTAAAGTCATCTTCACGACATGCTAGCATTGATGTAACCGTTAACCATTTCGATTTGGGACACATTCTCTCCTAATCCAATGTACAGTATATATATCATTGACGTTCTTTAGTGGGACACTCTGTTTTTACTTTAGAACCTACAACATTGCCCTGTTCATTGGATAATGTCTGACTAACGTTAGTTGGCTAGCAGAGCTAAGCTAACGTTAGCCGTCTGATAACAGCAGTAGAGTGAAGTGTTGGTGCTGGTGGTAACAATGAATACCAGAAATAAATACGTGTCATTCATTCATTCATTTAAATAAACGATTTATTTCTACCAGCACCAACACTGTGCGTGTCTGTGACGTCAGTTCCTTTGTTATTTTTTTTGTCCACTGTATCGTTTTGGCAGCACAGCCTCATCTACCCAGATTGTTGATGGTCTAAACTGCACCTGTTGCTTTCAAGTTTCAAGCAACCTTGTTGGATTGATTGCCTAGTTGTGTTGACCTATTGATGGCCACCATTGAGCCCAATAGTTAATGTTAGCTAGCTAGCCAGATTTACTGACATATCTATATGTATATATTCCTGAATGAGCAGTGTTACAGTTAGGTTATAGTACTGTAATAAGCCATGGTCTATCCAGTGCAAGTTTAAATATCGTCTCCCCCAGCCTCCAAGGGAATCTTTCATAATCTATACATGGTGCTAATACACTGTCTAATGTGGGGGGCAACAGTGGAGGCTCAGGAGGTATAGAGCAGTCATCTGGTAATCCAGAGGTTCCCGGTTCGATTCCCGCTCCTCCCGTGCAGTGTGTCGAAGTGTCCTTGAGCAAGACACTAAACCCCTAATTGCTCTCGATGAGCAGGTTGGCTCCTTGCATGGTTGCCTCCGCCATCGGTGTGTGAATGTGTGAGTGAATGGGTAAAATGTTAGGAACAAATTGTAAAGCGCTTTTTGGATAAAAGCTGCTATATAAATGCAGCCATTTACCATTTAATGCATATAGACAGAAAATACATCGGGGTCCAAACTTCCCTAGCAACGGAATTCCACTTACACCGCCTAACTGGTCTTGCAATGTGTCATGACAATGGGATGGGGGTGGGGGGTGGGGGTGGTACTGGCAACTTGCCATTTCAGCGAAACTTATATAGCCTAATAAGCCTATTGTATCACTTCAACTTCTCTATTGCATGCCAAGGACAAACGTTTTTTCTAGTTGTACTTCTGCTGCTGTCTGCTTTAGTGCTATGTACTGTATGTCCACGAAAGGACAGTATCCAGCGCCTATAAGTATGATTCACTAACAATAAATAAAACATAAAGGCCTAGCCTAACTGTGTTGCTGACGATACACAGCTTGTCATGTAACGTTAGCTTTCATTAAATGAGAAATTGTAGCAAAACGCAGGTAAGGTTTCACTCAGCCTGGGACACCATCATTGTAACTTGAAACCAACCAGTCCACTGTGCTGCTTCATGAGAATAAAACAGAGGTCTGGTGTTACATCATTTAGACCTCGGCTATAGATATATGACCAGGACACATTTCATCCAAACAAGTTGTTGTTGTTGTTGTTACAAACCAAGCGTTATAAGATAAGAAGAACTTCCCATGTCATAGTCATATTAGGCTATCTGACCAAAACATAGTCCAAATATGCGACAACCCCCGGGTACTTAGATCAATCCACAAGCCCAATCACCTCTTTCAGAATGATCACTGAGCCCAAAACGCTGCTGCGTGTGAGAGAAGAGCTGTGTCATCACTACAGATTCTCTTGACTTGCATATCGAGCTCCGACGGGAAACACTCACGTGCCAGTCATGCCTTTTCTGATCTGCTATAAACGTCAAAGGGTGTGCAGGCTGACTTCGACACTCATTAATAGGGCTGGGTAATGTTTCAAATGGTTCAATACCAGTGTGTCAATACCTGGGATTCTATACCAAAACTATTTATGTGCTGTGTGAGCCAATTGAAGGCTTTGTTACATTTTGGATGATTTTGGATTGTGGTTAAAGAGAAGAAATGTTCTGTCTTGGAACAAACTTGCTTATTGGCTCAACTGACTTAGGTATCGAGTCGACACAGTGTCATTTGATACCAAATTTCGTTGCCACAGCATTTTTCGATCCATTTCATACCCCCAGCCCTACTCTAACCTATAGGCTACCTGTCAGTACAGTCAGTGTTCTATACAATAATCGATAATCACCTGGAATGTTTTCCGATACTGATTCAGGATAAACTTGCAAGTATACTGCGTCAGAAGATTGGCCTTTTGTACAGAAACAAAACCAGTTTTCCTATGTTTACTAGAAGGAAGGTAGTTTTTCTGTCTCATTATGTAGTAGTAGTTTATAGACATGCGGCCTCTTCCACTCTAAAGCCTCTCGACTTTGTATATCATTCTGCCCTTAGATTTATCACTGGTGACCGTTATGGTACCCAATCATTGTATCCTATTATGATAAGGTTGGGTGGTCCTCCCTGGTAAAGAGTGACTTGCACTGGCATCATTATTGATGATCTTCCACCCTACATCACTTCATTACTGGACTCATACACACTCTGGTCTGGTGACTGGCTTACATTTAAGGTGCCCAGAGTTTGCACTGAATTAGGAAAATCTGCTTAGCTTCTGTGCCCCAGAAACATGGAATGTTTTGCAATGCACTTTAAAACTCAATTCATTAGTATCTATTGGTCAGTTTAAATATGATTGATCAGTTTTAATAGCAAACCACTCCAGCACAGTCTGCAGTTGTTGTTAATTATTTTAAATGTTTAATTGATTAACTTTCTGTTTCTATATTATTTTCTTTTTTTAAATGTATTATGTGTTATATTTCTCAACATCATTGTAAATGAGAGCTTGCTCTCAATGATCCTTCAAGATTAAATAAAGATTGAATGAATGAATGAAAAGATACATTAAGATATCTGTTCACACATTCACAAAATCACAAGATAAATAGAATCAAATTACTGTTCATCATCGCATGGAACTGCAAAATGTATATGTAGGTTGTTATCATTCATACAGGTGGTCACAGAATTGTGTGAGCAACAATATCACAATAACATAATCACAATATGATCCCGATACAATTAACAATAATAATAAATGATCACCCAACCCTAGTTCTACTCGAGGTCTATTGTGAATGCTTGGACTTGTCTGATTTTGTAACATACAGTACCCATAATCGCATTGTAATCTAGTCTTCTTGTGCATCAGATGGGCTGACATGTTCTCGGCAAAGGGTTGCCATGGGACTGACGTACACCAATTCAGTCACCCATTTGTACAGGTACGTTACTGACGTAATATCCAAAGAAAACACAAAAAGTCTTGTATTAGATAATTGTATCTGTGTGCTATTCTGATATATTTCTCCCTTTCTGTCCGTCTACCCCACTGCTCCATCCTCTGTGTTCGCTTCTCAGGCAGTAGGGATGTTTATGGGGGAGTTCTGTTGTCTGGCAGTTTTCTACATCTTACTTTGCCACGATAAGCGTCGACCTGAACCCAAGATAAACCCTGGCCGGAGTTTCAACCCTCTTATCTTCTTCGCCCCTGCCATGTGTGATATGACCGCTACCTCCATCATGTATGTTGGTAAGTGACCTTAACTTTTACCTTCCACTTGGCTGACAATTCTTTTCCCAGTGGGCGGATAATTCTCCATGTAAAAAAGGAGGGAGGGAGGGAGGGCACTGTATAAGGCAACAAAAAACAGCAACAACAACAATGTTTAGCCTTTACAACATTACAAACAAAGCAGTGCGAGGCGAGAGTTTGATGGCAAAGTTGACTGAATTGATTGAAGTATGCAGCTATACAGAGAGAAAAAGAAAATAATTGAAAACTATTTTGATACCTCAAAATGATGTTTTGGTTTGATAAGATGCTTATGATACAATCATTCTAAGGATTATGTGTGTAATAAATTAGTTTAGTACACTAATTGCAACAAATCTGAAACTGCATAGTGCACTTTTAAATTAGTATCTTTGTGAGATTACTGTTTTATAATATACATTACATTGAAAAGATACAAAGATATATTTTTTAAAGATGGATTTTCTAATACAGAAGAGGTATTATTTAGAACATTACTTCATATTTTTCTTGTTATTTATTTTGTCCAGTAAGACTTGAAAATATATATTATTTTGTCATAGGTTGATTTTGTTATTTTCTTGATTTGTCAGATAGATTACTTTAGGCATAATACAGCATGTTGAGTAACTTTGGTTATAGAGAGATATTATTTTGTATTATAAAATTATATAAACAATAATTTTATATCAATACAGAGGAGGCATACTTTAAATATATTATAATGATAAGGCATCTTTGAGTAAACTTTGAGTATCATTAAGTATCTTGAGGCTGAAGGCAGAGTGTCCTCTTTAAAAAAAAATCACAATATGGTCACCCTTGAAGTCGCATTATAATTCACTTAATAAAATAATGACGAGTCAGCCTCCTAAAAAGACAAAAGTTAGTGACACGACTCACACCAAAGTAAGGACTTTGCTCTGTATCGTCAATTAGTGGTCAAATAAATATTTGATTAAGGAATATAATATGCCTTTTTGTATTATTTCTCTGTGTATCAGCAAAATGTATATATTCTTATGTTAGACATTGAGGGAAATTAAGATTCTCAGATTTTTTACAAACCGCCGCTTATCAACTAACCGGTTAATCGGCAGGTGACGTATGTTGCTCAGTAGTTGCTGATGTCTGCTCAGGAGGTTTGAGTGTTTGCTCAGACCGAAAAAAATTAGAGGGAACATTGGCTACTTCCCTCCCTCATCCATGATGACATCCACAGAAACAGCCCAAACACAATATATATGCATATGAACTATGAAGTAACACAAGATATATGTATATGAAGTAACACAAGATATATGCATATGAAGTAACACAATATATATGCATATAAAGTAACAAGAGATATGCATATGAAGTAACATAAGAGATATGCATATGAAGTAACACAATATATATGTGTGTGAACAATTAAACTAAATAAGACTCGTGCACATCTAGTTGGACCCCGACTGGAGGTGCAGGTCAGCGCAAGAGAGATGTATAAAACTACAAGAAGAATACCTTCAAAAGAAGGGGCCGCACACTCCTCAGGACTGGTTTTGCTTTTTTATTGCACAACGCGTTTAGCTTCTGCTAGCACCTGAGGAAGCAGAAGCGAAACGCGTTGTGCAATAAAAAAGCAAAACCAGTCCTGAGGAGTGTGCGGCCCCTTCTTTTGAAGGTATTCTTCTTTTAGTTTTATATATATCGCTTCATTGATGGTCATCTTGCAGCCCAGTTGGGATCCATTCTTTTCAGCCAAAGCCAGTTGCTGCTTTGCTCAGCAGCCTCCAACAGCGACCTGACAGCTTGTCGGAGGGCCTGTCCTCAGACTCCCATCCCTTTCAGCATCCTGGTGGTTGATGTGGCCACAAAGCCTCTGCACCCGACTTCCACCAGGAGTACCTGCGTTCTCCAACCCTGTTGAACTACCTCAGCTTGCATTCATACGCTTCAGCAACTGCAGCCTCCCATGGTACTGTTAGGAGGCTCAATTCCATCTACACCTGGATGCTCTGATGATCAAGTCCATTGCCATGGCGAAGGCTAGAGGGGAGATGGTACACCCTGCCATTATTCCTACTTCCAAAGATTGTCATGATGTGGTGTACTCTGATGTTGCGAGGCAGAACTGCAGATCTTGGAAGTAGTTTCTGACCAGATTTGTGATGGTTGATGCCACAACTCAATGGCTGTCCAAAGGAGAATAGGTGGGACGGAACATTGGCTAAGTCCAGGGATAAGACGTGCAGATCTCTTCTTTCCTTTTTTGCAGATAAAATCTGATGCCATATCATGCTTGTGTGTTCTAAGCATCCTGAAAAGCTTGATATACCTGAGCTTTCTGTACCGACTTCTCAATCAAGTTGTTTACGTTTCAGGTAAGTTGTCATCCCTTGAGCAATGATGCTAAAGAAGATCTTCCCTTCATTTCAGGAGATAGATTTTCCGGAATTAGTCGATGTTTGAGGCATTCTTTTCCTTAGGGATTAGTACTCCCCCTGCTCTTGGCCATGCATTTGGGATGTTTTGCTTCTTTCCACGCCACCTTTCTTCCACAGGAACCTCAGGACATCTGGAACTTAATTTGGTCCTGGAGCTGAAGCTGTCTTTGCCTTCCTCACAGCTCACAATCTCGCTCCATCTCGGGGGGCCGGCATCACATTGATGTTCATGTCTCTGGTTATCTGTGTGCGCAGGTTTACAAGATATGCATATGAAGTAACCAAGGGACGGACAACACTCTAAACAAGCAAGCAAGCAAAAACAGGAAAAGAGAGACAGTTAACCACAGATCAAGTTTAGTTTTTATCCCAGGGCCATATGTGCACTAAACTCAGCTAAATTTTAAAACAACAGTCTCCTTGCACCCCCCCCCCCCATGCACACGCACACACACACAACATTAAGGGATAGTGCAATTATATTTTATACCCCCCTGTTTTATTAATGTTATTTATGCCCCACCCCTGTTTTATATTTAATACTGTGTTTAGGACTGTTTTTATTTTTTTTACTAGCACCTAGGGTTGCATTTTTAAATTTCGTTGTAACAACTGTAACAATGACAATAAAGATCTATTCTATTCTATTCTATTTTGTGTTTGGGCATAATGTAAATGTGCTGTAGAGAGCTCCAGCTGTGCAATATCCCAGTAAGAAGAGAGCCATTCCCTCACCGGCGGTGCATGTAGTGGTTTCCAGCGACAAGCTACCATTCTTTTAGCAGCTGTGAGACCAGCTAGCACAGGGGTGGCCAACCAGTCAGAGACTAAGAGCCACAAAAAAATTACTGTGGTACCACAAAGAGCCACACCATATACCAGCGTTTCTCAACCTTTTTTTTCAGTCACGGCACCCTTCATGTGTTTATAGGTCTCGCCCTCTGGCCTCTGAAGTTGCTAATGTCTTTTTTATTTGGGCCTCACAGGGTTAAAAGTACCCTGTGAGACCCACGGTTGCAAAATTACAAAATCACTTTTAGCCATTTAAAAAAATAATGTTTATTTAAAAAATGTTAAAGGGGAACTATTTTACTATTTCTTTCACTATTTGGGCACTTTTACACAATTCCTGTGAGTCTATGGAACACCTAGGTTTTTTTCAAAAAAAATGCATTGTTTTGTATTTCTAATCAAGTACTAAAAACCGCATTTTTCTACCTCAAGATCTTAAGCCGTTTTGAGGCTGGGCTCCAACCACTGTGTGGCCTGGTGCCAACTGCCACATCAACTGCCACATTATTATGCAGCTGATAAATCTCTGACATCACAGATATGCACATTTTCAGATGACTCAGTTCAGTGAGGGTGAATATTGTGAGAGGAGAATTGGAAGAATTCGCCAATATGAGAATTAGAGACATATATCCTATTAATATAAGTCCACATAGCTAAGAAACAACGGTAAACACTGAAAAAAGCCATTTATAAGATAGTTCCCCTTTAAGCACATGTATAGTCAATTGGTCCTGTTGTTCAGCCTCACAATGCTATTTGATAGTAAATGTGTTTATATGTCCCACCCTCTGGCCTCTGAAGTTGCTAATTTCTTTTTAATTTGGGCCTCACAGGGTTAACCTCTTAAGCCCGAGATATACAGTAAAAGTGTATATTTTCAGCATTATGTTTGTTTACCAATTATTTTAACTGTTATTAGTGAAATATAAGATTATAGAAATCTCAGGGCATTGAGTCGGAAACCGGTGCATATTGACAGGAGGAAGTGGCACAGCCAAAAGTGAGTGTAGTCTTTTGAAGGAAGAGACTCAGGGCTTTCAAATTTCGAAAAACTACCCTACCCAGCTCACACCAGCCCCTGTCAATCATCTGACTTCTGGATTTACTTTTTAATTTCTCTTATTTTTTGGGATTATCTCCCACAAACCTGAACGTTATTGCCATAAAACAGAACGCAGTTAGTTTCTCTACCTTGCTGTGAACGTCTTGCAAAAAACGGTGTTGCAATATGATGAAGAATGGTGGAGAAATTTACATTATAAAAAAGATGGCAGAATTCAGTACTGTATCTACAAAACCTTCTGTTTAATCATCTTCCCTTTATTCATTTGCTTAGATTTTTCAGGTCTGGTCAATTTTAGCATGGTGTTATTTACAGTCAAAGATAATTTTTTTTTTAAATAGAATTGATATTCTCCTTTGGTTCATTACAATTTACTCAAGCCTAGTAACAGACACACTATTTCTGACACTGATCCATATATGTCCCTAGATTCAGATACCAAGAACATGCAAATGGACCACTTACATTTTTTTTAAAATGTTTATTCTACGTCCTTATGGAATGAGTGACATAAAAAAAAAAAAAGTAAAAAGAAAAATTATGGATGGAAGAGCCGCACATTGACGGGCAAAGAGCCGCATGCGGCTCGCGAGCCGCGGGTTGGCCACCCCTGAGCTAGCAAGTCATTTGTAGTTGGCTCCAAAGAGTCATTAAGTAATAGCCGACACTTTGGGGAATGGCTCTCTCAATAATATTAAACATACCACACCAAACCATATGAATAAAAGTACCAATGGTATTGTTTGGACAAAAGTTGCTAAATGGTTTATCTCTGAATTGTATTTGGTGTAACCTTCGAGGTGTGAGATGAGACCTGTGAATATATTCATATTGTATTATTGAATGGTTTCTCTTTCCAGCCCTGAACATGACGAGTGCCTCCAGCTTCCAGATGCTGCGTGGGGCGGTGATCATCTTCACCGGCCTGCTGTCTGTGGCTTTCCTGAGACGCCGCCTGATGCCCAGCCAGTGGATTGGCATCCTGACAACCATCCTGGGTCTAGTGATCGTAGGCATGGCCGACTTTTTCAATGGGCAAAGGGACGACGGGCGCAAACTCAGCGATGTCATCACTGGTAAGGGAGTGAGTGAGCCTCCACTCAGATCTTCTCTGAATTCTGTGGTTCACATTTGTCCGGCAGCGTGGCTACATGGGTAGAGCTCCGGTCAAAGTGGTGTTGTTGTCCAGCACGGAGCACTCTGTCCGCTGGACCCGATGGTGTTGTTGTCCAGCAGGGAGCACTCTGTCCTCTGGACCCGATGGTGTTGTTGTCCAGCAGGGAGCACTCTGTCCTCTGGACCTGATGGTGTTGTCGTCCAGCAGGGAGCACTCTGTCCTCTGGACCTGGCAGTTACAATGCCCCCTGTCACAGGGACACCATACAGTTGCGAGTGCCGTCCTTCGGATGAAATGTTAAAACCAACGCCCGACTGAATTAAAGAACCCAGACGTTCCTGGCCAAATTTTCAATCAGGTCTCTGACAACAAGGCTACCTAATTATCCCTTCCCTTTAATTGGCTGATACCAATCCCTGTCTCCTGAGCCTTTCAGCCATTGTGTAGTGTGAATGGCAGCCATTGAGCCTGCGTAGCCCGAGGTTGGGTGCTACACAGTGGTGAAGGAGGCAATGTCCACGCTACATTCTAAAGAGCCTTGAGTGTCTAGAAAAGTGCTATATAAATGCAATGACCATTCATTCATTTAGGTGAGAGGCCAGGGTAGAATTGGACAATTGACCTATCTCAAACCCTGCCCTCCTCCAATTTGTGACTAGGGGATCAAGAAAAAAGGGGCAGGGTTCTTATATGGGTCAATTGTTTGGGATAAGTCAAGGAGAATGACATCATTGTATCAAAGTGTTTCCCGCTGGTTGTAAAGTTATTTGTGCTGTTGGCTGGCCGGGATGAGTTAAGATACACTTGTTCATACCTCACAAGAAGCACTGTTTGTTTGTATTGTGTCAGTTTTGGGGAATCTTATTTGTGGTGGACTGCTAACAAATAAATCTATGTATGGGAAACACTGAGGTAGTTTCTTTGGGGGGGGGGGGTGTTTTACTTCAGCAGCTTAACATGCAACCTCTCTCTTTCTGTCTTCAGGTGACCTTCTGATCATCATGGCTCAGGTCATTGTTTCTGTACAGATGGTCCTGGAGGAGAAGTTTGTCTCCAAACATGATGTTCACCCTCTGCGGGCTGTGGGTACTGAAGGTAATGTAGTAGGGAAGCACACTCTCTGGGCTGTGGGTACAGAATGTACAGTAGTAGGGAAGCACACTCTCTGGGCTGTGGGTACTGAATGTACAGTAGTAGGGAAACACACTGAATACTGAATGTACAGTAGTAGGGAAACACACTGAATACTGAAGGTACAGTAGTAGGGAAACACACTGTGAATACTGAAGGTACAGTAGTAGGGAAACACACTGAATACTGAAGGTACAGTAGTAGGGAAACACACTGTGAATACTGAAGGTACAGTAGTAGGGAAACACACTGAATACTGAAGGTACAGTAGTAGGGAAACACTGTGGATACTGAAGGTACAGTAGTAGGGAAACACTGGATACTGAAGGTACAGTAGTAGGGAAACACTGAATACTGAAGGTACAGTAGTAGGGAAACACACTCTGTTAATACTGAAGGTACAGTAGTAAGGAAACACACTGGGTTCTGAAGGTACAGTAGTAGGGAAACACTGAATACTGAAGGTACAGTAGTAGAGGAAACACTCTGTGGATACTGAAGGTACAGTAGTAGGGAAACACTGAATACTGAAGGTACAGTAGTAGAGGAAACACACTCTGTTAATACTGAAGGTACAGTAGTAAGGAAACACACTGGGTACTGAAGGTACAGTAGTAGGGAAACACACTGAATACTGAAGGTACAGTAGTAGGGAAACACACTCTGTTAATACTGAAGGTACAGTAGTAAGGAAACACACTGGGTACTGAAGGTACAGTAGTAGGGAAACACACTGAATACTGAAGGTACAGTAGTAGAGGAAACACTCTGTGGATACTGAAGGTACAGTAGTAGGGAAACACACTGAATACTGAAGGTACAGTAGTAGGGAAACACACTCTGTGGGTACTGAAGGTACAGTAGTAGGGAAACACTCTGTGAATACTGAAGGTACAGTAGTAGGGAAACACTGGTTACTGAAGGTACAGTAGTAGGGAAACACACTCTGTGAATACTGAAGGTACAGTAGTAGAAGAAACACACTCTGGGTACTGAAGGTACAGTAGTAGGGAAACACACTGGTTACTGAAGGTACAGTAGTAGGGAAACACACGCTGGGTACTGAAGGTACAGTAGTAGGGAAACACACTGGTTACTGAAGGTACAGTAGTAGAAGAAACACACTCTGTGAATACTGAAGGTACAGTAGTAGGGAAACACACTCTGGGTACTGAAGGTACAGTAGTAGGGAAACACACAGTGAATACTGAAGGTACAGTAGTAGGGAAACACACCTGGATTAGTGAGATGCTTGCCAAAAAGAATGTATCAAAACATAGGGATGCAAATAATCTATTCGAGCGAAGTTTCAACGGGCTAAGCTGTCTTCATCAGGGTGTCATGTGAGCCGAGGACGAGAAGCTTCCATGGTCAAGTCCACACAGGTCAGCCCTTTCAGTGTCCTCGTGTGGACAAAGAAAAGAAACCATCTACAAATGAATCAATTCAACATCACACCACCTCATCTCAGACAATGATCATTCGTTATGGACTGCGTAAATAAACAAGGGGAAGTTATGTAAGGGTCCGGGATAATGTATAGCTACTAGGGCTGTCCCCGACTAAGGATTTGGATAGTCGACTATGATTGGCAAAAAAAAAGTATAATATTTTATTTTGATTAATAATAATAAAAAAAAATGTATCATTCCATTTGGGCTGCAGGGGTGCTTAACACTTTGAGCGCCGGTCGTGTTTTCCTTTTTACCCCCTTGAATGCCACGGTCCACGGCCAATGTTAACGTTAATATCGCCTAATCTATGTTTTAAATTATGGCTATGTGTCTAATCTGCCCGTCGCTTATCAAAGACTCATTTTCCAGTCAACATTGGCAAGGCAGATTGTATTTTTATCGCTTCATTTCCGTTTGATAGCATTTTGAAAATCACCCGTTTTCCGGGGGAAAACAACCCATTCTATGATAATCGCCTTTTACTGGAATATTCCAGAACGTTGTCATTTGTCGGCCTATTTATGAATCGTTTTCAAATAAACGCTAGATGATCGATAGTATATGTGTGCGCACGCACGCTCGTGCCGTGCGCTGATAATCGCTGCTGTTATTTCCTCATGGCTTTTACAGTCAAAACAGCTATATCACATATCACATAAACGCTTATATCTCTGTGAAAACGAGTCTGATTATCCTAACACTGATAACATAGATTCCTTACCTGAGGTCAGATGGTATCCAAATGGTTTATTCCAATTTCCGATCGCCATTCGAAAAAATCGATAAATGTATTGATCCATCGTGTGTACAGTATAACCCATATTTGCCGTGGCTCAGAGGCTCCAGAATGAACTCTGGTAGACCCCGGCTGCATCAGTGAGAAGTAAAATGTGGAGTCAGAAATCCGTTCTCCCATTCACTTTCATTGAGTCCATTCCAAAAAGGGTGATTTACCATCTGGGAGACGATAGGGGGCGCTTTTTTCACATCTCATCGCCGGCGGTCCCTGGATCTCCAACGGTAGGCTCGCGTGATGCAATATGATTTCAGATCGCTAATAAAAAAATAAATAAAAAATACCAGAGAAAAGCCGTGACGTGGCATTCAACGGTCGGGTCGTAAACCCGAGAAAAGCTGTGAGTGGCGCTCAAAGTGTTAATGTCTGAAGGAGTCGACTGAAGGCTTCTCGTCCTCTGCAAAAGCATGCAATTGGTCCACTGATGGATACATCTTGATATTTGTCTAGTCTAGTGTGTTCATTAGATGGGTGAAATCCTCTTTCAGTGCCTCTGTGCCTGTTTTCTTAGGCAGTTATCCTCTGGTATGCGTGCCATTAGCGTTAGCCACGCTTCTAGGCCTCTTTTCTGTTGGAAAGAATGATAAAAAGAAATAAAAATTTAAATAATATTTTTTTAAATATATATATATATTTTTTGTATTCGACTAAGAGGTTGGCAGTCGACTACGGCTCCTTTTGACCGATTAGTCGACTAATTGACTAATAGGGGTCAGCCCTAATAGCTACGAGGTCATTGTCGAGGTCACATAGTTAGAGACTAGTCATATAGGCTACATAGTTAGAGACTAGTCATACATGCTACATGGTTAGAGACTAGTCATATAGACAACATAGTTAGAGACTAGTCATATAGACAACATAGTTAGAAACTACTCATAATATAGACTACATAGTTAGAGACTAGTCATATAGACTACATAGTTAGAGACTAGTCATATAGGCTACATAGTTAGAGACTAGTCATATAGACTACATGGTTAGAAACTAGTCATAATATAGACTACATAGTTAGAGACTAGTCATATAGACTACATGGTTAGAAACTAGTCATAATATAGACTACATAGTTAGAGACTAGTCATACAGGCTACATGGTTAGAGACTAGTCATACAGGCTACATAGTTAGAGACTAGTCATATAGACTACATGGTTAGAGACTAGTCATACAGGCTACATAGTTAGAAACTAGTCATATAGACAACATAGTTAGAGACTAGTCATATAGGCTACATAGTTAGAGACTAGTCATATAGGCTACATAGTTAGAGACTAGTCATATAGACAACATAGTTAGAGACTAGTCATATAGGCTACATAGTTAGAGACTAGTCATATAGACAACATAGTTAGACACTAGTCATATAGGCTACATAGTTAGAGACTAGTCATAATAGACAACAGGAGTGGTCTAACGGCTACTTGCTTACTACGTCAGAGTGCTATAGTTTCCTTGCTCTTGGTATCTTAACAATATCATAGATGATTATAAGCCTAATTTAAAGGGCTCATGGTGGGTAAAATAAAAATGCTCAACATGGCAAATAAAAAAAAAAAAAGAAGTTGCCAGTATAGTTGAAAATATTGAGTCTATATGATAATTAAATATTGTGAACAAAATCTGTATTCTTCCTTCCTTCTCTCTCCCTGTCACTTTGGTACCACCAGACTTTGTCATAACTGCAGCAGGCTGCTTGACGATGATTGACAGATTATGTAACACAATTTTATGGGAACAAGCATTTACATGAAACATTTATGAACCATCTCTTTAGTTGAGTTTATTTGACAATAAAAAGTACGACAGTCACAAGACTACATCTCAGAATACCACAATAAAGTGTCACTTATCTCCACTGTGGTCCTTGATGACAGCAAAGGGGATGTAAGTCCATATGGCTAGGCAGCATTCAACAATGAACAAACCAATATAACTCAATAATAACCGAATCATCCAAAACTAAATACAACACTGTATTGACATTGTGTTTCTAATAAGCTTTCCTATGTTTCTAGGTTGTCCATAAGCCAGGGTTTTACCTAATTATTAATTGTGCATTGGTTGGTAGGCTATAGACTAACCTTATAAAACAACAATGGAATACATTTCACGGCGATCAGAAACTTTTATTAACTTGATCATCAGAAAAGATAATGCATGTCTAGTAATACCATTTCTGTCTGGTGCCCTACTGTGGCTAGCCTACCATACCTAACCCCTGGTTACCATATCAAAAGCTTTAGCTAATATTAGGATATTATCAACACAGTTTACCAGTCTTAAAGGAAGATGCCAATAGTTCCTGTAGATCGTTTACACCGCAGTTGGCTACAGGATACATTTTGCAACCAAAAGAAATTGCATCGTATTTGGATTGGACGTCTTGTCGTGCCTTTCCAGTAAGCCACGCGTTTTGCCCAGACCTTGGTAAACGTTTTAATCTTATTGTATTGTGTATGCACCATGGATGGTGATTCAAAGTGGTGAGTACCATTTTGTTTTCACCCCCCCACCCCAAATATTTAAATCAATAATTAATACGCTAAAGGCAGACTGCTCTGTTGCATTAGAAGCCTATAGTCGATATTAACCCTTTCACTACCACACTACATAAGGTTAACCTTTCACTACCACACTACAGACGTCTGTAGTGTGGTAGTGAAAGGGTTAGCCTTCTGTAGTGTGGTTGTGAAAGGGTTAACCCTTTGTCGTGTGGTAGTGAAAGGGTTAAGACTATTCCTTTTTCTGCTCCTTTTCATTTTAGTTGAGAGCCTCACTTTATTTGACTGCTTTTTCTTTTTTTTATAGTTCAAGTTCTTTAATAGTTGTCATACAGAAGTACAGAATACTTTCATACAAAATGCTTCTTACTGTTACGCTCCAGAGACTGTGCTAGACAAGATAGTATCAAATAACATAATATAGCATGTAATTTAGAAGAAGAAAAATGAGGTCACAGTGTTCGGTATAGACATATGTACAATGTTCTGAGTTACCATATAATATACAATACTATGCAGTGTACTAATGTACAGTACTATCTAGTGCAAAGCAGAAATGGGATGAGGTACAATTTTAGGTACAATTTACAGTAAGGTGTACGAGTTGTAGTGCAATCCTTCATCAATAAATATAAAGTGTGGGGAGTGGGTGCTACAGTGTATTTGTTTAAAGTGGGTGTGTGCTATAAAGTGTGTGGAGTGAGTGCTACAGTGTGTTTGTTTAAAGTGAGTGTGTGCGTGTGGATGTGTGTGCTATGTGCGTTTGGTGGTTGTTGTTGTGTAGTGTTCATTCATTGTTCGTTTAGCAGCCTGATGGCCTGGGGATAGAAGCTTCTTCTGAGTCTTTCTGTGCTCGCCTTGAGACTCCGGTATCGCTTGCCTGACCGCAGCAGTTCAAAGAGGCAGTTGTTCGGGTGACTGGAGTCTTTAATGATTCTCTTAGCCTTGCCCCTGCAACGCTTGTTGTAAATGTTCTGGAGGGTGGGGAGCCCCCCTCCAATTGTGCGTTCGGCTGAACGTGTCACTCTTTGTAGTCTGCTTCGGTCTTGTGCAGTGCTATTCCCAAACCAGGAGGTGATGTTGCCGGTCAAGATGCTCTCTATTGTACATGAGTAGAAGTTCTTAAGGATCTTCTGACTAACTTGGAACTTCCTTAGGCGCCTGAGGAAGTAGAGGCGTTGTCGTGCCTTCTTCACAACACTGTCAATGTGTGTGGTCCATGTCAAGTCCTCGGATATGTAGGCTCCGAGGTACTTAAAGCTGTTGACTCTCTCAACCGGTGCCCCGTCGATGCTGAGGGGGCTGTAGTCCTTGACCCCCGACCTCCTGAAGTCCACAATCATCTCCTTTGTTTTGCTGACGTTCAGGGAGAGGTTGTTTTCCTGGCACCATCCCGCCAGGACCTTGACCTCTTCCAGGTAGGCCCTCTCGTCGTTGGCAGAGATCAGGCAGAGATCAGGCAGATACCAGCTGTACCTGATTCTATCCATAAATTACTGCAAAAGGGAATGAAAGGATTAAGACATTTTTACATGGATTTTCAGAACAGAGAGAAGGATTTGATTACGCTGCTATACATACAAAGGAATTACGTGGGAGCGACAGTGACAGTGGTTCAGGAGGTAGAACAGTAATCAGACGGTTCCCAGTTCAATTCCCGCTTCACCTGGCAGCGTGTCGAAGTGTCCTTAAGACACTTAACCCCTCATTTCTCCCGATGAGTAGGTCGGCACCTTGCATGGTTGCCCCCGCCGTCGGTGTGTGAATGTGTGGGTGAATGGGTGAATGTGAGGAACAAATTGTAAAGCGCTTTGGATAAAAGCACTATATAAATGCACCATGTACCATTTTAGCATTTCCGTTTTCCACGCTAGCATTTCCCTCCTGCCATTCAAACTTCAGCCACATTTCTTTCGTGCACTGCCCTGGTTTTAACACTTGTGACAGCTGTTTAATACCCTGTCCAAATTGCTGCTCTGAAAGCAGTTATTTTCATTGCACTACAGCATTATGTTGACAAAAAGCCTCCCGACTTTCAGTAATACTCTCTCTCTCTCTCTCTCTCTCTCTCTCTCTCTCTCTCTCTCTCTCTCTCTCTCTCTCTCTCTCTCTCTCTCTCTCTCTCTCTCTCTCTCTCTCTCTCTCTCTCTCTCTCTCTCTCTCTCTCTCTCTAGTCCAGTGTTCAACCCTTTTCCAAGCTCTGCCTGGCTCACCTATCCCCAGGATGTGATCACACGCGCGCTTGGGAACACTGTGTCATGCCGAAAACAAAATCCACCCTTGGATTGGTTTTTATGCCTCATCCTATCTAGGGGGTGGAAACAACACTGATTTAAATTGCAGGCAAGCAAAGAATAGGCTGTTTTATGTCAATAACTACCTGCATTCTGGTAGGGCCATGGCCAGCCCTATACGTTCTGCAGTCGTTGGTATTATGTACAAGTCAGTATAGCCTTAGGGCCAGTACATTTCAACTGGAGCAACGTTTTGTCAAGTACAATGTTGTAAGACCAAGGACGAGGCGTGTTGTGGGAACGCAGGACTAGAACGCAGGATGAGAAGGTATCTTTCACTTCAGTAGAATAGATGTCTCCAATAAGGGCCCGGTGCTCTCTTTTGTTGAGGCAAATGGCCTCAGTCATTACAATGCTTTTACAGTTATTACAGTTACAGTAGTTATTTCAGCTGCCTTTTGTACACTGACAATGTGTACCACTCGATCGCTCTTCTCATATTGGGTCTATACTTATACCACAACCCCATTTTATAGCCAAAATATGTTGCCAGAACATTAAACAAAAAAATAAATGTACTTGCCAATGTGTGACCCCACTGTCACCTACCAACGACCCCACTTTGGGCCGCAACCTGTAATTTAAGAACCGCTGCTCTAGATCATCATTAATGGTAATTGGTAAATGGTGCATTTATATAGCGCTTTTATTCAAAGCGCTTTACAATTTGTTCCTCACATTTTATCCATTCACTCACACATTCACGGCAGAGGCAACCATGCAAGGTGCCAACCTGCTCATCGAGAGCAATTAGGGGTTAAGTGTCTTGCTCAAGGACACTTCGACATGCTGCCCAGGAGGAGCAGGAATTGAACCGGGAACCTCCGGATTACCAGACAACTGCTCTACCTCCTGAGCCACTGTCGTCCCATTAACTCAACAAGCCTCACTGAGGAACGTTTTAAAACAGCATTAAAGTATGAAGTGTCTTTTCTAAGGATAACACATTAACACATTGAGTGCCACACCCCTTTCAGGAAGTGCATCTGGCCTTGCCACCCATTAACCCCTTGTAAGCGCTCACCTTGTTTGTAGAGCTAAACCTATATTTTATATTATAGCTATGGATCTAATAACGCCGTCGATTGTCAGTGGGTTTCTTCCGGTCAACGTTGCCTTTTTTCGCCTAATTATCGAATCATCCTGAAATCAACGCTAGATTATTGGTATTATGTTTCCTCGTGCATGCACGAAAACCGGCCCCCTGTGCGTCTATCGCAGCCAACGGCACACACACACACACAGGCTGCAATCGCGGGAAAGAAATTATCGGATCAACGCAATATTGATAATATTGAGTCCTTACCTTGTAAATGTACTGCGAAAAGAATAATCCAATTATCTGATCGCCATTCCAGATACTGGTCGCGGTAATCTGTCCCACGTTATCCAGCATTGCAGAGGGACAGGCGGGCGGATGAACTCGTC
This sequence comes from Notolepis coatsorum, assembly GCF_963971535.1. Lineage (NCBI taxonomy): Eukaryota > Metazoa > Chordata > Actinopteri > Aulopiformes > Paralepididae > Notolepis > Notolepis coatsorum. The sequence goes on along the minus strand of NC_140169.1, from coordinate 132,517,638 downwards.
GAGGCAACCGTGGTGACCGCTTGTCTTGCCGGAGTCTTTAGAACCCGCCCCCACGCCGCAGCTCGGTAGAGAAAACAAACTACATTGTTTCAAATGGATTGCAATAGCGGCCGCAAGGCGTTAGGCGGCGGTATTGACTGTCTGCGATCTCAGACACATTCAGTACAGCATGCACAAGGTGCCTCGATGGATTATGAACGACAATAGCGAACAAAAGAAATAACGAAACAGAAACGTAGATCTACGTTTCCGGCACTCAGCGGTCGGGCCGCGTGTAGCTTTATGCCAAGCAAGCAGTGCAAAAATTTACCGTAGTGGCATGCAGTAATGCGCCTTTCATTTTCCGCCGCCCAGCGCCCAGGTCGCGCGGAAATAGGCTGTCTATTGCCATTCTCTTTGACAAACTCTAACCTTAACCAGCTCCTTAACAACGCCTAAACTTAACCGTTCTAACCTTAACCAACTCCGAAACAATGCCTAACCTTAACCTTAACCTTAACCATGCCTAACCTTAACCATAGAAATTATATTGCCATTCTCTTTGACAAACTCTAACCTTAACCAGCTCCTTAACAGCGCCTAAACTTAACCGTTCTAACCTTAACCAACTCCGAAACAATGCCTAACCTTAACCTTAACCTTAACCATGCCTAACCTTAACCGGCGAAAGAATACACGTTAAAAAAAAATCACGTTAAAAAATATTTTCGATGGGATTCGAACTCGCCAGCAAACAAGCCATAGGATCCACAGCCATGTGTCCTTGCCAATTGAGCTATTTGCTAGATACTGAATAAGGGGCGGTGACTTATATATATTGAGCTCCGCTCGTGTCGAACCAAGGGGCGCATGCGCGGGCACCTCGCGCGAGCACGCCGGCGCACGCACGCACCTGAGCGAGCACGCCGCCGCCGGTGCACGCACGGTAGCATTTGTCTGAAAAGAAGGGCGCTTTACCGCACTAGCGTGCGGTGACGAATGCGGAAGCATTTTTGCACTGCTTGCTTGGCATTAACGTACAGGCGGTCGGGCCACAGAAACGTAAATCTACGTGAATGAATGAATGAAAACTTTATTTAACAGATTGCAGAATGGGTACAATACAGTACGGCTCAATACACACAATTGTTAAGGGGATGCAGACCAGAGAAAGACGTTTGTCTTGTTTACATCAGGGTCCCCCATTTTCAATTCATAGTGACATTTACAGGTATATAGTACTGTTACATTTGTGACATATATGATATGCAAATATACAGTACTGTTACCCATAGATCCTGACAGAGAGTATATACATATGATGGGGAGGAGACTGTACATTAGGAGGGGGTGGGCGGGTGTGAGAGAAATATACATACGGTGGGGAGAGAATATATACATACGGTGGGGAGGAGACTGTACATTAGGAGGGGGTGGGTGGGTGGGAGAGAAATATACATACGGTGGGGAGAGAATATATACATACGGTGGGGAGGAGACTGTAGATTAGGAGGGGGTGGGTGGGTGTGAGAGAAATATACATACGGTGGGGAGAGAATATATACATACGGTGGGGAGGAGACTGTCTATTAGGAGGGGGTGGGGGGGTTTGGACATTTACGGTGGCCAGTTTCGAATTGCAGCCTCCCGTAGGTGCTCTTTTAGAGCGGTTTTGAATGTGGGTAGGGATTCACATTCCTTTACAGCTTTGGGTAGGGCGTTCCACGTGAACGGCAAACAAAGTGTTAAAGTGTTAAGAATACTATATTTCCAATGCGGTCCTCGATGTCAAGGTCAGGTTTATTAGCATGTCCCAAACTGGGCAATTCATGTTACAGCAGATGATAAGAACTCCAAAAAACGAAATAAACAAGAAGAACATAGACAGACATGTACATGGTCACAAGATCAGATAATGATAACAGTTAAATAAGCAACTACAACCATCCCCCCACCCACCCACCTCAAAGCTACCTCCTCCTTCCTTTATTGATGGCACGAATGGAGGTAGGTATAAATGATCATTTATACCTATTACCTATTGTTTTTAGCTGCAGGGGTCTCTAAACGTTGGCTGGAAGGCAATAATTGATATTGCAGATTTAGGGGGTGAGAGCTGTCTGCTCTAATAGATGACGCTTTCTTGAGCACCCAGACAGCTAAATTGTACCCCCACAATCGCACACCACACACTGTGTACAGCACTGTAGGGGCAATTGACTCATCTCAAACTCTGCCACAAGGTTTGTCAGAGGAAAGCAACAGTTGTGATTGGATGAGAATTGAAGGAAAAGAGGACAGAGAGTTTGAGGTCAATTCCACACGTACCGTAACATACAAACCAACATAGCTAATACATAGCCAAAATCATTGTCAGTCATCTCAAAAACAACTACTTTATTCTCATTAAATGTAATACAATATCTACGCCTAACAAATAACTTGTACGGGACCTGCCAATCTCAAGGTGTTTTTTGTTTGTCGTTTGTGTTCCCAGGGTTCTTTGGGTTCTTCGTCTTGTCACTGCTCCTCATCCCCATGTACTTCATCCACATGGGAACCACCGACAACCCCAGGGGGGTCCTGGAGGACGCGCTGGACGCCTTCTGCCAGATCGGCTTCAAGCCTCTCATCCTCCTGGCGCTGCTGGGCAACACCGTCAGCATCGCCTTCTTCAACTTCGCCGGCATTAGTGTCACCAAGGAGATCAGCGCCACCACGCGCATGGTGCTGGACAGCCTGCGCACGCTGGTGATCTGGGTGGTGAGCCTGGCCCTGGGCTGGGAGAAGTTCCACGGCCTGCAGGTGCTGGGCTTCATCATCCTGCTGCTGGGCACGGCGCTCTACAACGGACTACACCGCCCCCTGCTGGCCAGATGCTGTCCAGGGATGGTGGACGTCGTGGAGGAGGAGAGCAGCGGAACAGAGAGGGAGAGACTGCTGCCCGATGGCAGTGTCCAGGTCAATGACGGGAATTGACCTTTTAGAAAAGAACGGACCTATTCGTCACCCCTGACCGTAGCCCTCTCTGCGCTATCCTGGCTAATAGGCCACAGCGAGAGTGTGAGTTGTAGTTTCTGCTGTTTGTATAGATGACACACCTCTTCAAATTGTTGCCACTGACAATCTCTCTCTTCGAAATCACGTTGTTCCACACCTCAGATTTTAAATGACTTGTTCTTACTTTAGGACAAGCCTACCACACCTTGTTGCAATATGTGGGCCAATGTTTTACTTTCATTATGAAACTGTTGGTAGAGAGGATGCCTTGCCGAGTTTCTTTTACGTACAGGTTTACCAAAGGCTCGGTTCATTTCAGAGATGAAATGTTTTATCTGTCATATCATAGTAGTCAGAAATTGTTTTTTTTCCCTACTGTTTCATAATGAAAGAATAGGACTTGGACTGATTAACCTTTGTATATGAACTGGTGTTCAGCCCACCATGGACACCTTTTAGTTTTATGAAAAGAAAAAAAGATGTATGCCAAAATGACTTAATGTGTTTTAAAAACAATAACTGTTGTTTTTATCAATGTGCACTATTGAAATGGTTTATAATTTGTAGTTTTATAATTTGTGGTTTATAGTTTGTCAGTTGTTGTTTTTTACGTAGATTTTGCAGAATGACTGACAGTGTGGAAATCATATGGAATGCCAACACACTGACATGTCAAGGCCAGTGTGTCGATTGATCAATGTTTTCAGCTTGGTACGTTTTGTATGTAATCTTGATTTTGGAATCGTAAGGCCATTTTGTTACTTTTAGTTTGGTTAGAGACATAACCAACTGTACATGCTGTAAAATAGATTTTGAAGAACTTTATTTCTGTACGTTTGAGCTCGAGTTTGTCAGTGCTTTATATAATTATTGACTATATAGCTACAGTCAACAGGTGGAAAGAGCACTGAAATACATCACTCAAGTAGAAATACTGTTACTTCTGTAAGATTGTACTCGAGTAAGAATACTTAAAAGAAATACACACAAAAAAAACGAAAGTATTAAGTTACTTTCGAATGAGGATTTTATGCATGATAGGTGCAGGATAGTCCGTTTTAATCCAGAGTGAATGTAATGAGTTGTTTTCCACTTCTGCTGGTTGACATGTTCCAAGAGGCTGAGCTCAACAGTACATATGATACAATTGAATGATTTGTGCCTAAAGGAACACGCCAACATTTTGGGAAATTAGCTTACTGTCTTTTCCAGAGAGAGACAAGAAGATAGATACCAGTTTCCTCTCTGTGCGTTCAGTAGAAAGCTATCTGGCTGCGTGTTAGCCTAGCTTAGCACAATGAATGGAAGCGGACATGACCGGTTAGCCTAGGCATTGTCCAACTAGAACATCTCCCGAAGGCTAACCGGTCATGTCCGCTTCCATTCATTGTGCTAAGCTAGGCTAATGTGCAGCCAGATAGCTTTCTACTGAACGCACAGAGAGGAAACTGGTATCTATCTTCTTGTCTCTCTCTGGAGAAGACGATAAGCTAATGTCCCAAAATGTTGTCGTGTTCCTTTAATATTGTGACATTTGCCTGTCCTATTAGCCGAGCAATTGGTTAGCCGAGCAATTCGCTGTAACATGCCTTCAATTAGATTAAAAAGGGAACTGTTGTTTTGAGAGCCGCGCCTATTTCATTGAGACATAATGACTTTGATGTTGTATTGTGCCATCGTGAACAACACTGAATGAGTATAATGGAGTCTCTCCATGAGGACAAAGATGTCCTTTTGGGGTTTTTTCAATAATACATTTCTGAATGAATCTGAAAAGTCTCTGTTTCATGTTTCCCACAATTAAAGTTAAAGGAACACGGCAACATTTTGGGAAATTCGCTTATCGTCTTCTCCAGAGAAGCCGGTTAGCCATAGGCATTGTCCAACTAACACCTCTCCCGAAGGCTAACCGGCACTGTCTGCTTCCATTCGTTGTGCTAAGCTAGGCTAACGTGCAGCCAGATAGTTTTCTACTGAACGCACAGAGAGGAAACTGGTATCTATCTTCTTGTCTCTCTCTGGAGAAGACGATAAGCTAATTTCCCAAAATGTTGGCGTGTTATTTTTAGAGCAGCTCCTCAACGGCTACCTGTTCTAGCCCAGGGCTGCCCAGATCTGACCCTCCACAACATTGTGTTTGGATCTCCAAAGAGTTAGAGGTATGTTTTCATGCAGTTGAGTTATATTTGAAGAGTGTTTTTGAAATACCTTGATTATTACAAGGAAGCAACAAGTTCACATTTACATTTAGTCTCACGCTTTTATCCTAAGTAACTTAATTTGATTTGATTCGATTTTTTATTTGTCTCGAACTTAAAAACAAAACAAGTTTAATAAAAAAAAAAAAAAAAGGGTAAATAGTCAAAAACTATTTCCATACAGTTCGAGAGGGAACGGGGGAGTAAAAAAGGGGGAAAAAACGTATCAAGCCCTGCCCATTCCTTACAATATTTTACATTATAATACAAATAAATATTATATAACAAATAATGAAAAACTAAATAAAAATACAGTTTTTTATATATACAAATCCAAATGAGAAAAAAAATATTAGGCAGACACATTACTGCTCAAGCTCCTCTTATATTTGTCCATAAGTGCTTGTTGCCTTTAAATTGGTTGATATTATTGCTTAATTTTATACTCACATCCAGACCATTCCAGAGTGATACCCCACACAAACTGCAATGCACATGCTTTTAAGAGTTGTACTACAGTAGGTTGTTTTAAAGCTAATGTCCCTCTAAAATTATAAACACTCTCTAGCCATGAATTTTTTTTCAATGTTGCTTGGTAATTTGTTTTTATTGCCAGAAACATCATTTGTGCAGATTTTTTATTTGATTAAGTCCATGAATTTTTATGTTTGACTCTTTACAAACTGACTTTGTGTGATCTAAATATCTACCATGATGTATTATCCGTATGGCTCTTAACTCTTCCACCCGTGCAGTCCGTCGGCGGATCGCAAATGACATAATGGTCATAAGACTGTTCTATAAAACTAGCGATTTTAATTTCAAACGTATTCAAGGTTCAGAGTTCTGTATGAATTATTTCAATAACTGCTATTATTCGGGATAATTCTACCACAAAAGGTAACGTTTATGACAAATATTGATTGATAGTTAGTTTCTCTTCCTATTGTTAGCATATAGCAACAATTAGATCTGAAATTAGTTTCAAAACAGTTGCACCCTAATCAAAAATTTACAAATATTTACAGTAGATTTCATTATCTGTTCTCATGCACGCCTGGTGATCAGTGGCGGCCGGTGGGTTTTCGCCACTAGGGGCGCTATACCAAATATTTTGTACAGTACAGTACAGTACCACGCAACACTCGTGATTCGACTCACGCTCACGGCAATGAATCGGCTCTTATGAACGAGTCGCTCAGCTGTTACTACAACAACACACAACCAGTCAAATAAAGTATAGTCTAGACTCTAATTCACAACTTGAAACACAATATATAAATAGAAAAGTTAGAAACAAAACTCGCCCGTCTACAAACACAGGCAGATCTCTCCCTCTCTCCTTCTCTCTCTCACACACAGCGCGACGTGGAATCGATTCGTTACACAATCAGACCTATTATATACCAAGAATAACTTCAGTATGAGTACAGGGCTGTACACATATTTTGCATATTGTTAAACGAGCCAAGGCTAGCTATTAAACTATCGATATGAATCGAAAATCTGGGACCCTGATGTAAACAAGACAAACGTCTTTCTCTGGTCTGCATCCCCTTAACAATTGTGTGTATTGAGCCGTACTGTATTGTACCCATTCTGCAATCTGTTAATAAAGTTCTCATTCATTCATTCAAACATAGACGATCTCTCTGTCTCTCGGATCAATCAAATCAAATAATTAACACATGTATGTTGTCATTTTAAACAACTCACCATTCATTCATTATGCATCAGCAGCATCAGAGAGCATTTTAGTAGTTACATTTTCAACAAGATTGCTGCTATTTAAACACTTCATGGAAACGGGGTAACGTTAACCTTATGTCGACTGTAGTATTGTATGACCTCGACATAACGTTTAAATGTATGTTGTCATTTTAAACAACTCACCATTCATTCATTATGCATCAGCAGCAACACAAACACGCACAGCTCTCTCTCTCTCTCGCTCTCTCTCTCGCTCTCTCTCTCTCTCTCGCTCTCTCTCTCTCTCACTCTCTCTCAGATGATGTCAGAACCATTCAATAATAAACACATTTGTAAAGCTCGTTATTTTAAACAAGTTACCATTCATTGTCTGAGTGGTTATGTCCCACATGCAGCGAAATTAGAGAGAGAGAGAGAGAGAGAGAGCGAGAGCATTTTACTAGTAAAGTTACATTTTCAACAAGATTGCTGCTATTTAAACACTTCATGGAAACGGGGTAACGTTAACCTTATGTCGGCTGTAGTATTGTATGACCTCGACATAACGTTTAAACGTTAACGTTACTCCGTTTCCATGCAGGAATTATAAAAGTGGCCGGCTAACGGAGCTAACAGCTAGCAGTACTGTAACGTTACGTTATGCGGCATCAGTAGACAACGTATCATGTATTAAACTAGAGTTAAGATCGCTAATCTACCTTGTTGTTGGCTTGTTGTTGTTGATAAAGTATATCCACTCCATGGCATTGTCCATCCAGCCTGTGTTGATGTCCATCCATTGTCCATACATCTCCCTCCATGACTGCATCCATATTATAGCTTGCAAGCTGTGTGAGTGAAGAGCTGTGCCTTTGTCCATGTCCGCCTCGAACAGCCTGCAAACTACCTGGCGTTCTATCGCCATGCTCTAAGACAAACTCTAACCTTAACCAACTTTGAAAGAGTGCCTAAGCTTAGCCTCGGTGTAGTTACTTGCTGTTGTTGTTGACGAGTCAACTGAACTGCTCTCTGTAAGCCAACCCGAGAAATGCGGCTATGGAAAAAAACTGGCATTGCGTCGGCCAATCAGAGAGCGTCTCCACGAAATGCGGCTATGGAAAATTCTTCACGGAAGTTCACGCGGCTGGGCTAGACCGCTTCAAATAGCGCTCGGATTCCAACATAATAGTCATATTTCAACGCACAACGCCGTATGCACTGATTGGCTGTGACGGAGACAGCGATCAAACTGTGACGCGCAGTCAGAGCGCTATCGCTTCTTGCCCGGGCGAGAAATACGAAAAAATAAAACGCTGTTTTTTTAATTTAGATAATAACGTTATATTGTGCATTGGAAATACAAACATACTTAAAGCGAGTAAATATTATTCATTTTAAACATGTTTATATTATTTATAGGGCTATAAAACAAAAAACAAAAACTTTTTTTTTTTCTTCTTCTCTCATTTAACAGGTGGGTCGGCGCCCATAGCGCCACCAGTGGCGAGCCGCCACTGCTGGTGATACTAAATCCAAATTGAACTCGGGCATTTGAAAGATAATATATGTATATATATAAATGTGCGAATTGGCTATAATAAGGTAATTTATAAGCCTCCTATTCTATAATAATATTTCAAATGGCATTGGTCCGGATGGGAGAATTCAGTACTGTATCTACAGAACCTTCTGTTTAATCATCTTCCCTTTATTCATTTCCTTAGATGTTTTGTACACATGATCTCAAGAAGGTACTGAACGAGATCAGTGGCAGTTTTTAACACTTTGATTGCCCAACCCAAGTTCTCGGGTTTACCTCCCGCGGGTTGAATGCCCACTCACGAGAATTCTCGTATTTTCTCTTTTTTTTTTTTATTAGCGATCTGAAATCATATTTCATCAACTGAGTCTACCATTGGAAATTCAGCCACTCCAGGCGCTCAGATGTGAAAAAAGCGAAAGTGAAAAATCCCGGACTCCACATTTTACTTCTCACTCACGCAGCCGGGGTCGATCAGCTCCACTCTGGAGCCTCAGAGCAGCGGGGATTATGTGTTTTTACAGTATACACGGTGGATCAATAAAAGGATCGATTTTTTCGAATGGCGATCAGGAATTGGAATTATCCATGGATACCATCTGATCTCAGGTAAGGAATCTATGTTACCAGTCTTAGGATAATCAGACTCGTTTTCACAGAGATATAAGCTTTTATGTGATTATGTGATATGGCTGATTGACTGTGCGAGCGGTCAGGAAATAGGAGAATCGATTTTCAGCTCGCGGCCAGAGCGTGCATGCATACACATATACTATCGATAATCTAGCGTTTATTTGAAAACAATTCATAAATAGGCCGAAAAATTACAACGTTCTAGAATATTCCAGTAAAGGGCGATTATCATGGAATGTCTTATTTTTTCCGTGAAAACGAGTGCTTTTCAAAATGCTAGAAAACGGAAATGAAGCGATAAAAAAACAATTTGCTACGACAATGTTGACTGGAAAATGAGTCTTTGATAAGCGACGGGCAGATTAGACACATAGCCATAATTTAAAACATAGATTAGGCGATATTAACGTTAACATTGAAGTGGTGCTGGGCATTCAAGGAGGTAAAAAGGAATTAAGCTTGGGCTCTGAAAGTGTTAATGTTTGGTCATTATTATTCACTGTCAAAGATGCAAAGAAAAATCATAATTCATATTTTCCTTTGTTTCATCACAATTTAAGCAAGCCTAGTTGTAACTGAGGGGTACAATTCCCTGACTGTATTACTAGATATGATACTTACTACCACTACCTTTGTACTTAATATTCGGCCACCCAGTACACGGCATAAATATATTATCATGAACACTCTCACGTAGATGAAACGGATCCAACACAAATGTACAAATTAGAAACAGGTCTTTATTGCCTACACAGCGATGGTGTGTAGACTAAACACTTAATCACTTAATTACATTTATGAATTGAAATAGTATGCACTTTTATGGCAAGGAGTATTCGTCGGTATATCAATAGATAATGTCCAATCTCTGAAGGCGCAGGTGGTAAATATACGACCTGGAATAGTTAAGGAATAACAGCAATGATACTTTAATGATTATAGGCTGGATACACTAGAGGGGGTTAATCCGGTCGCTTGTAAGCCGACAGGAGTAGGAGGGGGGGGGGGGTAGAATCCAGCTGCCTCGTCCGGCCAAGGGTATCCCAGGAGAACCCACTGTAGTGCCGTTCAATGCGCCGGCGATCCTTGGACCACAGATGAAAGCAGGTGGACTCTTTGTGGGCCGGCTCTCTCCGGTCCACGGGGGAGAGATGTGGAGAGACCTCGTCTTGCAGAGCGTCTCCTCACCTTGTGTCCTCTCCAGGGGGGGGGGGGTTCCAACACACGGTAGTGTCGGGGGTCTTTATCCATAGAATAATCAAAGTATCCAAAGCATAATCCGTGCCTGGGAAGGCGGGCTGTCGTCGGTAGAATAATCCGGTATACAGGTCCACTCGCTCGTCGGCTCTGGGGCTCCTCGGGTGCAGCTTCACATAGGGTCAACCACCCTGGGTAAGCAGCCAGTTCTCTGCCCGAAACGATGGGGTACTGACTACGGTAGTATTCTCACCGCACGAAGCACTATATATTAACAGACTATTATTAGCTTAATAGACTACGTCCAACTCGACGATATAGTGCCAAATATGACTATTCAAATATTAATATACACGATGTCTCAATACCGATGGTAGGCGAACTTGGCCTTACTCCCACACGTGGCATCGCGGGGAGGCTTTACGTCTGTGACTCTATTGGAGGGTAAGAAACTGGACTGAAAAGAAAGTCCTACTTTAGTAGCGCAGTATATATACGCACTATGAACAAATAGTCCCATTAGTGGTGCGGTAGCCAAATTCCTACGCGGAACTAGGACTTGTTCGTACATGTCGAGCGGTACGTTTGAACTGGGTCTGAGGGGTATGGCAGCCTGGCACCAAGGTCTCGACCAATAGTAGAATGGAGACTATTATGGGATGTTCAGTAGGCTAGAATGGATATTCAATGCATATTGTACAAGGAATATACAAGGGATATCAGGGAATATTAGAGAATATACAAATACAATTAAATATATATATATAAATAAATATATATATTCGGTTTAATCTGGCCCTTCACAACAGCCACCCCCTGAATAGGTCCCAGACCTAATCAGTTAAACAGAGACAGATTAATCGCGTTGTCTATTTACACATAAAGGTTTGCTGTAGGGGTCAGTCAACTTCACAAAGTCATAGGGTTGTAGGGTCATGGTCATCATCGATTGTGTCTGGGAGTCGAGGCAGTTCTATGAGCCTTGCCACGGGACGGGTGTAAGTGCGACCCTGGACGAGCACTTCAGCTGCTCGGACCTTGCCGTCGGCACCGGTGATCACTTTGCTTACGCGGCCGGCCGGCCACATAGCTCTGGGCAGTGATTGATCAATAATCATGACGACTGTTCCTTCTGTCAAATTGTCTCTCTCCTTTACCCACTTCTGGCGGGTCTGTAGAGACGGTAGGTAGTGCAGTAGGAAACTGTTCCAAAACTTGTCGGCTAATACTTGGCTGTACCTCCACATTCGTCGGCCGTTCGCTTCTTCAGGCCGGTACATTGTCTGGGGTAATGCAGGATCTAGCCGCCCCATCAGGAGTGTGTTGGGGGTAACTGGGTCGATATCCGCCACATCACTGGAGACATATCCGAGGGGCTTCGAGTTAAGTACTCCCTCAATCTCCGTGAGGACTGTCATTAGGACTTCTTCCGCCACAGTCTGGGCCCCAAGTACTGCGTACAGGGCTGTCTTTATGGAGCGCACTTCTCGTTCCCAAGTGCCACCGAAGTGGGGTGCGTTTGGGGGGTTGAATTGGAAATCAACCTGTGCTGGAGCGAGGTGGGTCTTAAGTTCTGGGCCCATAGCTTGGAAGCTCTCTCTCAGCTCTCTTTCGCCGCCTTTGAAGTTTGTCCCATGATCGGACAATAGGGTAGACGGTCTTCCTTTCCGTGATGTGAATCTTCGGAAGGCCATAAGGAATGAGTCTGTGCTCATGGTCGGGAGAAGCTCGATGTGTATCGCTCTGGTGGTCATGCATTTGAATACAATACCCCACCGCTTCTCGGTTCCTCTTCCTTTCTTTATGTGCAGCGGGCCAAAGCAGTCCATACCCGTTGAGTGGAATGGCTTGTCACCGATTCGGAGGCGACATGGAGGAAGGTCAGCCATCCTTGGTATGCTGGGCTGCGCGCGCCACTTGCGGCAGTCTAGACATGTTCGCTGGAAGCGTCGTACCGCCTCTCTTCCTTGTAGGATCCAGTAACGACGTCTGATTTCCGCGAAGACTCTTTCTGCTCCTGCGTGATGTACATCCTCATCGTATTTCTTTATAATCAGCTCTGTGACCTTGTGTCGGCTGTTCAATACGATCGGGTATTTAATGTCATCCGGTAGATTGGGGGCTCTGCGTAGGCGACCACCCACTCTGATGAGGGTATGAGCGTCGCTCTCGGGGGCCAGGTGAATTAATCTGCTGTCGGATGGGACGGGCTTTCCTCCCTGTAGACAGGCCAATTCATCGGGGAACGAGTCTCTCTGGGCTCGCTGCAGTAGAAGCAATTCTGCTTCCTCGTAGTTAGCTGCTGACATATCAGCGGGGGACTTGCACTCCGGGTGGTACCGCAGGAATGTTCTTTGTTGTGCACTCTCTATGGACGTGCAATCGTCTATGTTAGGGTCGGTGGAGGCTACGGTGCTCAATCCACAGAACACAGACTTCTTATTTTCCACCTCCTCTGGACTTGCTTCCCTCGGGATAGGCATGGGCCACTGTCCTTCCGGGAGTCTTAGGAATGCGGGGCCGTCACTGTAGACATTGCGACGGGTGAGGTCATCCAGGGGCATCCCCCGGGTGATGACGTCAGCTGGGTTCTGTTTTGTATCAACGTAGCGCCACTCTGTTTCTCCGGTTAACTCTTCGGTTAAGTCTTGAATCTCGGTGACTCTGACTCCCACGAAGACTTTGTACTTGCATGAGTCCGATTTGATCCAGGCGAGTACCGTCGTGGAATCTGACCACAGGATTGTTCTAGACACCGGTATGGTGAGCTCACGTTGGATGAGCGTGGCTAGGTGCGCTCCGGCTAGGGCTGCGCAGAGCTCTAGACGTGGGATAGATTGTTGCTTGCGTGGGGCTATTCTCGAGCGGGCGAGGACAAATGCTGTGTAGATCTCTCCCCCCTGGTCTTGGGCCCGCAAGTAGGCTACTGATCCGTATGCGACCTCTGAGGCGTCACTGAAGACGTGTAAGTCCATTTTACATGTCTCTGGCCTCACCGTGGGTGGGAAGTAGCTTCGGCGCATATTAACGCCTGGGAGTGAGTGGAGCTCCATCTCCCACTCTCTCCAGGTGGATGCAAGGTGTGCGGGAATGGGGTCGTCCCAGCCCTGGTCCTTGTCCCACAATGCTCGTACAATCATTTTTGCCCTGGTGGTGTACGGTAGAATACATCCTAGCGGGTCATATTGTCGGGCGAGTGTTGTGTACACACTCCGTCTGGTGGTCGGCGCCGCCGCCGGCCTTCCCTGCTCCGTAGTCAGGGGCTTGTGTCTGTAGTGAAGCGAATCTGTTTTGAATCGCCACACCAATCCCAGGGTCATCTCCTGGGCTTCTCCCGGGATTGTAGCCATCCAGGTCTCGCTGCTGGCTGCCTTGTCCTCGGAGGAGAGGCTGCGCAGTACTTGCGGATCGCTGCTGGCCCACTGCCTGAGATCAAAGCCGCCTTTGATCAATGAGGCGCGGAGTTTAATCAGGAGAGCCTCGGCTTCTTCCTGGGTTGAAAGGCTTTGTAGACAGTTGTCTACGTAGAAGCTGTTCTTTACGCTGTGTCGGACCTCTTCGTCCGCTGCTGGGTCCTCTGCTACATGTTTCTGTAGTGCAAATGTCGCACAGCAGGGGCTGCACGTCGTTCCGAAGGGGAGGACTTCCCATTGGTAGATGGCTGGGTGCTCATCTCCTGGCTTCTCTCTCCATAGGAACCGTAACAGGGGCTTGTCCGCCTCTACTAATCTCACCTGCAGGAACATTCCTTTAATGTCCCCGCTGATGGCCACCTTTTCCTGGCGGAAGCGGAGTAGAACGCCGAGTAGGGAGGGGCCGAGTGTGGGACCGGGCAGTAACTCTTTATTTAGATTTTGGGATCCGATCTGGTAGCTGCAGTTAAATACTATGCGGTCTTTACCGTTGTGATGGACCTTGTGGTGGGGCACGTACCACGATTCAGTGGTCTGGTCAGCCTCTTTAATGTCCATCTTTGTGACGTGTCCCGCTGTGATGAGCTTCTCAATCTCAGCGCGGTATACACTCTCTTGGGCGGGGTTCTTGGCTAAGCGCCGCTCCGTGTTCAGCAGGTACCGTTCTGTGGCGTCTGTCTTGGCGTGGAAAGTAGGCATTCCTTCTCGCCGCAGGAGTGGCGTGGCGTATCTCAACACGCCGTTGACCGGGACTCTCTTTTGGTCCCTGTCTCGAGGAGGTGAATGGCGTAAATGTCATCTTTAGAGCGAATGTCTTTCTTTCCGTTCTTAAAGGGCATTTGTTCCAAGGTCCATAGCCGCTCTACGTGTTGCAGGAGTGCGGTTTCTCCCTCTTTGACTCGGGAGTGGAGACATCTAGTGGCTGTACTTCGGTTGAGAGATTTGGCGAGCGGGCCTTGGAGAGTCCATCCCAAACAGGTCTCGACTGCTGCAGGACAGCCTCGGGGTCCGGTATGAACCCGGTCTATCGGGACAATGAGGTCTGCATGGTCGGAGCCTATCAACAGGGTCGGCATAGCATTGTCTATGAGCGGGATCGGTAACTTGCGCAGATGTGCATATTTCTCCATCAGCTTGGCGACGGGGTATGTGTACCGCGACAGTCCTATTTCTTGGCTGGTGAAAGCGTCTGTAATCTGGTACCGTCGCTCAGGCTGGCCGCTTGCTGCGATAGAGAATGAGACATTCTCGCCCTTTATCGTCTTCAAATCTCGTCTTATTGTCCGAATTGTCATTTGGGTTTCGCTTCCCCGCAGCCCTAGCTGGGCCGCAGCGGAGGCGAGCAGCAGGGTCTTCTCTGACCCGTCATCGAGGACGGCGTAAGTGTCCAGGACTTTATTCTGGTAGCTTAGTGTCACACGCACTACTTTTAGGAGTACTCGGGCTCCACTGCTGCTGGCGGGATCGATGTACATGACGCTCGCTTTGCGGCTGGATGGTGCGGGTGAAGGGCGCCGTCTGTTACTGTCGTGAAGTATGTCCAGATGGGCTCCATCGCACTTGGTGCACCTTTTCTTTAAGCGGCATTCGGCTGCCATGTGTGAGCGCGCACAGCGAAAACAGCGCTTGTTGGACTTTATCCATTGACCTGCTTCCTCCGCGTTCAGCTTGGGGAAGGAGTCACATTGCGCTAGCCAGTGTTCTTTCTCACAGTAGGGGCACACTATCTTCCACTTCTCCGTTCTGGAGGGGGTACTGTGGCTCCTGCTGCTCGGTACTGACTCCGATTGGTGCATCACAGTCACCGATCTTCTTCCATCATTTAGTCGTCTGGTTCCTTCTCTGGAGCCAGGGGTGCTCCGTCCGAATGTATCTAGCCGTAGGCTGCTGACTTCTCTCGCCAGGAAGTCTGCTAGATCGAGGAGGTTCGGTTCGGGGCCATTCGGGTCTCTGTGGTCCCTCTGCCGCCTAAAGCGCTCCTGACGAGCGGGCGGCAGCTTCTCCAGGATCCTTTCCACATTTGAGTTGGCGTAAAGTTCATGCCTCCCCTTCTCTCTTTGCGCTCCCAACATCCCTACCAGGGACTGCACTCTGATGGACAGGTCGTCCAGTGCTCGATTGTCTATTGCTGGGGGTAAGCGGTCGATGTGTCGGATCTCCTGGATCACGTAATCCCATATGCGCCCATACCTCTGGTCCAATGCTACCAGCGCTGCTGTGTATGGGGTGGTGGAAGTCGCGTAGGCGAGCGCTATATTATGTGCGCGGGGCACCTTTAAGTGCTGCAGTAGGATGGCGTATTTGTGGCGTTCATCCAATACATCCACCAACATGGTCTCCAGACACATGCGGAGTTCTGTATACTGGGCCCGGTTCTCTTGGGTGAAGTCGGGTACCATAGGCGTGCCAATGTATGACGCTGACTGTGGATACATCGGCGAGCGTTGGGGGAGAGGCCTCCTAGGCGAGTCTCCTCCCGCTCCTTGGTATGGGCTGGTACCGGCAGTGTACCATGGCCCGCTTGTCCAGGTGCTGTTCCTCGGTGCGGGTCGTGCGTCTTGCTCACCCGTGTATAGAGTCGGGGGTCTGTAGCGCAGCTCCGCGGGAGTATAGCCTGGGCTGTACCGGACCTCCTGGTCCGGTAGAGTACTGTGCTGTCTTCGGGCGCGGTTCTCCTCCTCTTCCTCTTCATCTTCAGTTAGGTCATCCAGTGCTTGTAGTCTCTGGTTTAGCCTCTCCACAGGATATGCTGCTCCTTCCCGGTTGCTAGGTCTCGCTTGGACCGGTGGGGGGAGGTGGTCTGTGGGGGGTATAGACCTCGTCTGTTGGTCAAGTTCAGGGTTGTTTACTCGGCTAGGGGATGCCGCCCTGGAGGTGTGTCTAGACGAGTTCCTGGAGCCTCTGGCGGAGGGAGAGGGTGTTGTCCGTCTGATCAGCTGTTCTATTAGTTGCGCTTGCTGTCTGTCGCGCTCTGCGTCCCGTTGAGCACCGGCTCGTTCTCGGGCCACATTCTCTTCCATCTGAATGCGTCTTATTTCTAGACGTATCTGCTCTTCTTCGCTCCGCTGCTGGATCTGCAGTCGGTCGCGTTCAGCAGCGGCGTTCAGGCTGATGAGGAAGGCCTGCTGTAGGGTCCTCTCTGCCTCGCTGGGAGAAGGCGGTTGTATAGGGGGGCCTTCCCTCGGGGTACTCCTTGCGGAGCCTTGGAGCTCTATCTCCACGGTGCTCTCCCCGTCTTCTTCCGTGCCGAGTTCTCTCTCGGTAGCGTTGTATTCCTCCCGGGACTCATCGGGGACTACTTCTTCAGTACTGGCGGGGTGTGAAGTCATGTCTGGTTCCCACTGGTCCCCACCGTGAACTTGGTCAGTTACATTAGAGCCCGTAGGGGCCTCTATGGTCGGGGTAGTCTGGGCGTTGGGGTTAGACATACTTTTACTTTCTAGTTTTACCGCGTTTACTGTTAGTAGAAGACTAGGTTGTTGACTGACAGCGTAAGCCTCTAAGTACTTAGGGAGCCGTCGTTCGCGCTGCGGGCGTTGGTTAGGAGGATCGTTTCGTGGAGTGTTCATAATAGGCCATTTCAATATTAATAACACTATATTAATATTACACTGATTACCATCCGGCTCGAAGGACCAATTGTAACTGAGGGGTACAATTCCCTGACTGTATTACTAGATATGATACTTACTACCACTACCTTTGTACTTAATATTCGGCCACCCAGTACACGGCATAAATATATTATCATGAACACTCTCACGTAGATGAAACGGATCCAACACAAATGTACAAATTAGAAACAGGTCTTTATTGCCTACACAGCGATGGTGTGTAGACTAAACACTTAATCACTTAATTACATTTATGAATTGAAATAGTATGCACTTTTATGGCAAGGAGTATTCGTCGGTATATCAATAGATAATGTCCAATCTCTGAAGGCGCAGGTGGTAAATATACGACCTGGAATAGTTAAGGAATAACAGCAATGATACTTTAATGATTATAGGCTGGATACACTAGAGGGGGTTAATCCGGTCGCTTGTAAGCCGACAGGAGTAGGAGGGGGGGGGGGGGTAGAATCCAGCTGCCTCGTCCGGCCAAGGGTATCCCAGGAGAACCCACTGTAGTGCCGTTCAATGCGCCGGCGATCCTTGGACCACAGATGAAAGCAGGTGGACTCTTTGTGGGCCGGCTCTCTCCGGTCCACGGGGGAGAGATGTGGAGAGACCTCGTCTTGCAGAGCGTCTCCTCACCTTGTGTCCTCTCCAGGGGGGGGGGGTTCCAACACACGGTAGTGTCGGGGGTCTTTATCCATAGAATAATCAAAGTATCCAAAGCATAATCCGTGCCTGGGAAGGCGGGCTGTCGTCGGTAGAATAATCCGGTATACAGGTCCACTCG
>NC_140169.1:132382082-132494582 GCF_963971535.1 Notolepis coatsorum | reverse complement strand
ATCAATCAATCAATCAATCAATCAATCAATCAATCAGGTTATCTTGCTTAAAGTGAAATGTTAAATCAACCAGGACGCAGAGTAATACGATTATGGACAGAAGGGTTCATGTCATTTACAATCTTTTTCCTGAGCAGGATGTTTTCAGAGACAATCCCAGTTTTGTGATGAAGTATGTGGCTGGATTTGATGGCTGTACGAGTGAAGCTATATAACTTTAGTCCTGTAGTAGAGTGGAAACCTATATGAGGTTTCCATATTTTCCCATGATTATCACAGGGAGATTGTGATATTTAAATGTTTATGTCTCTTGTGTGATGGGCCCTGGCTGGGTCTCAGACCACAGCATCCATGAGCCAGGCCTAGCAACACACCATAGGGCTCTCAAATGCCAGAAACAAAAACAAACATATCCAGAAATCCAATGCAGTTGATGAAGTTACCATCACAAATATAGGGAAAGTCACAATTCATATTCCTAAGGTTAGAGGGATCAAAGTCAGCTCATCAGTCCTCCTGTCCACTTGTTATCTGTGTGTGAGGGCTGCCCCCATGTGTTATGTGACATATTGTATAATAGTGGTTCTCAATCGGGTCAGGACTGCAAATAATTTTGCAGTTCAAAAATACTTTACAGGTCAATATAGAATTCTATAAATGAATAGCATGGAAAGCACTGTTTATAATAAAACTGCAAATAATATATATTTTTTTAAAGATCTAGAAATAGGCCTGCTATCATCACTATTGAACGGGTAATGGATTTATCAAGTCTATATTGTTATAAAACGTTATTTTTCTGAAATTCTCACTTGTTCCCTTATACAAGCTTAAAAAACAAGTAAACAAATGAGCTGGATCAACTAAGTAAATGTGATGACAAAATTATATATATTACATTAATATTGTACCATATGATGACCCAAAGTTTTCCCTAAGAAAAAGGTTATGCTAATTCAATTTACAAACTTGTCATGTAAACGTGTTTTACGTATAAATCATTCATAATCAAGTGCATCTCAACAACCAGTTCAGTTTATGATTTGAAGCGCATTTGATGCAGAAGCCACATTTAGGGTCACATAAACGGGACAATCTTGTTTTGAATTGACTTTGGACAAGTCCCTTAGTTCTTTTTTTCTGTGGAAATGATGGCACTGTGCCAAACAGAAGGCTGTGTACAATGGCGCAGGTCCCATTAAATCTGCGAAAGTTCCTTCCTGAGGCAAACATTGCCAGAAATAGTAATCTTGGCTTGAGCTTGAGTTTTACAGTGGGGAGCAATAATTCTCTGTTTAATAATGGAAATCATTTAATTCTGTCCAACTTCTGATCCAAGAAAGTTACAGGCTGAAGTGCTCATTCAGTTGTCCATAGCCTAAGGCTTCCTGAAAACACACAGCAAGTAATCAGGCGACAACAATGGCTTGCAACAAATGTTGATCCTCGAGTAACAGTATACTGAATACAGCAGTCATCCTTTGTGTTCAAGCCACCGTGTTTACGTGACCCATGTATGGCTTGACATTTAATTTTCACCATGTTTGTTTTGATACTGATTAGCATCGGCAGTGTATATAGACACGGTTCACGTCGGCACAATGCTTAAGGGAGAGTCATCTGTAAATGATCTTGTAAACTAGTCTATAGATGAGCTATATAGACCTATATAGACCTTCTTCCCGAGTTTATAGCAAGCTGGGAATCCACTCTAAATCTGATCTAATGATGATGTAACACATACTGTCCATTGAAGGCTATAGAGTTCTAGAACTCTAAGATTCAGACATTTTGAGATTTCAACTCTCTAATAGTGTAACAGTGCGGCTATGATGGTCCACTGAAAGCTGTGGAGTTCTGGAATTCTGAGATAGATCAAAACATTCCAAAAATGTACAAAACTCACCAGACACCCTTGGCTTTTGAGAAACTCACTAGAATCCATCTAATAAATCAGATGGATGACCAAAAAATGCAAAAAGGATATTGAAATTTGAAATTCAAATCTATGATATTTCCAGGACAAAACAGTCTGCAGAGCGTTCACTTATGTGAAGCATAGCTGGAAATAAGAGAAGAGAGTTTGTCTTACCAATGCATACTCCGAAAAGGAAATGGAAAAGATGCCTGCACCATTTCCAATATTGTTTTTTTCTGGGGTTTGGTTAACCCTTTAATGTGTACATTTTTGGAGTGTGAGAGCAATGTATGGGTCTGTATAGGCTAAAGAAAAAAAGAAAAGCTGAATCTTCAGAGTTTTTTTTAGGGCAAAATAGAACATTAGCTGGATGAACCACCTCTAAATGGCATGCTCTGCTAAGAAGAGATATGTGATTTCTGGTTCTTCAATAAGTCTTTGGTTCATTTTGCTTCTGTATAGTTTCTGTAGACCCATTTCAGTGCACTCGTGCAAGCGCTGGTGAGGGAGGGGGTATTGCTCTCACTCTGGTCCATGCCTGTATACGTCTATCAGCAATAACTCTTATAGTTCTGATCTGATTTGGATGAAACCTCATAGGTTGACAGGAAGCCAAGGACCCCAAATAGGACTCAAAGGACTCAAATATTTTTCATATCGGTCAACGACAAGTGTTTCATTTGAATTCATTTCCAGCATTTAAATCAATATAGACGCTAAGTGAGAGTGGCACTTGTGATTGTGGTGTATAGGCGTCTCTGAGTGCCATTCTAGTCCTATATAAATCTGATCTGATATGATATGCCTCTGCAGTTCTTTGATTGTTCTTATTAGCTCAAACTGACCTAACAAAAATGTAATAGTATGCGAATAGTAGGGATGAGTGATTTATCTCCACAATGCTGTCAAAATAAGAAATAAGAAAAATTTATTAACCATATGGTTCTAATCGTCAATTTGAGTCCAATAATGTAAAATAGGTTCTATCTCAGATTTAAAAATACTGTATATATATTTCAGTGATTGCCCTGTTTTTACAAGCCAACAGACCACAATAGGCGTATACTCTTCCTTCTAGAGTAGCTAGCCTATATATACCATAAAAACTCACATGGATGTAAAGGTCCAGACAAACCTTCAATACAACCACAGAGTCAGTCTCCCATACTGCCAAGCTGCTCATCCAAAGGCATCATAAATACTTGCATTACAGTGTGCGGGTTCACTTTCACTGTTCCTATCCATAGACACATTAGACATCATAAATATAGTTTTGGCTCTTTGATTTCTACTTTTGCCAGATGATTTCTTCACGAGTAAATAGGGGTTTTCTTATGTAACAATAATTTAAAATGAAGTACTTGTGCTCTCATTACATTTTGTTTAGTCCCATATAGTCAGTGTAAACGTTACTATTATTCATATTCAACAGTATAGCCCGTATAAGAGCATGCAGGCCAGATACTCCCTTCCTGCAATCTGGACAACGTTTTTATTCCCACGGGGGCTCGTGCAATAGTCGGTATGAATGGGCATGTCACAAACTCTGCGTGAAAGTCCACATACTGAGACACGCTTCCCACTAAAAGCTCATCATGCACCTGAAATAACTTAGGCGTACTCGCCCCGCTGTGTCTTCTACATCCTCTTCCCTGGATTGTTTTGACTGCATGATCGAGGGCAAACGTTATATATCTAATTTCTAATTTTAACCAGGGATTTTAACCCGGAAAAGTGTCACTCGAAAACACTGCGATAGGAGACAGCCAGGGTCATTGGCCCTTCCGGCTATATGAATCAAGACTAATGAACGCAGCAGGGCTCAGAAGCCATTGTTTGAACAAAATGTGAAACAAAGAATTTGGGACCGGCGGAGGACACACACACACGCACGCACACGCCACTGAAACACACGCACACACACACACACACACACACACACACACACACACACACACACACACACACACACACACACACACACACACACACACACACACACACACAGAGACACGCACACGCACGCACACACACACACACACACAAACACACACACACACACACACACACACGCACACACACACACACACACACACACACACACACACACACACACACACACACACACACACACACACTACACAATTTATTGAAATTATTAAAAAAAATCCTAAGGTTTATATAGGGAGATTTGTGTATATATTTTATAATGGATTGCCTCATATTTATTAGTATTACAACTTCTACAATTATAATAGCCTCCATATTAGCGTAAGTTAGTTATTATTAGTTGTTATAGTTGTTGTTATTATTTTATTATGATTATGATTGTTATTATTATTATTATTATTATTATTATTATTATTATTATTATTATTATTATTATTATTATTATTATTATTATTATTATTATTATTATTATTATTATTGTTGTTGACGTTGTTATATTTGTATTATTATAATAATTATCATCATACATTTATAATTCATAATTACTGCATACAATTAGTGATTATGAAAGCTCAATCCTAACAGGAATGATTACTCTATCGTGTGAATCTTGCGAGGCCTGCGGATGAAGTATCGCCTCTGAAGTTAATTGTGTTTTCGCTTTAGAGGGGAATAGATTTCCTCTGTTTATTATGAGCATGGGGACGGATCTGCGTCACCGTGCAACTTGCAGGTCGAGATAAAGTAGCACAAATATTGAAAGAAGGAAGTTCTAACAGTCATTATAAAGTTTCCCCCTCTGCTCCGGAAGAAATAAGGATTTCGGCTGTATCCTAAAATACTAAAACAGGTTCTATTTTGGGACAAATCTAGCAGGCATATCCGCTCATTTAGCACGAATCACGGCCCATCAAAAACAGGATGACCTGATTCACAGAAACGTTCCTGAACTGTGCTTTATGCTTTGTATCTGGAAATATTCAATGCATTTTACCGCAATATTCTCAATAACACAATTATTATGTATAGCCTATATTATTCGATCGGAATGCTTTTTACAAGGACCGTTTTCTAATCAATCAATCAAACCTTGTCAACGTGACTAATTTGGAAACTGACCATTTAGAATCTCACACTTAAAGGCTATATAAAGTGTCGTCTCACAATACCTGATGCCTTATCAGTGTATATTACATACAAGTTAATACGTTGTTATGGGTTAATTATGGCATGGTGTTGAGTGGTGGTGTGATCATGTGTGTAAAGTTTATTTGTGTGCGTGCGTAAGTGTGTGTGTGTGCGTGTGTGTGTCTGTGCGTGCGTGCGTGTGTGCGTGTACATGCGTTCGTGCATGCGCGCGTGCATGTGTTCGCATGGAGGGGGGGTGGTCACTGTCACTGTCGCGCCACGGTCACTGACATCTGTATACAGTAGGCTTCACATCATCTCCATTGCAAGGGCGTGACGTGCGCAATACAGAACAACCATTGGCTACAAAGGAACCAATCGGTGCCAGAGAAGGAACTTCACCGTGGAAGTACGGAGCTAAACTCTCGGAGTTGGGAGAACGATTTCTGGCACTTGCGAAGAGGACTGCCCTGGCTGTCCCACAACAAACACTAGCCTATACTATCTTACATGCCTGTTTTCTCTTCTTTTTTTGGTGTCATATCGCCGTTTTTGAGAAACTATAAGGCAAAATAAAGGCTCGAGGATGTATACGGCCGGTCTGAATCCGTTTTACGCATCTAATTTTAGTCTTTGGTCTGCTTATTGCGCGGGTGGTTTTGCCATGGATACGATGAAGAAACCCTCCTTTTGCATCGCAGACATACTGCAGGTCGGAGATGCGGACAACATGCCGGGATCATCGGCCCTCATGGCGCACATGGGACACCGCGCTCAGGCGCACTCAAACGGCTCTCCTTTGCGCCCGTCTCCCGTTGCGCCGGAGCAGTCGTTATTTGGTGCCAGGATACATCCCGCGTCTCACTACCACAGACATGGACTACACCTCACTGCTGTCTCCAGAACAACACTCAGCTCACATCATCAAGCTCCACCGCCTTCAAGCAAAGACCTCAAGTTCGGAATCGATCGGATATTGTCAACAGACTTTGATCCCAAAACCAAAGAAATGTCGT
The DNA here is from genome assembly GCF_963971535.1 of Notolepis coatsorum. Lineage (NCBI taxonomy): Eukaryota > Metazoa > Chordata > Actinopteri > Aulopiformes > Paralepididae > Notolepis > Notolepis coatsorum. The sequence goes on along the minus strand of NC_140169.1, from coordinate 132,488,570 downwards.
CATTGCGAGGTGAGCATTGATATGTTACTGCCCAATAAGTAAAAAGGGATACCTTGCCTTTTGAGCCTTGAAAACTGATGTGAGCTAGAGCTGACAACAAGAGTATATGGACAGCTGTGCCAACTCGTTGACTGTGCCTATATAAACGTGTCTTGAAGTTTGACTTTAGTCCATCCTTAGAAGCGCTAGTTTATTCAATCACCAAAACCACATCATGGCAACATTAAGTTAATCTTTTACGATTGCATAATTGGTACAAGTTACAGGCGTCCCAATAAGAACACACGTTGCAACGTGAAAATCCAGGAGCATTTGGCCAGTTTTGAGCGCTCGGGGGCTTGTTCACTGTATATACACTATATTGCGAAAAGGCTTCTCACCTCTCGAGAAGCATGACGGCTAAGTTACTCGTGTCGTGTGTCATTGCGGTAAATCTTTACTGACCATAGTTTATCTCTCGCCCCTGTGACAGATCTCACGTCCATTGTTAGCTTGAGCCGTCAGTCAGGGATCCACATCCCGATTCAGCCCTCAGCGAGCCAGTACTTCTCGTCCATAGACCCCGGGATGGACGCGTCCGCCATGATGAGCTCACTAGCCAACAGCACCAGACAATCAGGCCAGCATCAGTTTCAGGACACCTTCCCAGGTAGTCATTACATATAGGATCAAACAAATAAAAAATTAAAAAAACGTGCAGAGAATTCCATGTCCACCTCAATTTTCGTGAATGTCTTGACACTTGGGAGTTTGCATGTTGACAGTTGGGGCCTAATATATACAGTATTATGCTTCTGTTGTCTGGTCCCTTTGAAATCACTCACCCTCCCTATCTTTTAATGCAGGTCCATATGCTGTTCTGACAAAAGACACGATGCCACAGACGTACAAGAGAAAAAGGTCATGGTCGAGGGCAGTCTTTTCCAACCTGCAGAGGAAAGGACTTGAGAAGAGATTTGAAATACAGAAATATGTCACCAAGCCCGACAGAAAACAACTGGCTGCCATGCTTGGCCTAACAGACGCGCAGGTAAGACCCAGTGTATCATGCTGTCACAGCCATGAGGCCACACTTCACTTGGATTGGAATGTGCCAATTGGTAATGAATTATTTGCCAGTCACTGTCAAAATGCAGACGGGTTATCGTTTTTTTTTTTGCATTATAAAAAATATATCACAGAATACGTGTGAATGGAAATCTCATTAAGGCAGTTTAGGCCTATACTGTACAAGGGCTATTAGCAAATTATACTCGATTAGGCTCCAAATAATTGAGAATTTGTATAGGCTTGTAATTAACTTTTTGTATTGATTGTGCAATAAAGGCCTTGGTTAACGTTTCTGACTCAATAGGCAATAGGTCAAGGCCAAGAGGGCCGAACTAAAACACGCCTAAAGCTTTATAGCCTATAAGTTATTGTTCAATAATGTTGTAGCCCATTGTTTTCATTAAAAGCAAACAAGGAACATGATAGCACACACAATATACGGTCCATTTCGTAACATATTGAGTTAAAGGAATAAAATATAGGCCATATGGCATAATAAACAAACAAACAAACAAACAAACAAACAAACAAACAAACAAACAAACAAACAAACACACACACAAATAAATATACATGGATTTAAGGTTAAATGTGAGGCCTTAGACTATACGTTTAAAAATAAACCTTTGGTATAGAATATGTTTAAATGTGTTAATTGTGACGTTATAATGTGCCTATACCACGCAACTGACAATTGATTCGTCTGCCCTTTCTGCAGGTGAAAGTTTGGTTCCAGAACAGACGCATGAAGTGGAGGCATTCGAAAGAGGCCCAGGCGCAGAAAGACAAGGAGAAGGACCAGCCGGACAACAAGTCGGTGACAGAGGCCGAGCCCAAAGAAGCGGAGCTGGGGTCCGAGTGTGAGAGCGAGGCGAGCGAGTCCGAATTCGACGAGGGACAAGAGGACAACAAGAGCGACGTGGACATTAGCGAACACAGCAAGACTAGTGTCATCATGAGCGGGGCTGCTGCCCCTGTGAGTACCGTGGAGGCGGCGCCGGCCGGGGCTGTGACAGACACAATGGCATCAGCAGCACAGATATTGATATGAATGGACAATTGACACAAATGCCGTTTTATGTTTTTAAATAACTATATTTGGACCGAAATTAATTATCTTGATAGACAGATTACTGTTGTACTCCAAACACATCGGATAAGTGTGTGGCCGAAAAGAGGCTAGGTTTTTTTGTTTGTTTCCCCTCACAAGCCTTCACGTGTGCATGACTTTTGCCTCATTTGAAGGAGATAATTATGTGGCTATGCGGTTGTGAATTTTATTATGAACCACTCGTTGTTATGGATGGAATCTCAGAACATCACAAAGTGTTCATGTATTTTGTCTGGATAGATAGTTGTACAATATTTTGTTAATAATAATTTGCACTGAAAATATTGTAAATAAAATGTTTCTTACTTTGAAAATGAATTCCTAATTTCCGTGGCATTTAAAACAATTACATATTATTATTATTATGATGATGATTTGTATAATAAATGTTATTGAATGTTATTCTAATGGCATGGCAATTCGCTCATCTTTATATCAGATTATTTGCAGCATCACTGAGGCCATTTCCCCAGATATGATTAGTTCATGAGTCCTAAACTGAGAGGAAAAGCCAGTGTTTATTCAACATTTAAATTACATCTGAAAGGCTTAGTGAATTCTGCTAAGATACGACATCATGTTTAGGATTGAACTAAAACCATATTAAATATTAATTTTTAAAAATGAGTAAGTTGTGAATTAGATTTGAAGAAGACCTGAAAGACACAACGATTTCTCTTATTATTATTCAGTTGACATAAACAAACCCATGAGTGGTTCGTCATGTTTCAGTCGACATTTTCTCAAACGAATTCGTCTATTCAGTTCGAAGCTATTATAAATATGATCAAATTAACCTACAGACTGCGAGGGAAATGTTAGGCTTATCTCAATCACACATTTGCAAGATGCCAAGATACATTTCACAGCTTGTGTTTTATGATCAGTCTCTTGCAAAACCAGGACATTTTGCAATAATTAAATGATAATCCATACAGGGTTCAGCATAGACTGCATGTGCAAGTTCAAGTTTCTTTATTAGTTGTCATACAGAAGTACAGAATAATTTTATACAAAATGCTTTTTTCTGTTACGTTCCAGAGACTGTGCTAGACAAAAAAAATAAGTCTAAAATAAAATAAGTATAGCAGTATAAAATAGAAGTCACATACGCAACAAGGATAATGTAGGCATATGGTTCCTGTAGGTCAAATGTATACGTTTACAGCTTATACTCTGGACTCTGGGGAAAAAAATTCTGTGATGCATCTTGTGGTCCAAGTATTATCTTTCAGATGAATCAAAAGTTAATAAGGCCTCAAGTTATTAACAAGGTGCATTTCTAACTGCAACCACCCTGTTTTAACCCCTTACTGCAGCAAAACCCTACAGAGAGGGGGGGGGGGGGGGGGTGTAATAACACAAAATAGCTCTTGATAGATGTGCGCTTTCCCCTAAGCATTTCAGCGTCATTCAGTTAACATTTTCCCTGAAGAATGTAGACGAACTCTCTTGACACTCTGCAGAGAGCAAGAGAGAAGAGGGAAATTTATAGTTTGTATACATTTGCTGGCTCCAGATATCAGCGACTAAACATATGGGTATATTTTATGTATCCAGACACACAGATACAATCAAAACCTCCACCATTTATGGACTTAATGCCTCTCTGCTAACACGCCAGACAGGCATTTGAGTTGGTTGCTAAATGCCCTTGCTGATAACAGTTATAATTCAGTGATTTCATTAGGCTATAGGCCAATGAAACATGCTACTTTCAATATACAGATGAAATGTTCCAGCATAATTATGTATTAACCGGAGAGAACTATTTTCACCAAGTTGGAAAGGTGGTTATATGTATTCTAGGCCCAAGCCAAATAGAATATTCAATTTGCTATGGAATATTGAAAATAAATGTCCTTGCTGAAAGAAATGATAGCTGAATGATGAAACGTTAAATTCCAAACCATTATCACTATAAAACAAGCATTATGTAAAAGAAAAAGTGTAATCGTATTTCCATGGTATTGCCACCATCACATGATGACGATAGTGTCCAGAATATAATGGAAATACTATAATAATACCATCGGTGTCATAGTTTAAATGATATATCATGGTATTATCTACAGAACACAAGTGGTGCCATGGTGATAATGTGACTTTGTGGCAGTACCATATTAAATTATTTATACAATGACTGCTATGGTAAAAACTGACATTACCATAACACCACCATTTTCTTTTGGTAAGGGATGATTGGTCAAAACGTAGCACATCCCTCATAAGTTCCAGATAACTTCTCTCCAACAGCGAGCCATGGGGTCCATATCCATTCACTGCACAATTAAACTTATATAAGGCTGTATAACAACCTGATGTCACAAAGCTGTGCCTTGCCCTCCCCTCATGCCCAGTCTGTTAAGTCCATCAGTGTCTGTGAGAATAATTAGATTTGAAAAGACCCCCCCCCCCCCCCCCCCATAAATCTGTACCGACCCGTGATGTTCCCTCTTCAATGAAAGATGTCAAATCCTCACTGTCATCGGGTCGAATGCCATGCTTCAAAGTCAGGGCACTTGCTGCACTCACATTTACAGCTGTGACCTGCGTTACCCAAGTCCAGGGTTGAGTGCCTGTCTGATGTGTCATAATGGTTATTCTGGGACTATAATGTTGTTTTGCGGTGTGTTAAAAAACCCACCTGAAGAGCTTCACCATCATTCAGCCTGAGGGTGATCTTCTTAGTGTACATGATATTTTATATATGTATTCCTTTCCTTTTGCATCCCATCATAACTCAAATACAGCAGGTCTATTTTAATACAGGTCAAACAATAGGCATATACAAGCATAAACAACCAGCTTCTTACAACTTTAAGATATATTTATAATTTAGGGTTTACCAGTGCGATATAATATTAAATGAAGACCTCTGTCAGTTACCGTGAAAAGGAAAACACCAACACCACCACCACCACGCTATATCCTCTTGTTTAAACCTGCCTTTGACTTTTAATATAATTAGATGGTATGGCTATTGAAAAGCCCCTCTATACATTTCAGCATTGTGTCAGCAACTACTTCATAGTGAGTGACCCAAACCCGGACCACCAGAAGCTCTTACCATGGGGTCCACTTTCCTCTCCTCCGGAAAGAGGACTGACCCCCTGAGATCGGCAGTTTTTCCGCTTTAGCCCGGCATCTTGAATTTCACTTTTCATTCTCCCTCCACCCTATAGTTATATGGCTACCTGGTGCCTTTTGTCTCCTTTCCACATAGGAGAAATTTTATACCACGACCATCAGACTAAATAAAGTGCAGCCTCTTGTAAAACGACCGGCCTATATGACTATTATGAAGTAGGTGGCACTCATCTTAATCTTAGGTCTTAATTCACATGTGTATGAAAAGTTGCTTGTCAGTATTATGATAGCCTGCAGTTTCCATGGAACACAGTAAAAGCCCTGGACAATTTATCAGCCAAGTATTAACTGTTAAAGCACATATAAAATGTCTGGGTGGGTAGAGGCTCGAATTATCCTCTAAAAGCTGTAAATTACATTAGTATTTGCAAATATAAAATAACAATAACAATCCAAACGCTTAACATAATACTGAGAGGCCTTGATTTGTGAACTGTCCATAAGAACTTTTATGACCAGGATAGGAGAAAGTCCATCTGGCCCATATTTAATGTCAGCCTTTCTCCCTCCATTAAAAGCTGTCCTATACGTCCCTCTTGGAATTCCGGGACAGGGTTTAGCCCATAAAACAAGCCGGCCCTGTAGATTCCCTAATATTCAACACTTTGAAAAAGTAACTGTGTAAAACAAATGACCCTTCTGTGAAAAGGAGAAGGGGGTTTCTGCCTCCAGCGGATGAAGGATTACAGTGACTAAAAGCGGTGACGTCTCCAGGACTTTGAGGCATTATCTGTGAGGCTGTTTGATATGCTGTAGGAGATTTCTGCTCCCTTGCTGTAATGTGTCAGTGGAGGCAGTCAGTGCCCTCCTTGCTAACGGGGAAAAAAAGCCCCAATATATCACCGAGAGACTTAGGGACTGCAGCTTACAAAGGCTTACAAACAAAAACATATGGTCAATTCTGTTGTTAGCACTGTATTTTCTGTCAAATAACTTTCATATACCCTCATTATGTGAAGATGATGGTGGTGGTGGTGGTGGTGGTGATGGTGGTGGTGGTGATCATAAAGATGATGGTGGCTGTGAAGATGGTGATGGTGGTGGTGATGATGATGATGGTTATGAAGATGATGCTGGCTGTGAAGATGATGATGATGGTGGTGATGATGATGATGATGATGATGATGGTGGTGATGATGATGATGATGATGATGATGATGATGATGATGATGATGATGATGATGATGATGATGATGATGATGATGATGAAGGAGTGAGGTTACATACATCGTTGGTGGCATCACTTTATAGAGTGCAAGGTGTTGATAGGGGTATACATTTATATTATTCTGAAATAACTGCATGTTTAGAAATCTTATTTTTTGTATATATACTGTACACCTGTAAACGCCTTTGTTCCCTTGTCATTTATCACATCCAATGATTCATTGGCTGACATGTTAAGCCAAGAACACCACTGGCTGTCAGCTGAAATTAATCTATTCTGGCATCCTAATGAGTGAGAAGTATTATTCAGCTTCTGGGTTCAGGTGTTTTAGAGCCAGTTACGTTTTAGACACAGAGACAAATGTGTTCATCTCAATGGAGCATTTTATTCAGTCAATCTAACACTGGAAGTGTGTGCGTGTGTGTGTGTGTGTGTGTGTGTGTGTGTGTGTGTGTGTGTGTGTGTGTGTGTGTGTGTGTGTGTGTGTGTGTGTGTGTGTGTGCGTGCTCTGGAGGCGGGTCCTTCCCTTCAGAGGTGTGTTTGTTCCATCATGGCTTGATTTACGAGATTGGCTGAGATGCTCTTTTCCTAAATGAGCTCTGAGTCATCAGAATGAGAGATGACTTCCTCCTGAGACTAGCAAAATATTATTACACAGTATAAAACCTTTAAAGCGGCCACTAGGAACTTTAATTTCATGTTGATTTTGGCGGCCACTCTGGACAAACGCAGTAGTGTTTCCCGGAGTGAAGACTGCATTTCCTGTGAGCGCCGCCGCCCCGCGTCGTGGAGATCGACCTGGCGAGCGTGCAGGCAGCGTCTAGTAACCCATTTCCAGTTCCGCGTTCGCGTTCTGCGATCTGATTGGCCACTGACGTTTCTGGGCGTGTGACATCTGCGCCCAATCGTGTGACGCCTGTTTCTATCACCGGTTAAGCTTAGGCACTCTTTCGAAGTTGGTTAAGGTTAGAGTTTGTCTTAGAGCAGGGCGATAGAACACCAGCCCTGATTCCAAACTCTAACCGTAACCAACTTCGAAAGAGTCGCCTAAGCTTAACCAGTGATAAACTAGGCGTTAGGTAGTTTGCAGGCTCTTCAAGGCGGAAATGGGCGCAGATACAGGCGTCACACGATTGGGCGCACATGTCACATGACCAGAAACGTCAGTGGCCAATCAGATCGCAGAATGTGAACGCGGAACTGGAAATGGGGGTGGTAAAAAACTAGACGCGTGCAGGCATTTGTTTTCAAAATCCAGTGCAAGAAAGACGCATCTTATTTTTAACACTAATATTCTTTTTTAAGCTGTTTACACGATGCATAGCGATGAGGAAATTGATCTATTTGTGGCTATGTACGACTAATAACTAATGACAATGGTGAAACACGTTAAAGATATAATCAAAGTCATCTCAAATCAAATCAATCTCTCTCTCTCTCTCTCTCTCTCTCTCTCTCTCTCTCTCTCTCTCACTCACACACAGTGCGACGTGGAATCAATTCGTTACACAATCAGACCTAGTAGTATGTGTATATACCAAGAATAACTTCAGTATGAGTACAGGGCTGTACACATATTTTGCATATTGTTAAACGAGCCAAGGCTAGCTATTAAACTATCGATATGAATTGAAAATGGGGGACCCATGATGTAAACAAGACAAACGTCTTTCTCTGGTCTGCATCCCCTTAACAATTGTATGTATTGAGCCGTACTGTATTGTACCCATTCTGCAATCTGTTAAATAAAGTTTTCATTCATTCATTCATTCAAACATAGACTGGGCGAGATATTGAACAAGCCATAATCCACTTCTTTTAAATCCAAAAGAAACTCCACTCTCTCTCTGATTAATCCAATAATAAACATATGTATATCTTGTCATTTTAAACAAGTTACCATTCATTGTCTGGTTGATTATGATCCACCCGCGGCGAAATTAATTTGTTCGTTCAACAACAACACAGCATCGCTCAGATAACAGAGAGAGAGAGCGAGAGAGAGAGAGAGAGAGAGAGAGAGAGAGAGAGAGAGAGAGAGAGAGAGAGAGAGAGAGAGAGCGAGAGAGAGAGAGAGAGAGAGCGAGCGAGAGAGAGAGAGCAAGAGAGAGAGAGAGCGAGAGAGTGAGAGAGAGAGAGAGAGAGAGAGAGAGAGAGAGAGAGAGAGACCGCAACTCACTTTGTTTAGTTGAAACGTGGTCCAGGAGGGCTTGATAAAGTGTATAATGTCCACTGTCCCATACTGTTGATGTATATCCACTGTCCAGACTGCATCCAGCTAGCCATATAGCTTCTTGTTAGCCAAGTTACATTTACATTTACATTTAGTCATTTAGCTGACGCTTTTATCCAAAGCGACTTACAAGTTCTGTACGACAAGCCATCAGGAAGGGCACAACTCTATCAGCTGAGCAACAATGTTCATCAAAGTGTTGAGTGCTACAGTGTAGGTTAGTTTATTAGGACAAGTGCATGACAGTACGGTTAGTTAGGGTTAGATTTTTTTTTTTTTTTTTTTTTTTTTTTTTTTTAATTCAGATAATGGTTGAAGAAGTGCGTCTTTAGTCGACGGCGAAAGATTGGACGTGATTCGGCTGTCCTAACTGGGGTGGGTAGTTCATTCCACCATTGTGGGGCAAGGACTGAGAATAGGCGACTTCTCTTTGATGACCCTCCCGGAGCTTGGATAGGAGTAGGTCTGAGGCGGCCAGAAGATGCAGAGCGTAGGGGTCTTGAGGGTGTGTAGTTAGAGACCATTGACCGGAGGTAGGCGGGAGCGGTTCCCTTTGCCGCACGGTATGCTAGGTCGAGGGCCTTGAAGCGGATTCGTGCAGCAATGGGGAGCCAGTGCAGGTCCCTAAGAAGTGGGGTGACATGGGCCGACTTCGGTAGGTTTGAGATCAGGCGGGCCGCTGCGTTCTGAATGAGTTGAAGAGGCTTAGTGGCAGTGGCCGGGAGGCCAGCGAGCAGTGCATTGCAGTAGTCGAGGCGGGAGATGACTGTTGATTGGACGAGGAGTTGGGTGGCTTCTTTTGTCAGGAAGGGGCGTATCCTTCTGACGTTGCTCAGGAGGAATCGGCAGGTTCTGGTCGTCGCTGCGATGTGAGCAGAGAAGTTCAACTGGTCGTCGAGGACAACACCAAGGTTCTTGGCGGTCGGGGACGCAGTCACAGCTGCATTCTCGACTGTGATTGAAAGGTCGGTTAGGGGGGAGGATTTGGCCGGCAGGTGGAGCAATTCTGTTTTGCTTAGGTTCAGTTTGAGGTGGTTGGACGTCATCCAGGCTGAGATGTCGGACAGACAGGCCGAGATCCGCACAGAGACGTGGATATCTGAGGGAGGGAAGGAGAGGAAGAGTTGAGTATCGTCGGCATAACAATGGTAGGAGAAGCCATGAGACGTGATAATGTTACCCAGTGATTTAGTGTAGAGGGAGAAGAGAAGGGGTCCTAAAACCGAGCCCTGGGGGACACCCGTCCGCAGGGGGCGGGTGGCCGACAGGGTCCCTCTCCATGACACTTGGTAGGAGCGGTCATTGAGGTATGATGACAGCCATGTCAGCGCAGAGCCAGCCACTCCCATTCCTGCGAGGGCCGCAAGGAGGATCTGGTGGTTGACTGTGTCGAAGGCTGCAGATAGATCTAGGAGAATCAGGACAGAGGAGAGGCCTTTCGCTTTTGCTAAGTGAAGTGCCTCTGTGACCGCAATGAGGGCTGTCTCTGTGGAGTGACCAGTCCTGAAGCCTGACTGATTAGGGTCTAGGAGGTCATTCTGTAAGAGATAAGTAGTAAGTTGGTTGGATACAGCACGTTCAAGTGTTTTAGAAAGGAAGGAGAGAAGAGAGACAGGACGGTAGTTGCCTATGACAGTAGGGTTCAGGGTTGGTTTTTTTATGAGCGGCGTGACTCTGGCTTGTTTTAGGGAGGTGGGGACCACCCCCGAGTTGAGTGAGGAGTTGATGGTTGCAGTTAGGAATGGGAGGATGTCTGGTGCTATGGTCTGGAGGAGTGGGGAGGGTAGCTGGTCCAGCTGGCAAGTAGTCGGACGGTTTGACGTTACCAGTGTCAGGGTCTCTGCTTCTGTAATGGGAGAGAAAGATGACAGAGTGAAGGATGAGGTTCTCGATTCAGCATTTGGAATGGGTGGGGGTTGGGAGAAGGAGCTGCGGATGTTCTCCACTTTTTCCTCAAAGAAGATCGCAAAGTCTTCGGCAGAGAAAGATGAGGGAGGGGGGGGTGGGGGGGGAGTGAGGAGGGAGGACATGGTAGCATGCAGTTTGCGAAGATTCTTGGCAGAGGCCTCGATCCTATGGTGGAAGAAAGAAGCTTTGGCATTAGTGATGGTTTTGGAGAATGTTAACAAGAGGTTGTGATATGTGTCGATGTCAGCAGTGAGGCGTGACTTTCTATACTTCCTTTCAGCTGCTCTCAGGACCTGTCTTTGTTCTCTCACTGGATCTGTCAGCCATGGACTGGGTGGGGAACGGCGGGCAGGTTTCTCAACGAGGGGACAGAGCTTGTCGAAGGAGGTTGCAAGGGCTGAAAGGAGGGTGGAGGTTGCCATCTCTGTGGAGAGAGCAGAGAAGGTGTCACTCAAAGGTAGAGCGGATAGTATGTCAGAGGAGAGGGTGGAGGGGGATAGGGAGGGCAGGTTGCGTCTGAGTGAGACTGTTTGAGTTGGGGTGAAGACCTTTCGGTTAAGCATGAGAGTTAGTGAGAAGGATATGAAGGAATGGTCAGATACATGTAGGGGAGTTACCGTGGTGTTAATGATGCTGGAGTTACGGGAAAATATGAGATCCAAGGAGTTGCCTGCTTTGTGGGTGGGAGGCATGGCAGTGGGAGTCAGGTCAAACGATTGTAGGAGGGAGACTACTATGACTGACTGAGATGAGTCAGGCAGGTTGAAGTCGCCCAGTAGAAGGAGAGGGGTACCGTCTTCCGGTAAGGAGCTAAGAAGCATGTCCAGCTCATCTGTGAAGTGATCGAGCGGACCTGGAGGGCGGTAGAGTGTAACAATGGTGAGATTGAAAGGATTAGAGACAGATACTGCATGATATTCGAGAGAGGAGAGTGACAGTTCTGGGAGTGGTGTTACGTTTGTAGCCCATGAAGGAGATGTCATGAGGGCAGTGCCTCCACCCCGTCTGGAAGGTCGAGGTGTGTGAGTGAAGTTATAGTTTGTAGATAATGCTGCAGGTGTTGATGAGTTATTGGGGGTTATCCAGGTCTCAGTTAGAGCCAGGAGCTGCAGATTTAGACTATGGGCGTAGGCAGTAATGAAGTCAGCTTTCTTGACTGCTGATTGACAATTCCATAAGCCTCCCCGTACTGTGACAGGTGTATTAGTGGCTGTAGGAGGGTAGGAGAGATTAGCCGGGTTGCTAGCAAACTGGCGTGGATGGGTAGAGTCAGTTCTGGAGGAGCAGATTGTGGATATAGGTATGAGACACATTGTATTGTCGAGAGTGGCAGGGAGGAGGTAGAGAAATAGCAGTGTGGGAGGGGAATGTAGGATTATGGTGTACTTAGCACTGGGTGGGTCGGTGGATCACTCGGCGGTGAACTCCAGGATAACTCCTCCTCTTTGTCCCTCTTCGTTTCTCGACGCTTCGCTGACGCTACACCAGCAAGCCTTTAAATCACTATCACTAATTAGTGCTGTCTTAACACCTGGCCCTTAATGGGGGCACTTAACAAAACAAAATGGCCGTTTTAAACACGCCCCTTTAATCAAGTCAGCTGGTTCCTCACTTTTAAGATTCACTAAATAAACTTAAAATGGCTTACCCTAGTTTTCAGTATAAAGCAATGTTTTTCAGTGAGAGTGTCCTGTCCTTCCTTAACAGAGCCCAGTACAGAGTGACTTCAACACAGTGTGGACCTCTGCTTTTAAACAGGGCAGGCTCTTAATGGCTCACTCAGCAAATCAGATGCTACTAGTAAACAGGAAACAGTCCCTTAATGGGGGCACTTAACTAAACAAAATGGCCGTTTTAAACACGCCCCTTTAATCAAGTCAGCTGGTTCCTCACTTTTAAGATTCACTAAATAAACTTAAAATGGCTTACCCTAGTTTTCAGTATAAAGCAATGTTTTTCAGTGAGAGTGTCCTGTCCTTCCTTAACAGAGCCCAGTACAGAGTGACTTCAACACAGTGTGGACCTCTGCTTTTAAACAGGGCAGGCTCTTAATGGCTCACTCAGCAAATCAGATGCTACTAGTAAACAGGAAACAGTCCCTTAATGGGGGCACTTAACTAAACAAAATGGCCGTTTTAAACACGCCCCTTTAATCAAGTCAGCTGGTTCCTCACTTTTAAGATTCACTAAATAAACTTAAAATGGCTTACCCTAGTTTTCAGTATAAAGCAATGTTTTTCAGTGAGAGTGTCCTGTCCTTCCTTAACAGAGCCCAGTACAGAGTGACTTCAACACAGTGTGGACCTCTGCTTTTAAACAGGGCAGGCTCTTAATGGCTCACTCAGCAAATCAGATGCTACTAGTAAACAGGAAACAGTCCCTTAATGGGGGCACTTAACTAAACAAAATGGCCGTTTTAAACACGCCCCTTTAATCAAGTCAGCTGGTTCCTCACTTTTAAGATTCACTAAATAAACTTAAAATGGCTTACCCTAGTTTTCAGTATAAAGCAATGTTTTTCAGTGAGAGTGTCCTGTCCTTCCTTAACAGAGCCCAGTACAGAGTGACTTCAACACAGTGTGGACCTCTGCTTTTAAACAGGGCAGGCTCTTAATGGCTCACTCAGCAAATCAGATGCTACTAGTAAACAGGAAACAGTCCCTTAATGGGGGCACTTAACTAAACAAAATGGCCGTTTTAAACACGCCCCTTTAATCAAGTCAGCTGGTTCCTCACTTTTAAGATTCACTAAATAAACTTAAAATGGCTTACCCTAGTTTTCAGTATAAAGCAATGTTTTTCAGTGAGAGTGTCCTGTCCTTCCTTAACAGAGCCCAGTACAGAGTGACTTCAACACAGTGTGGACCTCTGCTTTTAAACAGGGCAGGCTCTTAATGGCTCACTCAGCAAATCAGATGCTACTAGTAAACAGGAAACAGTCCCTTAATGGGGGCACTTAACTAAACAAAATGGCCGTTTTAAACACGCCCCTTTAATCAAGTCAGCTGGTTCCTCACTTTTAAGATTCACTAAATAAACTTAAAATGGCTTACCCTAGTTTTCAGTATAAAGCAATGTTTTTCAGTGAGAGTGTCCTGTCCTTCCTTAACAGAGCCCAGTACAGAGTGACTTCAACACAGTGTGGACCTCTGCTTTTAAACAGGGCAGGCTCTTAATGGCTCACTCAGCAAATCAGATGCTACTAGTAAACAGGAAACAGTCCCTTAATGGGGGCACTTAACTAAACAAAATGGCCGTTTTAAACACGCCCCTTTAATCAAGTCAGCTGGTTCCTCACTTTTAAGATTCACTAAATAAACTTAAAATGGCTTACCCTAGTTTTCAGTATAAAGCAATGTTTTTCAGTGAGAGTGTCCTGTCCTTCCTTAACAGAGCCCAGTACAGAGTGACTTCAACACAGTGTGGACCTCTGCTTTTAAACAGGGCAGGCTCTTAATGGCTCACTCAGCAAATCAGATGCTACTAGTAAACAGGAAACAGTCCCTTAATGGGGGCACTTAACTAAACAAAATGGCCGTTTTAAACACGCCCCTTTAATCAAGTCAGCTGGTTCCTCACTTTTAAGATTCACTAAATAAACTTAAAATGGCTTACCCTAGTTTTCAGTATAAAGCAATGTTTTTCAGTGAGAGTGTCCTGTCCTTCCTTAACAGAGCCCAGTACAGAGTGACTTCAACACAGTGTGGACCTCTGCTTTTAAACAGGGCAGGCTCTTAATGGCTCACTCAGCAAATCAGATGCTACTAGTAAACAGGAAACAGTCCCTTAATGGGGGCACTTAACTAAACAAAATGGCCGTTTTAAACACGCCCCTTTAATCAAGTCAGCTGGTTCCTCACTTTTAAGATTCACTAAATAAACTTAAAATGGCTTACCCTAGTTTTCAGTATAAAGCAATGTTTTTCAGTGAGAGTGTCCTGTCCTTCCTTAACAGAGCCCAGTACAGAGTGACTTCAACACAGTGTGGACCTCTGCTTTTAAACAGGGCAGGCTCTTAATGGCTCACTCAGCAAATCAGATGCTACTAGTAAACAGGAAACAGTCCCTTAATGGGGGCACTTAACTAAACAAAATGGCCGTTTTAAACACGCCCCTTTAATCAAGTCAGCTGGTTCCTCACTTTTAAGATTCACTAAATAAACTTAAAATGGCTTACCCTAGTTTTCAGTATAAAGCAATGTTTTTCAGTGAGAGTGTCCTGTCCTTCCTTAACAGAGCCCAGTACAGAGTGACTTCAACACAGTGTGGACCTCTGCTTTTAAACAGGGCAGGCTCTTAATGGCTCACTCAGCAAATCAGATGCTACTAGTAAACAGGAAACAGTCCCTTAATGGGGGCACTTAACTAAACAAAATGGCCGTTTTAAACACGCCCCTTTAATCAAGTCAGCTGGTTCCTCACTTTTAAGATTCACTAAATAAACTTAAAATGGCTTACCCTAGTTTTCAGTATAAAGCAATGTTTTTCAGTGAGAGTGTCCTGTCCTTCCTTAACAGAGCCCAGTACAGAGTGACTTCAACACAGTGTGGACCTCTGCTTTTAAACAGGGCAGGCTCTTAATGGCTCACTCAGCAAATCAGATGCTACTAGTAAACAGGAAACAGTCCCTTAATGGGGGCACTTAACTAAACAAAATGGCCGTTTTAAACACGCCCCTTTAATCAAGTCAGCTGGTTCCTCACTTTTAAGATTCACTAAATAAACTTAAAATGGCTTACCCTAGTTTTCAGTATAAAGCAATGTTTTTCAGTGAGAGTGTCCTGTCCTTCCTTAACAGAGCCCAGTACAGAGTGACTTCAACACAGTGTGGACCTCTGCTTTTAAACAGGGCAGGCTCTTAATGGCTCACTCAGCAAATCAGATGCTACTAGTAAACAGGAAACAGTCCCTTAATGGGGGCACTTAACTAAACAAAATGGCCGTTTTAAACACGCCCCTTTAATCAAGTCAGCTGGTTCCTCACTTTTAAGATTCACTAAATAAACTTAAAATGGCTTACCCTAGTTTTCAGTATAAAGCAATGTTTTTCAGTGAGAGTGTCCTGTCCTTCCTTAACAGAGCCCAGTACAGAGTGACTTCAACACAGTGTGGACCTCTGCTTTTAAACAGGGCAGGCTCTTAATGGCTCACTCAGCAAATCAGATGCTACTAGTAAACAGGAAACAGTCCCTTAATGGGGGCACTTAACTAAACAAAATGGCCGTTTTAAACACGCCCCTTTAATCAAGTCAGCTGGTTCCTCACTTTTAAGATTCACTAAATAAACTTAAAATGGCTTACCCTAGTTTTCAGTATAAAGCAATGTTTTTCAGTGAGAGTGTCCTGTCCTTCCTTAACAGAGCCCAGTACAGAGTGACTTCAACACAGTGTGGACCTCTGCTTTTAAACAGGGCAGGCTCTTAATGGCTCACTCAGCAAATCAGATGCTACTAGTAAACAGGAAACAGTCCCTTAATGGGGGCACTTAACTAAACAAAATGGCCGTTTTAAACACGCCCCTTTAATCAAGTCAGCTGGTTCCTCACTTTTAAGATTCACTAAATAAACTTAAAATGGCTTACCCTAGTTTTCAGTATAAAGCAATGTTTTTCAGTGAGAGTGTCCTGTCCTTCCTTAACAGAGCCCAGTACAGAGTGACTTCAACACAGTGTGGACCTCTGCTTTTAAACAGGGCAGGCTCTTAATGGCTCACTCAGCAAATCAGATGCTACTAGTAAACAGGAAACAGTCCCTTAATGGGGGCACTTAACTAAACAAAATGGCCGTTTTAAACACGCCCCTTTAATCAAGTCAGCTGGTTCCTCACTTTTAAGATTCACTAAATAAACTTAAAATGGCTTACCCTAGTTTTCAGTATAAAGCAATGTTTTTCAGTGAGAGTGTCCTGTCCTTCCTTAACAGAGCCCAGTACAGAGTGACTTCAACACAGTGTGGACCTCTGCTTTTAAACAGGGCAGGCTCTTAATGGCTCACTCAGCAAATCAGATGCTACTAGTAAACAGGAAACAGTCCCTTAATGGGGGCACTTAACTAAACAAAATGGCCGTTTTAAACACGCCCCTTTAATCAAGTCAGCTGGTTCCTCACTTTTAAGATTCACTAAATAAACTTAAAATGGCTTACCCTAGTTTTCAGTATAAAGCAATGTTTTTCAGTGAGAGTGTCCTGTCCTTCCTTAACAGAGCCCAGTACAGAGTGACTTCAACACAGTGTGGACCTCTGCTTTTAAACAGGGCAGGCTCTTAATGGCTCACTCAGCAAATCAGATGCTACTAGTAAACAGGAAACAGTCCCTTAATGGGGGCACTTAACTAAACAAAATGGCCGTTTTAAACACGCCCCTTTAATCAAGTCAGCTGGTTCCTCACTTTTAAGATTCACTAAATAAACTTAAAATGGCTTACCCTAGTTTTCAGTATAAAGCAATGTTTTTCAGTGAGAGTGTCCTGTCCTTCCTTAACAGAGCCCAGTACAGAGTGACTTCAACACAGTGTGGACCTCTGCTTTTAAACAGGGCAGGCTCTTAATGGCTCACTCAGCAAATCAGATGCTACTAGTAAACAGGAAACAGTCCCTTAATGGGGGCACTTAACTAAACAAAATGGCCGTTTTAAACACGCCCCTTTAATCAAGTCAGCTGGTTCCTCACTTTTAAGATTCACTAAATAAACTTAAAATGGCTTACCCTAGTTTTCAGTATAAAGCAATGTTTTTCAGTGAGAGTGTCCTGTCCTTCCTTAACAGAGCCCAGTACAGAGTGACTTCAACACAGTGTGGACCTCTGCTTTTAAACAGGGCAGGCTCTTAATGGCTCACTCAGCAAATCAGATGCTACTAGTAAACAGGAAACAGTCCCTTAATGGGGGCACTTAACTAAACAAAATGGCCGTTTTAAACACGCCCCTTTAATCAAGTCAGCTGGTTCCTCACTTTTAAGATTCACTAAATAAACTTAAAATGGCTTACCCTAGTTTTCAGTATAAAGCAATGTTTTTCAGTGAGAGTGTCCTGTCCTTCCTTAACAGAGCCCAGTACAGAGTGACTTCAACACAGTGTGGACCTCTGCTTTTAAACAGGGCAGGCTCTTAATGGCTCACTCAGCAAATCAGATGCTACTAGTAAACAGGAAACAGTCCCTTAATGGGGGCACTTAACTAAACAAAATGGCCGTTTTAAACACGCCCCTTTAATCAAGTCAGCTGGTTCCTCACTTTTAAGATTCACTAAATAAACTTAAAATGGCTTACCCTAGTTTTCAGTATAAAGCAATGTTTTTCAGTGAGAGTGTCCTGTCCTTCCTTAACAGAGCCCAGTACAGAGTGACTTCAACACAGTGTGGACCTCTGCTTTTAAACAGGGCAGGCTCTTAATGGCTCACTCAGCAAATCAGATGCTACTAGTAAACAGGAAACAGTCCCTTAATGGGGGCACTTAACTAAACAAAATGGCCGTTTTAAACACGCCCCTTTAATCAAGTCAGCTGGTTCCTCACTTTTAAGATTCACTAAATAAACTTAAAATGGCTTACCCTAGTTTTCAGTATAAAGCAATGTTTTTCAGTGAGAGTGTCCTGTCCTTCCTTAACAGAGCCCAGTACAGAGTGACTTCAACACAGTGTGGACCTCTGCTTTTAAACAGGGCAGGCTCTTAATGGCTCACTCAGCAAATCAGATGCTACTAGTAAACAGGAAACAGTCCCTTAATGGGGGCACTTAACTAAACAAAATGGCCGTTTTAAACACGCCCCTTTAATCAAGTCAGCTGGTTCCTCACTTTTAAGATTCACTAAATAAACTTAAAATGGCTTACCCTAGTTTTCAGTATAAAGCAATGTTTTTCAGTGAGAGTGTCCTGTCCTTCCTTAACAGAGCCCAGTACAGAGTGACTTCAACACAGTGTGGACCTCTGCTTTTAAACAGGGCAGGCTCTTAATGGCTCACTCAGCAAATCAGATGCTACTAGTAAACAGGAAACAGTCCCTTAATGGGGGCACTTAACTAAACAAAATGGCCGTTTTAAACACGCCCCTTTAATCAAGTCAGCTGGTTCCTCACTTTTAAGATTCACTAAATAAACTTAAAATGGCTTACCCTAGTTTTCAGTATAAAGCAATGTTTTTCAGTGAGAGTGTCCTGTCCTTCCTTAACAGAGCCCAGTACAGAGTGACTTCAACACAGTGTGGACCTCTGCTTTTAAACAGGGCAGGCTCTTAATGGCTCACTCAGCAAATCAGATGCTACTAGTAAACAGGAAACAGTCCCTTAATGGGGGCACTTAACTAAACAAAATGGCCGTTTTAAACACGCCCCTTTAATCAAGTCAGCTGGTTCCTCACTTTTAAGATTCACTAAATAAACTTAAAATGGCTTACCCTAGTTTTCAGTATAAAGCAATGTTTTTCAGTGAGAGTGTCCTGTCCTTCCTTAACAGAGCCCAGTACAGAGTTAGGCACCACAAGTACTGTGACGAGCTGTGTCTTTGCCCATTTCCGCATCGAACAGCCTGCAAACAACCTGGCGTTCTATCGCCATGCTCTAAGACAAACTCTAACCTTAACCAACTTCGAAAGAGTCCCTAAGCTTAACCGTCGAAAGAACTTGCCGTCATGCTCTAAGACAAACTCTAACCATAACCAACTTCGAAGAGTGCCTAAGCCTAACCAGTGTAGAAACTGGCGTCGGCCAATCAGAGAGCGTCTCAGAGAAATGCGGCTACGGAAAGTATAGACGCTGCTTGCTTAGATGATCTAGATCGCTTGAAAACGCGCCCGGCTTCCATCATATTACATCATATTTCAACGCACAGTGCGTTACGCACTGATAGGCAAAATTTATTTGGTTGACCTATTTCATTGGCTGCGAGGATACAGCGATGAAACCAGTGCATGCCCTGCCGTGCGCGATACGTCTCGCCCTGGCCTGAGAGGTATAGTTATAGTGACTTCCTGAATGAAAAACTATTTCATAAAACAATTATATTATATTATATTTGATATATTAACGTTATATTGTGCATTGGAAACACAAACATACTTAAAATGAGTAAATATTATTCATTTTAAACATGTTTATTTTATTTCTAGGGCTCTAAAAAATAAAATAAAAAATATTTTCTTCTTCTCCTCTCTCTTTACCAGGGCGGT
The DNA here is from genome assembly GCF_963971535.1 of Notolepis coatsorum. Taxonomy (NCBI): domain Eukaryota; kingdom Metazoa; phylum Chordata; class Actinopteri; order Aulopiformes; family Paralepididae; genus Notolepis; species Notolepis coatsorum. The sequence continues at coordinate 132,468,787 of NC_140169.1, read as the reverse complement.
CGGCGCCACAGCGCCCCTAGTGGAGAAACCGCCACTGCACCTCAGGCTTTACCAAGAGAGGTCTGGAGAAATCCACAGTATAATAAGTTACTAAACTCCAACCCACACATCAGATCAAAACAAAAAAGTAAACAAAGTGCAATACTAAGCGGGGCTCTTTTGCCTAGAGGTCACTGTTTGACGGCATTACAGATTCTACCTTTAAAGTAAACTTAGTTTTAGTATCGCCCATATACCTATTGTTTGTAAGCAGCTTTGCTTGCTCATTAACAGTAATTTTTGGAGAAAGCTAAAGTTTTCAAATGTTATGTTAGTAATTTTATGTCCTCATAATCATTGCCAACAGCAAGATAAGTTGTGTTACAGTAAAAGTCCACTGTGACATATTACGTATACCTGTCAAGAAGAAAGAAGGCCAATTCAGGATCAGTTTTGAATCCTTTTATTTCCTGCAACTCTCTCCATCTGCTGAATTGCAGACCAAGGTTTACTAGCATTTCTACCCGTGTTCCATCACTGTCCCTTTTAGCTTTTCAACGTTCCTCTGTCAATTCTTTTATCTTTCTCTTCGCTGACCAGTGTCAGCCATGACAACAAATGTGGGAAAATGTAAACATAGGCTCTTCCGGTCCACTATATAGAAACAGACAATCTTCTCAGTGATGGTTGGTTAAATTGAGACTGTTTCATAAACAGTTAAAAACTCCTAATAGCTGCTTTAATTTGACAGCATGCCAAAACTGTTTCCAGTCATCCTGGTCATTTTAATCCAATTGAGTAAAATAACATGTATCATATGCTTTATGTATGGTCTTTATTGCAAATCCAGTTGGGAGATTCCTCCCTGAATAGAATTCAAAGAGACACTAGAATTAAAAGACACTAGAAACTGTGATTATACAGGAACCATGAACCACACATCGACCAACCAACTCAGTGCAGCCAGTGCCAGGGCAGAGTTTATGTTTGAAATAGCTTATTATGAAATATTACCAAAACAAGGTCAGCAGAAAATCTGTTTGTGTGAAAGATATATTCCAGAGATCGTATCAATATGCTTCCTCATTATACGTTTACCTCCACACTGTAAGAAATCTCAATTTAAGTCATAAGTTGCCTCAACTGATATTTTCAAGTAACCTTTTTGCCTTGGCTTTTTTGTTGTTGTTGTTGAATCAACTAAACAGTAGTGTGTGAATATAAAATGTCAAGTTTACATCGTTCATATTTAGTTGATTCAACAACAACAACAACAACAACAACAACAACAACAACAACAACAAAAGCCAACGTGAAAAGGTCAAGTGACCTCAACCCCTTTGATAGCAACACATTTTAATATTATATTAATTATCCACTTAATTGATTCGACTAAAACATATCCAACGCAAAAGGAAAATACAAGTTGAGACAACTTGTAATATTTATTTTTACAGTGCAATGAATTATATTGATGAAAAATAAACGACTATTTTTCTTTTACGTCCAACGGTATAAATCTGAAAGTTCCAAGTCTGAATACTTGGAATTCACAATTCTTCTACAGCTGCCCGGGTTGTGCAGTCCTGCACTAAACATGTTCACCAACACTGAAAGCTGAGCCCCTCATACAGGAGCTGTCACCACATTTCCAAAAAAGCCACATTATTGAGTGCTTTTTTAACATGGTCGCAGTTTCCAAGCGTCTTGGCCTTGCTTTCAAAACCGAGCCTTTGCCAGCAGTTGGGAGAGGAAGAGAAAAGAAAAAAAAAGAAGAAAAAAAGGCATCTCAGTTAAATTTAAAGATGTGTTTCTCTTGGACGCGCGGCAGCTCTGCCATAAACCAAGGGAGACATTTTCATACTCCACATTTTTCATGGTTTCTCTCCGAGTTTCCTCCCTTCCTCTCTCGCTCCACCTCGACTCCAGAGTGTACCTACTGCTGTACTGGTTGTCCCAGCCCAGCCAGCGGGGCACCGTGGGGCGGTGAAAACCCCCGTTGTGAGAAGCCTTCTTCCCCCCACGTCCGAACATGAGCCCTTCCCCTCCAGAGCCCTGGCTGTCCTTGGATGGCTTTCAGACGGCCGGACCCCTCCCCGTGGGCAGGCAGCACCACCTGGACACCACCACTTAAGAGCCTCTTTCACTGCCTTTCTCCAATAATACTCCGCCTGCGCACTCTGCTCCCAGTCCACGGCCACGGCAATCAGTTATAATCTAAAACGTCTTCCAACCTACCGCCCTGTTTTTATTAATGTGGCCGTGAAGGGACCCATTTTATAGCAGACAGCGGGCTGTTGTCTTGAGCCAAGCCTTATGTGGGATATACTGTAATTTGCGAGGGGTGCAGAGGGTTGGTATTAATTAGGCCTGTGAAACGGCAGTGGTCTGCCTGTTTCCACCGAGGCTGAATTCACTGAGTGATGTACGCGCTGGGAGGGGGATTATGGCCACGCTCCGCCTGCCCGCTGAGATGCATACACAAAAGGGAGGATATATAAAAAAGAAATGATAATAATAATAAAAAAATATTTTCATTTCACACGACCTGTCATCAGAGGCAAGACTTTCACTCGGGTTTCTGAAAATGGAGATGAACTGCCTGCGGCTTTGAAATTTATTTCAGCACTACGCCTCAGATCCCGAGCAGGCAGCGCTGCCATTGTGGCTATACATGAGAGAGGGGGAGAGCCGTTCAAATTTAAAGCGAGTCACGCAGGCGTGGATTTAGACTGTGTCATTTCGTTGCTTCGAGGAGTGTTTCACTCTTGCGGTTCGCTTGAAGATCGCAGGCTTAAGTTTCAATGTTCTTTTTTAAGGTCCTTACGGAGACCAACCTTCGAAATATAGATATGTTTAAATGTCAAAGAGGAACGGCGGTGCGCTCAAACCGTGTTAGTTAAGCTACTTGACACATGACGCAATTGAGGCCCACAGTATATACCTGACGCAATGGTGGCCTCTCAGAGGAATAAATGCTATGTATGCCGGGGCTGTAGTCTGAGGTTTCCTCATTTCCCCTTTCGAAGGCTTATCGTAGCTCACAGATGCAGCCTTATGGAGAAGAGCAGCAAAAACGAAACACTGTGAATAATAACACAAGCTGCATGTCCACCAGCTGACGTTGTGACATCCAATGCTAACTGGAATGTTGTTGCTACCGCGTGTGTCGACATTTCGGGCCTCCGGAAGCTCTTAGAATCAATGGAGTGGCCCCCCTTCCATAGGAGAGACTGTGTTATCCAAACAGAAGCTAGGCAAATATTATGTGCTGTCAACCTTTATACAACCTGTCACATGACCGGTTTCAAATGAGCCCTTTCCATAGAAGGCATTATTAACCTGTTAAGCCCGTAGGTCCCCCTTCATAAATCGATCAATAGAGACCGTATTAGATCCCCAATTATCATATCATGGGGTATCATTGGAAAGCCACACTCATTGGCTACAACCCTGTCCAAAACTTTCGAGATCGCCAAATGATTGACGGAGCTAGAGCCCCCGGAGGTCGGGGGTGGTAATGTGTACTTTGGCACACGCCTCACATATTGGCATGTAACTCGAGAACTCGAGAACTGCTGAACGAATTTTGTCACCTGAAAGGGCAATTGACAGGCAACAAATAGGGCTTTAATTCTATCTATATATTATATTAAAAGAAATGCACACCCAAGCCGATAGAGGTCGGCAAAGTGGCGCATAGCGAATCGTCCTCATGAGGGCCCACATGTGTTAAGAGGTTCTGTTTTTTTTATTATTATTTTTGTAGCCAAGAGTAAATACCATAACCCTATCAAAACAGTAGTCAAAGTGTATATTTTCATTTTTACCGATGTTTTATACGATTTACCGAAAATACGAATTTATCGGAAAAATGCTAATTATATCTCTTTTATTGTAAAACTGCAAGGAAATGACTAAATCCAGATTCAACCCTGCCATTGGAAAGATGAGCCTTTTCCCTATCCATATATGTATGATTTGGCCATAATAAGGTCAAGGTCAAGTTCAAGGTCAAATATGAATTTATAATTAAAATCGATAATTTATTCCATTTATTACTGTATCTACAAATCCTTCTGTTTAATCATCTTCCCTTTATTCATTTGCTTAGATTTTTTTTACACTTGATCTCAAGAAGGTATTGAATGAGCACAGTGAGCGAGCTCGGCTTGCTCACAATTGTAACATGGTGTTATTCACCGGCACAGATGCAAAAATAAATCATAATTTATATTCTCCCTTTTTTCATTACAATTTACTCAAGCCTAGTAACAGACACAATATTTCTGACACTGGAAATACATACCCCCAGGTCCCTAGATGTTCCTAGATACATGCAAATTGGCCTTGTAGAACAAGTGGAGCAATCTTCCATTTACTTAGGCATGTACCTTTAGGCGAGATTTCTGAAAATAGGGCTACAGCTTAACTTAAAACCCCATGAAACTAGAAAGATGTGGTCTGTGGAGTGCAAATCTCCTCGGGTGACAATATATAATTTCTGCAATGAATATCTGTTAGACTGTGACTGTCTTCTCAAGGTGTTTAACCTCTTAAGCCCTAGCCATATTTTAAAATACATACCTAAGTAAATGGAAGATTGCTCCACTTCTACAAGGTCCATTTGCATGTTCCTGGTATCTAGGGACATCTATGCATCTCAGGGAATGTATTCCCAGTGTCAGAAATATTGTGTCTGTTACTAGGCTTGAGTAAATTGTAATGAACCAAAGGAGAATATCAATTTTATTTTTCTTTCTTTTCTTTTTTCATCTTTGACAGTGAATAACACCATGCAAACATTTACCAGATATGAAAAATGTTGCTCATTCAGCACCTTCTTGAGATCACGTCTACAAAAAATCTAAGCAAATGAATAAAGGGCAGATGATTAACAGGATGTTTTGTAGATACAGTACTGAATTCTGCCATCCGGACACATGCAATTTGAAATATGATTATAGAATATAGAATATCAGGCCTATAAATGACCTTATTATGGCCAAGTCACACATCTATGGATCGGGCCAAATTCCCTTTCCAATGGCAGAGTTCATTCTGGATTTAGTACCACCAGGCGCCCCTGACAGGGCAGCAAAAACCGTGAATGAAATCTACTGTAAGTGCAGTTACTTTTTTATAATGTAAATGTATCCACCCTTTTTCATCAGATTGCAACGCCGTTTTTTGCTAGACGTTCACAGAAAGGTAGAGAAACTAACTGCATTCTATTTTATGGCAATAACATTCATATTTGTTCCACCCGTGAGATATGATCCCAAAAAAAAACAGAAAGAAAAAAGCTTCATGCTAGAAGTCAGATGATTGACAGGGGCTGGCGTGAGCTGGGAAGTGTAGTTTTTTTTTTATTCGAAAGCCCATAGAAAACCCTTGGTCTCTTCTCTCAAAAGACTACACTCAAGTTAGGTTGCGCCAAGTCCTCACATCAATAAGTGCCTTTTTCCGACTTGATGCGCTTTCTATAAACTCATATTTCACTAATAACACTTGGTAAACAAACGTAGTCCTGAAAATATACAATTTGACCGCTGTTTTGTCAGGGTTAGGGTCTTTACTCTTGGCTACATTTGAAAAAAAAACACAATATTAATTCATACACTCTGTAGAGATGGATTTATGGCTTGATATCAATCTCGTACCGGTACCGGACCGCTCGGGCTTAAGAGGTTAACTGGCTCCATGTTATACTGTGTGTCTTCTCAAGGTGTGTCTCTGGCTCCATGTTAGACTGTGACTGTCTTCTCAAGGTGTGTCTCTGGCTCCATGTTAGACTGTGTGTCTTCTCAAGGTGTGTCTCTGGCTCCATGTTAGACTGTGACTGTCTTCTCAAGGTGTGTCTCCATGTTAGACTGTGACTGTCTTCTCAAGGTGTGTCTCCATGTTAGACTGTGACTGTCTTCTCAAGGTGTGTCTCCATGTTAGACTGTGACTGTCTTCTCAAGGTGTGTCTCCATGTTAGACTGTGACTGTCTTCTCAAGGTGTGTCTCCATGTTAGACTGTGACTGTCTTCTCAAGGTGTGTCTCCATGTTAGACTGTGGTCCATGTTAGACTGTGACTGTCTTCTCAAGGTGTGTCTCCATGTTAGACTGTGACTGTCTTCTCAAGGTGTGTCTCCATGTTAGACTGTGACTGTCTTCTCAAGGTGTGTCTCCATGTTAGACTGTGACTGTATTCTCAAGGTGTGTCTCCATGTTAGACTGTGACTGTCTTCTCAAGGTGTGTCTCCATGTTAGACTGTGACTGTCTTCTCAAGGTGTGTCTCCATGTTAGACTGTGACTGTCTTCTCAAGGTGTGTCTCCATGTTAGACTGTGACTGTCTTCTCAAGGTGTGTCTCCATGTTAGACTGTGACTGTCTTCTCAAGGTGTGTCTCCATGTTAGACTGTGACTGTCTTCTCAAGATGTGTCTCCATGTTAGACTGTGGTCCATGTTAGACTGTGACTGTCTTCTCAAGGTGTGTCTCCATGTTAGACATTGACTGTCTTCTCAAGGTGTGTCTCCATGTTAGACTGTGACTGTCTTCTCAAGGTGTGTCTCCATGTTAGACTGTGACTGTCTTCTCAAGGTGTGTCTCCATGTTAGACTGTGACTGTCTTCTCAAGGTGTGTCTCCATGTTAGACTGTGACTGTCTTCTCAAGGTGTGTCTCCATGTTAGACTGTGACTGTCTTCTCAAGGTGTGTCTCCATGTTAGACTGTGACTGTCTTCTCAAGGTGTGTCTCCATGTTAGACTGTGACTGTCTTCTCAAGGTGTGTCTCCATGTTAGACATTGACTGTCTTCTCAAGGTGTGTCTCCATGTTAGACTGTGACTGTCTTCTCAAGGTGTGTCTCCATGTTAGACTGTGACTGTCTTCTCAAGGTGTGTCTCCATGTTAGACTGTGACTGTCTTCTCAAGGTGTGTCTCCATGTTAGACTGTGACTGTCTTCTCAAGGTGTGTCTCCATGGGTTACTGGTGGTATGGTATTGGGCTACTTTGGTTTGTGTCGTAAACTAATTGGCAAACGCCTGCCTTTAAAAAATAACACCGCCTGCTATCAGAAATGCAAGCTGAGGCCACAGTGAGACATTAAAAAGTTCTTCATCAAGCATTCCAGTGAATTATCTATATTAGTACATGAAGGACATCCTTCTCTGATCAGATTTGCGTGATCCCTGCGTACTCTTCTGTCATATACACACACGCACACATACACACAGTGATTCTATATGGTTCTCATATGGTGTATGTGTGTGTGTGTGTGTGTGTGTGTGTGTTGTCTGTCTAGAAGCAGTGGTCATGAAGGTGCTGTGACATCATGTGGGTCATGTGAGGAGTCCACAATGCAACGTGCACAGAGCATTGTTCTTCCGCAGTCAGAGGCAGTGGGCTGTAACTTCTCTCTCTAAATGGTACTCTCCTGTACCATTTCCATAGCGTCTCAATAGTTTAAGCATGGACCATACATTATTCAAGCATTTCGGGGGCGGGGGGGGGGGGGGGGGGGGGGTGGGCGACATATAAATAGTGCATTGAGTGTCTAAAAGGCGCCAATGAGAAAAATACTGATGGACTGATGTATGGACTGATGTAAGGACTGATGTAAGGACCGCCATTTTTCAGGGATGTTACTAGCTAGCTAGCTAACGTTAGTTCGGCACTGGCCTGTTGCCAAAGACAGTTCAGTAATGGCTAGAAGGCATCCACATTACAGTCAGCTGCTTCTGACCATGGAAAGCTCTGTGCGCATTGCATTGTGGACTCGACCCACAAGAAAACAAATGTCTGCCATTGTAAAACAACTGAATCACTGACTCTATGCCTGTCCCGTTAAGAGATTGTTTGTTTTTTTAATGTGGTGAATGTGCTCTGAAATACGTTATGGAACATTAACGGGGAGACATGACAACAGACCACAGTGGGAAAGAAGATTAAAAAAGGGGCGAAACACTTAAATGAGGGATTTCTGTTAGTTTTTTTCCCCTTCTACATTTGAAAGCCATCACAGCAGTGGAAATCGTCAGTCACACTGTAGAACCCTGAGAGTGATGGTTTCTGGCCAGAGCAGCTGTCCTGTTTCACACAATGTTGTTGTGACTAAGAGATTTGCTGAATAAATCACTTTTATACCAGGTTTCATGTGAGTATTTCCTGGTTGATAAGAGGATGGTGGGCTACTACAGGAACGTGTGTGCACAGGTGCCAGAGAGTTGTGTAGTATCGCCCTCTGGCATACAAAAGGTGTAACTTTATAATCAATGTAATATTTCAATGGACAACAGTGAAAAATGTATAAAATAAATAATAAAATACTTGTCATAGCCTGATTAGAAAAATATTCAAGAATTCAGATCTTTGTCCTGCTGTCGGCCTATGTGCGACGATTCATCCAAATCGGTCCTGCGGTTTGTGAGATTAGCTGCGGACAGATAGACTCACGTACATACGCACTAGGGCTGACCCCTATTAGTCGATTAGTCGACTAATCGGTCGAAAGGAGCCGTAGTCGACTAGCCAACCTCTTAGTCGAATACAAAAAAATAAATAAAAAAATATTTATAATACAATACAAAAAAATATATATATTTTTTTATTTATCATTCTTTCCAAAAGAAAATAGGCCTAGAAGCGTGGCTAACGCTAATGGCACGCATACCAGAGGCTAACTGCCTACGAAAACAGGCACAGAGGCACTGAAAGAGGATTTCACCCATCTAATGAACACACTAGACTAGACAAATATCAAGATGTATCCATCAGTGGACCAATTGCATGCTTTTGCAGAGGACAAGAAGCCTTCAGTCAACTCCTTCAGACATTAAGCACCCCCACAGCCCAAATGGAATGATACAACATTTAAATAATTTAAAATTAAAGAAATTATAAATATTATACTTTTTTTTATTAAATTTTTTTTGTCAACCAATAGTCGACTAACGGCAAATGTTGGCCAATCATAGTCGACCATCCAAATCCTTAGTCGGGGACAGCCCTAATACGCACACATACAGACGCATCCAAACGCGCCTGTGTCCTGCACTGGCTGGCGAAGATAAAAAGCCTGGCATCAAAACACACTCCAAACACATAGGGCCACTGCAGGCATCTTGATATACACAATATCAAGAATATAATCACATAAAAAGCTAGTTTTATCAGTTGACCTTTCATAAGATTAATATTGAAAAGCTATATATAAATCAGGCCTTTTTGTTTGTGTGGGTGTCAGAAGGACTAAACTAGATGATTCAGACCACTGCAGGGAACCGTCCCAATCACATGCTTCAGCCGGATCATTCCTCATGCCCTCTTATCTGATAATGCTCCCATTATCTGACTGTGTGTTGTGGCACTAGGCCTGGTCACACTCCATTATATGTGCGTGCGTGTGCGTGTGTGTGTGTGTGAGGCCCGGTCACACTCATGTCTGTGCGCACGCGTGTTTGTGTGTGCACGCACATAGTGTGTGTGGTGTCAACGCTCCTGAGAACACACTTTGCCCGGACTGATACTGACGGATTAACAAGGAATTCTTCTTCACGGCCCGGCGTGTTAAGGAGGGGAGGGGGGGGGGGTGGAAAAAATAAATAAAATGTCACTTCAGTTTGTCTTGCTCATGTTCCAAAATAAACAGTGCAGCCTGAAGGAATTACAGGGGGTCAACAGGCCTGTTGACTGGCACCGCGGCGATGCCTACCATCAAAACAAACCGGGCCGACGACCGGACCCAGGGTTCTACGTGATGGCCCCAACCACGCACAGATCATCACCACGGCAACCAGGGAGAGGAGGGGGGCACAAGTGAGAGTACGCAGGTGATTTATAGAAAGCACTGCACAGTTTCACATCCTTTATCCTCGCTTCCTTCCAACCGACTCGGTTGAGAGACTCAGACACGGGTGAGGGATCATTATTGCTGTCCTTATTTGCATCCACGCGGTTACGGCTAAGTCATACCTCAGTACGTAACATAACGCTCCGTCTGCGGCGGAGAGAATAATGTTTTATACCGGGGAGGTCATGTAGTCAGAGCCTTTATGCATGCAAGCACACAGTGATGTTCTGGTGTGTGTGTGTGCATGTGTGTATGAGCACATGTGCATTAGTGCACACATGCATCAGTGCACGTGCGTAGTGCACATACTGGGCCCACGCACGTGTGTGTGTGTGTAACATTAGTGCACATTTATGTGCATGTAGTAGTGTGTGAGCACACAAGCCCTGTAACCCATATGTGTGCGAGGTGAAAGGTCAGTTCCTGCAGGGTTTGTTTGGGAATATATGACACTCTACACAGCTGGTCTAATCATCTGTGCATATCTGACTATAAAACTTTACTGAGCGTCGCCAGAACCAGCTGCCTTTATCAGCTGAGATGGAGTTATTCCCACTCCGGACAGGCAGAGAGGCCTCCTCAGGCCCAGACCTGCTGCTCCTCTTTCCTCTTCCCTCTCTCCTCTCTCCTCTCTCCTCTCTCATCTCTCATCTCTCCACTTTCCTCTCTCCTCTCTCCTCTCCTCTTCCCTCTTCCCTCTCTCCTCTCTCCTTTCTCCTCTCTTCTCCATCCTCTTCCCTCTCTACTCTCTCCTCTCTCCTCCCTCCTCCCTCCTCTTCCCTCTCTCCTCTCTCACCTCTCCTATTCCCTCTCTCCTCTCTCCTCCCTCCTCTCTCCTCCCTCCTCTTCGCTCTCTCCTCTCTCCTCTCTCCTCCCTCCTCTTCCCTCTCTTCTCTCTCCTCCCTCTTCACTCCCCCCCCCTCTCTCTCGCTCTCTCTCTATCCTATCCTATCCCCTCTCTTCTTTTCCCTCTCACCCCTCTCCTCTCTCCCCTCTCCTCCTCCCTCCTTCCCTCTCTCCTACTGTGTCCGTCATTAAGAACCAGCCTGTTCTGTCACTTTACAGAACCGCGGAACGAGAGTTTATCACTGGGATCCTGTAGGCTATACGACGATAATAAAAGTCAGTGCGGTTTTATGTGGGTTGTTTGTTAGAAGCATGGATGTTCATATTGCATGTTCTGTTGGTATTTTACAGAAATCCTTCTCATGGTGAAACAATTTGTTCCATCTTTCCAGTTAGTTGAGTTGACAGTCCAGTAGCGGTAGTGTTAAGATATATATAACACCCACAGCCAACACATCCACCTCTGTTCCTCCTGTTACCCTTCCTCTGACACGTGTTTGAACTCAGACTCACAACATCCATCAGGTGATCATTACAAGCTGCGGGTCATGACCTACACACTCCAATCACCACACCTCTGTTTCTCTCTCTAGGAGCCCTGTGATGTGCACCCCCCGCCCCCACACCCCAACCACCACCACCACCCCCACCCCTCACAGGAAAAAAGGCATCAGCTATGTAATGTTTCCCCGACATGGGCTGCTTGATTGAGATATAAAGCAATCCTGTCTGACTGCAGGAAACAGTGACAGGAAATGTAGATGCACTGCATCGCTTCGAGTGCCACTTCAGGTTATTTATTTGGACAGGAAAATGTACTTTTTTCTTCTCCGTGTGGGAATTCCCCCCATCTCTCCTGGAATCCCAGGGACGACGGCTGGAAGTTGGAGGAATATCTGCCTGAAGTGTCATGTAGCTTGTTGAGGCTACAGGGAGGGATCACTTCCCTTCCTTTGCAAGCTCCCCCCCCCCCTCCCCCCGGCCCCATCCCACCCCAAGCACCATCCAACCCCAACCACCCAGCCCCGCAAGGCACCCCTCACACCCCCCACCACCACCCCCTCACCCCAAACAAAAACTCATGTGGGGAAAGCAATTAGTTAATCTCACTCTTGACACACTTCCAGTTGTTTGCACCAGAGACACGCCATTCCTTTCACAGATCCTCTCATAACAAGCTGTCGGATAGAGAGAAAAGTCGGGCTGCGATGCAGCAAAGGGCTATTGATTATGAGCCTTAAACAGACAGACGGCCATCTGGCTTCCATTAGGGTTCCATGATGAGATGCAGGACTCCTCGCCAGCCAGCAGCACCAGGCCACACGTCCTACAGACACATGTTACGCAGCCTATAATTACTGCCTCTGGGATGGGGGGGGGGGGGGGGGGGGGGCAGCGAAACCATTCCATTCAAAGCTGAAACAGGTTTATTGTAGATTTATACAATACGATTTATTTGCCCAGATGCACTGTATTTCTGTAAGGTTTCTGACCTGTCCAACCAGAGATTGAAGAGTTGATGAAATATATATATTTCTTTACAGCCTTTTAAAGGGGAAATACGCCCAATTTCAGAATGAATCCATATTATTCCCCTGGTCTAAGACATTACAAAAATATTAGTGAAAATTAGCAACTCTCTCCCAAATCCCAAAAAGTGAGTGTTGAAACTTGAAGCTGCTCCATAGAACATGTATTGGGAAATATCTTATAGATGACACTGAGAACACTAATTTGGATATTAGAAAAAAACTATAAAAAAAAATAAGGCTTTTACATGGAAATTATGAACAACAATATACAGCTTCAGAACACAATTAATATGATTAATTTAAAAAATGAACTTCCCTCAGACAAATGCAAATAATGAAAATTAATCGGTTAAAAAGCTGACCATGGGAAATAGTGCAGTAAATTGAAAAAGGTTGTATCAATTATTTTGTAATCATGGAATGGCTCTAGGAATGTGTTGGGGGGGGGGGGGGGGGATAATATTGCTTGTGGGATATGTTATTGTTATGGTTATGGTTATGGCTATTGTTATTGCTATTGTTATTGTGAAGTATACCTTATTTTTATCTTTTTTTTGACAAAGCTTTAATAAATATTGATAATTTGTGAATGTGTGGTGAAACATGCAACCTTGTCATGAGGGTGTAATGTTTCAAGATGTTCACATCTCTCTGTAATCTCGCCCTCCATCACATGGCTCTTGTGACCGGGCAGGAAGACATATCGGTGACAAGTGGTGACAGACTTCCCTTTACTGTCCCCCATAACCATACTATTGAGTAACTAACCAGAGTGTCTTGTTCTGTCAACACTCATTAGCAGTTTCCCACAGTCTCAGTCTCCCCATCTCACGGCAGGAAGGCTGTGGGTCTTTTCCAGATAACATCTATGACTAGTAGTTAAATTTGACACCTTAAAAAAAGATGGACTTGCTATCTTCATATTGGTTGCATGGTTTGATATAGGCTTACATGATATAGGCCTTCATGATATACAGTAGGCATTCATGATATAGGCCTACATGATATAGCCATGCAGTCTTTGATATAGGCCTACATGATATAGCCATGCAGTGTTTTGATATAGGCCTACATGATATAGCCATGCAGTGCTTTGGTATTGGCCTACATGATATAGCCATACAGTGCTTTGATATAGGCCTACATGATATAGGCCTACATGATATAGGCCTTCATGATATAGACCTTCATGATATAGGCCTTCATGATATAGGCCTTCATGATATAGGCCTTCATGATATAGGCCTTCATGATATAGGCCTTCATGATATAGGCCTTCATGACATAGGCCTACATGATATAGGCCTTCATGATATAGGCCTTCATGATATAGGCCTTCATGATATAGGCCTTCATGACATAGGCCTACATGATATAGGCCTTCATGATATAGGCCTTCATGATATAGGCCTTCATGATATAGGCCTACATGATATAGGCCTACATGATATAGGCCTTCATGATATAGGCCTTCATGATATAGGCCTACATGATACAGGGAACTGTATTGGCACCCTTTTTATTCACCCTGTGACTTCCGCTTCAGCTTCGGGAACTGCCATCTCCAAACGTTTTCTGATGACTCCTCCATCGTTGGATACATCACCAACGACAACAAGGAGGAGTACAGAGCTGTGGTGGAGAGCTTCACAGAGTGAAGCAATGAAAAGCTCAACATCAGCAAGACGAAGGAGATCAATCAATCAATCAAATTTATTTGTATAGCACGTTTAAACATGACGCTTGTCAACCAAAGTGCTTCCCATAGCTAAGCTAAGTACAAAGAAAAGTATAAAATAAACAGAAAAATAAAATAAAATCAACGGATAGACAAAGGAAAAACAGAACAACACGTCAACAAGTACGGCAAGAGTCAAAGTGAGTCAGGGAAGGCCAGTCGATATAGGTGGGTTTTGTGTTTTGATTTAAAAGACTCGATGGAGGGGGCAGATTTAATGGACATGGGGATGCTGTTCCAGAGGTCAGGGGCTGCGACCGCAAAAGCACGTCCCCCCCTAGACTTGAAGATGGTAGACCATCGGCGGAGCAGGAGGAAGCCCCCAACTCCCATCATCATCCAGGGGGTGGAGGTGGAAATGGTGGATAATTATAAATTCCTGGGTGTTCTCATGAACAATAAACTGGACTGGATGGACAACACCGAGGCCCTCTACAGGAAGGGACAGAGCAGACTGATGAGATGAGAGCTGCTCGTGAGAGAGGAGAGATCGCCTTTCTGAGGTATGACAGACTGATAATCCGACCCCGAAGTAGCACCCCAAAGCAGCCGAGGGACAGTTGAATGGTTGTTGCCCTTGCCACACATACCAACATTATGAATATAGTATACAATGCTAATTAATACTAACCTACCCAAAAAGGGGTTAAAGATGGCACATATAAATATATGTAGCATAAGAAACAAGCTATAGCTGAGATATCAGAGATTTTACTATCAGACAATTTCCATATTTTAGCTATATCAGAAACACACCTTGATTCTACATTTGAGGATGGGGCATTGCAAATTGATGGATACAACATTTTTAGGAAGGACAGGAATGCATTTGGGGGAGGGGTTGCTTTATTCAGAATCTTATTCCAGTGAAGATTAGGGAAGATTTAATGAATAATGAAATTGAAACATTATGGCTGCAAGTACACTTGCCTCATTTGAAGCCTATATTGATCGGTTGCTGTTATAGACCACCTAGTGCAAATAATGTGTATCTAGAACAAATATGTGACATGTTGGACCAAGTGTGTGATTTGAGTAATGAGATTTATTTTATGGGTGACCTTAACATCGATTGGTTTTCATTGAAATGCCCATTGAAAAAACGACTTCTAACAGTAGCAAATGCATGTGGTCTAGGTAATTAACAAACCAACTAGGATATGTTTGAAAAATGATGGTAACCAGGTCTCCACCTGCATTGATCACATTTTTACTAACAATGCGGAGCTATGTTCCAAGGCGGTATCTGTAACTGTTGGTTGTAGCGACCATAACTTAATTGCTATTGTGAGGAAGACTAAAATGCCAAAACTGGGACCTAAAATAATTTACAAAAGATTGTATAAAATGTTTAATCAAGACAGCTTTGTGAAGGATGTTAAAAATCTATGTTGGTCAAAGGTGTTGAGGGAAAAAGATCCTGAAAAATCTCTATGGGAATTTGATACCATTTTTATGCCACTTGTTGACAAACATGCACCATTGAGAAAGTTTACCGTCAGAAGCGTCAGAACACCATGGTTGGATGATGAACTAAAAGAATATATGATAGAACGTAATCGAGCTAAATTAATAGCAAATACATCAGGTTATAAATCAGACTGGGAGGTATATTGTAAATTAAGAAATGTTGTTACAAAATGTAATAAAAAGAAGAAGAAATTGTATTATGAAAATAGGTTTAATTATATAAAAAATTACAGTAAATTATTATGGAATACTCTAAATGAAATAATGGGCAGGAATAAGAAACCTACCCCATCCTTTCTAGAAACAGAAGGAAAATTCCTCACCAAACCAGTTGAGATTGCTAATCATATTAACAATTATTTTATTGGAAAAGTAGATAATTTAAGGAATAATATGCAAACAATAGATAATGAAAAATAATGAAATAATGAAAAATTTGAAATTGCCATTCTCAGGATCTAATAGTCGTCCCATAAGTTTACTCCCAGTTTTAAGTAAACTGATGGAAAGAATAGTAAGTGAACAGATTAAATGCTACTTTTCTTTTAACACATTGACCACTGATTTTCAACATGCATATCGTGAAGGACATTCAACAGCGACTGCTTTAACCCAAATGACGGATGATTGGCTGAAAGAGATAGATAAAAAGAAAATGGTTGGAGCTGTCTTGCTTGATTGTACTGCAGCATTCGACATCATAGATCACAAATTCTTACTTAAAAAACTTGAATGTTACGGTTTCTCCTCATCTTGGATGCAAACTTATTTAGCAAACCGGAAATAAATTGTTTTTTTTAATGGGAGTTACTCAGAAGTTAAAACGGTAAGGTGTTGAGTACCCCAAGGAAGTTGCCTTGGGCCTTTGCTCTACAACACCATATTTACAAATGACATGCCTCTTGTCCTAAATAAGTCCTATATTTCTATGTATGCGGATGATTCAACGATTTACACATCAGCCTCAACAGCCAATGAATTAAATACGGTCCTAAAGGCAGAGTTGCAATCAGTGATGGAATGGATAAAGAATAACAAACTAGTTCTAAACATATCAAAGACAAGTAGCATCATTTTCGGTTCAAACCATACTCTAAGAACGAACCCAGTCTTGAAACTTTTGATAAGTGATGTGGTAATTAATCAAGTCCAGGAGACTAAACTCCTAGGGGTAACATTAGACAGTAAATTGTCATGGTCACACCATATAAACAATATAGTAGTGAAAATTGGAAGAGGGATTTCTGTTGTTAAAAGATGTGCTCATTTGTTACCACTAAATTCTATCAAACAGGTAATTCAAGCTCTGGTTTTGTCAAATCTTGACTATTGTCCTGCAGTATGGTCGAATGTAACGACAAATAAACTGAAAAATTTACAAATGGTACAAAACAAAGCAGCACGTATAGCGCTTCGCTGTGAGTACAGAACTAATGTTGCAGCGATGCACAGTTGTTTAACTTGGTTACTTGTCAAACATAAATTACTCTGCTCACTCCTTGTATTCACTAGGAATATTCTTGTTACAAAGATCCCCTCAATTTTATATAACAAATTATCTATAAGTCTTGACAGACACAACCATTCCACCAGACATGCTTCTGCACGAGGTTTTACACTTCCAAAAGTGAGGTCGAATGCAATGAAGCGAACTGTCATGTTCCGTGGTATGCAGGAATGGAACTCTCTTCCCAGACATGTTAAGCAGGAGAATAGTAAATGTTGTTTAAAAATCGTGGTAAAACAACATTTTCAACCAAAGAAATTGACATTCCCTAATAGATAGTGTGTACATAAATGAAAATGTATGTGTCTGATTAGATGTATGTATGTGTCTGAAGAGATAGGTATATAGGTATATATGGATGAAAAGACATGTGTCTGATAGGGATATATTATTAAAATATTGTATAATTGGCTGATATGAACATAGATAATGTATGTAAAAGCTAAATAGTATATTATGCTGTATTGTATTATGAATTAATTATGAGTAGGTATTATTGTATTGTATTATGAATTCATAAGGCGTATATATTGTTATATTGTATTATGAATTTGATTAGGGTTTTTATTGTTGTTTTAATTGTCTGTATGACATGTAAATGTTGTGAGTGTATAAGTCTGTAACTGTATTTTATGTGTTATGGACCCCAGGAAGAATAGCCCCAGCACTGCTGTGGCTAATGGGGATCCAAATAAACTTAAACTTAAACTTCCTGAGAGGGCTCAGGTCTTTTAATGTCTGCAGCAAACTGCTGAAGATGTTCTACCAGTCTGTGGTTGCTGGTGCCCTCTTCTTTGCTGTGGTATGCTGGGGGGGGCAACACCAACACAGACAAAATAAATAAACTGGTCAAAAAAGCAAGCTCTGTGGTGGGAGCGGACCTGGACAGTCTGGAGGTGGTGGCAGAGGGAAGGACGAGGAAGCTGTATGCTATCCTTGAGAACCCCTGCCACCCCCTCCATGATGAGCTGACCGCAATGCGGTCCACGTTTAACCACAGACTTATCCCCCCCGACATACCACAAAGCGCTTCGGGCAGTCCTTTGTGCCGGTGGCAATCAGGCTCCACAACTAGGCAGGGCCAGGACGGGCTAACTGCCATGGACTGGAGGAGCTGGGTTGTGGACTGTAACCAATTAATTTAATTATTTAACATCATGATTGGACTTGTTTCTTTTTCTTTTCACCACTTTTAGCTCTATTTTAGCCCTATTTTATCCCTATGTATTTGTCCATCTAGTTTTTAACACATACTAATAAGTGTATGTGTTAGGGTTTGAACCGACCTCAAACGCACGGCACAGACAGGAAGTTCAGAGTTAGCCAAATACTAGGGCGTATTTATTTACAGAGTCACAAAAGGGGTAAAGTAACAATTATGCAACAACAAGCGAGACTGCCATCGGCAGAGTTCTCTGCGGCTCTGCAGATCCTCCTGGTGACATCGGTGGGGAATCGGTATTTGACGTTGTAGCGGCTCTGCAGATACTCCCAGCTTTAACCAAGCGCAAACGCGTAAAGCGGGTAAACGAGGCGCATCTCCAAACGGGGAACAAGGTTCTCATCAGCGGATCTCCACAGAAAGTCCTGGAGGGAAAGTAGACGAGGCACAGCAACGGGGAAAAAGCAGGCAAAAGCAGTTGTATTCCAAAACGACCCCACATCGATTGAAGGGAAGTCCCAGTATAAAAAGCCTCTGGGGCGCTAATCAAAAACTATGACAGGTGCGCGCTGGAATTGATACTTGCTCCAAAAGCGTGTGGCGGGGAATGCACCAATCAACACAGCACCTTAAAGGAGCGGAGCGTGTGGCGGGGAATGCATCAATCAACACAGTGCCTTAAAGGAGCGGAGCGTGTGGCGGGGAATGAACCAATCCTCACAGTATGTTATGTATTAACTGTTTCCATTAACTGTTTTTACTGTTTTTAAATTGCTGTTATGCTGTGATGGACATCTGAATCTCCCCTCTGGGATAAATAAAGGTTTTCAATCAATATAGGCTTTCATGATATATGCCTTCATGATATAGGCCTTCATGATATAGGCCTACATGATATAGGCCTTCATGATATAGGCCTTCATGATATACATGTTTAAATTACATTTTCACGCCACGTAATGTTTGTTAAATACTGGATGAAAACAATACACTTACATTGAAGTGTATTATGATCATTTATGGTAATTTGGTTTCACAATCAGAGATTGGAACTACACTCAAATGTCCGAATGCATGACTTTACAATAATCAACATTATGAAGTGTGGGCAACATAAGCGTCTCTTATTGGAATAACGTTACTTCAGGAAGATGAGACAAAACAAAGATGGTTTTTAGAGTTTTAGTCCATTATAAACTGTTTGTTCAGATCCACTATTTTTGGGGAGAGGAGACATTGGACTGTTCCTGGTGAGTATTTGGAGTAAATTTAATAGATTAATAGTCCTCAGGCGGGTTTTGAAGTGTCACTCCCGGTTTTAAGTAAACGATTAGCCGACTCTGTATACAGTGCCTGTAGCACAGAGTCGGGTTCACAGGGGCTAGCCATGTGATAGGAATAGTGCTTCTAGTGTAGCCAACGGCAGAGGAACACGAAGGTACAACTCACCATACCTGATGAAGAACAAGGAGTTGTTGGGTACCTTCCAGAGCTAGGACTGATAATTCAAACCCCTACATATGATCTAGGACTGTTCATTTAAAACCTTACATAGAATATATGACTGTTCATTTAGAACCCTAATCTAGGACTGTTGATTTAGAACCCTACATACAATCTGGACCAGATTATTATTTATTTTTTTAACTCATCAAAGTCAATGGGGAGCAAAATGTGACCATTTCAAAGTTGGCACAGGGAGTGGTGAGTGACTTCTCAAGTGGGTTACATGGGGATAATGTTGTATTATCTTATTTTTATCTATATATTTTGGCATTTGAGAGAAATAACTATTTCAAGAAACTAAATAAAAATAAGCATGTTGTATCATATGAAAATAGCTTGTTAAGTAATAAAGCTAATATTCTTTATTCAAAGCTAGATTGTCTTCTTTTGTAGTTCACTTTGCAGTTTATCGTTTTAATTGTGCATGTCTTATTGTTTTAGTGTATCATGTTTATTTTATTGATCAAAATATTAAATATTCATCCTTTAATCTGCAGTGCAATCTGCGAGATGCAGACTCAGAGAGAGACACTGCCAACAGAAGGTGTACAGGAAAGAGGACATGAGGAAGCAGAGCTTGCAGGCAAAAAGGGAGACATTGAGCCACAGTCCACAATGTGCTGGAGACTGAAGCCAGAGAGGTGCCATTCTCTAGCTTACAATACCCAACTGATCCTAATCATGTAGTCAAATTCAATTTAAAGTATGACGAGGCCCTGAACCATTCACTTGCTTATGGCAGATCAATCAGCATGGATTGTCTGTAAACTTTATGCATTGTTGTCACTTGCCATATCTTGCTATGCTCGCTCATGCCTGTATTTTTTATGTCCGTTCTATTTTATAATTTTTATTTTATTTTATTTTATTTTTATTTTACTATTTTTAAACTGAATCATTTTAAACTATTTTTACTATTTGTGTTACTGAAAACTGTAAGCGGAGAGCCTATTGGGATGCTAGATCCTAATGTGAAACTGTTATGGTTTGTAACCGACCCCAATCGCACAACACAAGACAGGTATGATGGTTTGCCAAGAAACAGATATTTATTTAGAACAGGGAAAAAGGGCACTGTCCCTTTAAGGGAGAAAACACAAAACACTGGAATAACACAAGAGGGGAAGGTAAAGTGCCTTTAAGAGGCGGGCAGGAAAAGGGAACACTATGGGAAGGTAAGGGAACGCCTAAGGGAACGCCTAAGGGAAGGTTAAGGGAACGCCTAGGGAACAGAGGAACTAGAGACTAGGAGAACTAGGGATAAGGAACTAGGTGGAACTAGAAGGGGAGAACTTGGGACCAGGAACTAGGTGGAACTAGAAGGGGAGAACTAGGGGCAGAGGGGACTGAGGCCCGCGGAGGCGGGCTGGGGAACAGGGAGGAACTGGGGACAGAGAACCGCGGAGGCGGGCTGGGGACAGGGAGGAACTGGGGACTGGTGGGAAAACATCTGGGCCGCTCTGCAGAACAGAGGAGAGGGTTAATATTCAAAGGGAACAAACAGAGCAGATGCAGAACAGTCCAAATAACAAAGTAACAAAGTAAATAATATCCACGAGAGAACAAAACAGAGTGGGAGATGAAATGTCCAAACTAATAACTAAGTGAGAACTAAAGGAGGCAATACGCTGGGGAACAGCAGCGGGACGAGGGCAAGGGGCATTACGCTGAGTGAGTGACATCACAATCAAAACTCACCCAGGCGTATGCGTAAAGGTACAGGGACAGCTGCGGGAACGGGGGCAAGAGGCATTACGCTGAGTGAGTGACATCACAATCAAAACTCACCCAGGCGTATGCGTAAAGGTACAGGGACAGCAGCGGGAACGGGGGCAAAAAGCATTACGCTGAGTGAGTGACATCACAATCAAAACTCACCCAGGCGTATGCGTAAAGGTACAGGGACAGCAGCGGGAACGGGGGCAAAAAGCATTACGCTGAGTGAGTGACATCACAATCAAAACTCACCCAGGCGTATGCGTAAAGGTACAGGGACAGCAGCGGGAACGGGGGCAAGGGCACTACGCTGGGTGAGTGACATCACAATCAAAACTCACCCAGGCGTATGCGTAATGGTAAAGGGACAGCAGCGGGGCGAGGGCATCGCCACCGGGTGGCTGGCTGTCCGAGCCGAGGGACAGAGTGCTGGAACAGTGGCGGTGGCGAGGGTGTCGTCCACCGGGTAGCCGACTGTCGGAGCCGAGGAACAGAGTGCTGGAACAGAGGCGGTGGCGAGGGTGTCGTCCACCGGGTAGCCGCTGTCGGAGCCGAGGAACAGAGTGGCGCGCCACACCTTGGTGTGCGCGTCGGAACAGAGAGCTGGAACAGTGGCGGTGGCGAGGGTGTCGTCCACCGGGTAGCCGCTGTCGGAGCCGAGGAACAGAGTGCGCGCCACACCTTGGTGTGCGCGTCGGAACAGAGAGCTGGAACAGTGGCGGTGGCGAGGGTGTCGTCCACCGGGTAGCCGCTGTCGGAGCCGAGGAACAGAGTGCGCGCCACACCTTGGTGTGCGCGTCGGAACAGTGGCGGTGGCGAGGGTGTCGTCCACCGGGTAGCCGCTGTCGGAGCCGAGGAACAGAGTGCGCGCCACACCTTGGTGTGCGCGTCGGAACCGAGAGACGCCTCGGGGTGCGTCTGCGAGGAGGAGTGTGCCAAGCACGAAGGTCTGGAAGATGCGCGTCGGCGCGCTGAGGTCTGGAGAGCGTGCCAAGCTCGAAGGTCTGGAAGATGCGCGTCTGTGCGCTGGTACGGAGGAGCGTGCCAAGCTCGAAGGTCTGGAAGATGCGCGTCAGTGCGCTGGTACGGAGGAGCGTGCCAAGCTCGAAGGTCTGAAGTGGAACACTGGAATACCTCCCGTAGAGGATTAGAGAGCGCAGTACAGTGTCTCCCTCCAGGCAAACGGCGGCAGGTGGCGAAGGCTTGAGCGCATCTGGCGCGCTGGTCTGGAGTGGAACACTGGAATACCTCCCGTAGAGAATTAGAGAGCGCAGTACAATGTCTCCCTCCAGGCAAACGGCGACAGGTGGCCAAAGCCCTTGAAGATGCGCGTTGCGCGCTGGTGACTGGAGAGCGTGCCAAGCTCGGGGGTCCGGGAGATGCGCGTTGGTCTAGATGTGCGTCAGGACGAACAGCTGCGCTGGGGTCTGCAGTGGAGCGCTGGGGTGCCTCCCGTGGAAGTTACAGGGAGCGCAGAACAGTCTCCTCCACAGGCTACGGCGACAGCAGACGAAGGCTGGAGCAAACATCTCAAGGCTGGAGAGATCCATCTTACAGCATTGGTAGACCAGAGGATCTCCCGAAAGAGTCTAGATGTTAGAGAATATGACTCAGCATGAATACAACACGACCCCACGCCGAAACGAGGGGAAGAGCCCTGGTATTTAAAGCCCACAGGGGAACTAATTAGCCTGCCACCACAGGTGCGAGAGGTAATTGATAATAGTCCAGGTGTGGCCACTGAGAGTAAACGAGAGTAAAGAACGAGAGGGTGGGGGCTAGAGAGAGTGAGTGAGAAGGGAATTTCTAACAGTAGGCCTTAAAGAAACAGAGAAAAGGTGGTGAGCAGCGGGCAAAACCTCACAGAAACACTGTGATTCTACCTGTCTATCTTTTTATGCTCGCTTATGCCTGTATTTTTTACTGTTGTGAAGCACTTTGAACTGCAACCTCTGTATGAAAAGTGCTATACAAATAAAGTTATTATTATTATTATTATTATTTAAGTGACCAAAGAAATTACTGTTTACTATTAATAATAAAATTCAGCTAAAATATATTATTGTGTTGTATTTGCTTCATTATATATTACAATTACAGCATAGATACATACAGTACAGCCATAGATATTCATAACTGTACAGCCTGGGACTGCTCTGTGCACAGCAGCAGTGCTTTCTTGTATGCATTCTTGTCTGCTGTTTCTTGTCAGTTTCTGCTGGGGCTGTAAGTGTGCAGGTCCACCAACTACTCATGTCCTCTAACAGCCTGAGAGTAGTCTGCAATTGAGGAATCTTCAAATAATAATAATTATAATACATTTAGATAAATCCCAAACTATTCTAAGGCGTACTCATATAGTATGATGCAGTTTGTTGTAAGCTTCCGTGTTACATTCTATGAATATTGGTTGCTAATGCTATAGTTTGGCTGGTTACGTTATGCTGTAGTAACATTATGATACATGTGCCCTTTTAAAAATGTGAGCACCTGCCCCTCTAAAGGTCTCTGCACGGCCCTGATCTGGACTGTTCATTTAGAACAATCTAGGACTGTCCATTTAAAACCCTACATACAATCTAGGACTGTTAATTTAGAACCCTATACATATGAACTAGGACTGTCCATTTAAAACCCTACAGTACATACAATCTAGGACTGTCCATTTAAAACCCTACATACGATCTAGGGCTGTTCATTTAAAACCCTACATACGATCTAGGGCTGTTCATTTAAAACCGTACATACAATCTAGGGCTGTTCATTTAAAACCGTACATACAATCTAGGGCTGTTCATTTAAAACCCTACATACGATCTAGGGCTGTTCATTTAAAACCGTACATACAATCTAGGACTGTTCATTTAGAACCCTACATATGATCTAGGACTGTTCATTTAAAACCCTACAACGAGCTAGGACCACTCATTTTTCTCAAACATTCCGATAATAGTATTATTATATGTCCACGCCATGTGACTGCAAACCCTCCATACAGTCAAGCTGTCAGAGGAACGGGCAGTAACAGAAAATATCACTGTTACTTCCTGCAATATCACTTATCAGCCATCGTGTGGCAAGATGGACAATATTGACTTAACTGGTCGACACATCAATAATGTGAGATAGAGGGTCCCTTGTCAGTCTCTGAGCTCTGTATATTTTCAGTACCCCAAAATCCAGACACATAAATTAAAGAATAAAGAAACATCTTCATTTTCTAGATCCAGAGTACCTGAAATCCCTGCCATAAACGTAATAATCATGTCATCACACTATTATGGAGGAAGACAAAAGACTGTTTTCACTGTATTCTGCGCTTGGTGTAGAAGGGGCTTGTGGCCGGTTGGGCCGGGGTGGGAGAGGGCCATGTCATATGGCCGTGACTGATAGGGCTTTAACAGCAACAGCTCTAAATCAACTGAAGCTTAAACTAATCTGACAGTCCACACACATACATAAAGACTGTGACAAAGCAGCCGCCCAGAAGACAAGTGTGTCTGTGTGCAAGCATGCGTGGCGGCGTGCATGTATATTCAGCTACGTGCAATACTTTGAGACGCGTGCGTGTGTAGAATGTTTTCACACGTATCCCTGAAATATAAGCATTTGTTCTGTATTTTCAGGGTGACTTTAGCAAGAATTTAGCAAGAACTGCTAACTTTTGTCTACATCTTTAACTGTTGTCTCTTGTTGTGTATGAGCATATACAATAACTATGGTATTCATGTGTATGTCTGTGTGTGTGTGTGTGTGTGTGTGTGTGTGTGTAGGTGTGTGTGTGTGTGTGTGTGTGTGTGTGTGTGTGTGTGTGTGTGTGTGTGTGTGTGTGTGTGTGTGTGTCCGTGTGTGTGTGTGTGTCCGTGTGTGTGTGTGTGTGTGTCCGTGTGTGCGTGGATGCGCACGTGCACAACATGACAGACATGGCAGCTAAAACCACCAGGCAATAATTTACTAATGCACTCCATAGCCGCACTCCCAGGGCCTGTCCGAGGGTCCTGATGGATGGTGACAGCTCCACAGATGGACTGCTGCTGATAGGGAGTGCCCAGAGAGGAGCCTGATTAAAAGTAGTGGAGCACGGCAGACGGTGATAACCCCGATCCAGCGGTGATGAATCCACCCTGGACAGGCCGCTGTCTCATTAGGGTCTAACCTCAGCCAGGCACCGCACGTCCGTCCAAATAAACGTCCAGACAATCCTCCTTTTATCAGCGGGATTATGCTTGTTTTCCCTTCCACGTCGTCTCTTGTGTGGGCCCACAGAGAGCCTCTCCCCCGGGCCAGAGGTGTGTGATACGCCAGCCCCAGACGTCACAATGTTTATATAAATCCCTGGTCTATCTCCGTGAATTAATGAGACCGACGGCACCGTTTAGACAGCTATTTGCCTGGCGGATGCCGCGGCCAAATGTGAAATAGTGAGAAAAGGTTGAAATAATCGACCTTTATTTGTTATAACATAAACACGTGAGTTGTTTTGAAAGAAGATAACATTAAATATTGCGCCTGGGAAGGGGGGGAGCTGGAGGTAGTTTACATTCTCACTGGAGTAGTCTTGATAACAGGCCAGGGGGAATATGAGCCGTTTTAAATGTGTGCATTAGTGTAATTTATTGGGCTTCCCTCCCGGCCCCGCTGGTCCTCCAGCCGCCTTCCCCCCAAACAAAA
Organism: Notolepis coatsorum; assembly: GCF_963971535.1. Classification (NCBI taxonomy): domain Eukaryota; kingdom Metazoa; phylum Chordata; class Actinopteri; order Aulopiformes; family Paralepididae; genus Notolepis; species Notolepis coatsorum. The sequence goes on along the minus strand of NC_140169.1, from coordinate 132,442,817 downwards.
GACAGGCTCAGGCTCCAGAATGGATGGGAGTGAAAAATCATTCACAGCTGATAATCACATAAAACAACACCATATTTGCTGCCTAATAAGCACAAAACGTTCCATTGGCCTCCTCCCTCTGATCAGGATTAGATCAGAACAGGAACCGGGTGATTTACACTTGCAGATTTGGAAATGCTTTGGTTTGTGTGTGGGGGACGGAGGGGTTGTATAGGCCAGAGATTTCATAATTCTTTGTGTATGTCTGGAAGTCGTCCACGCTTTCCGAATTCTAACCAATTTATGTCCAAACGGAATGACCCCCGGAATTAATGAGGGTCTGGCCGTGAGTTCCAGCGCTGCGAGGTCAAGTAAATCATGCTTTAGGGTTCCACTCCTCCCCTCTCCACTCCCTTCCCCTCACTCTCCCTGACTCCACATCCTGCGATAACAGACAGACAGGAGGGGCCTGAGAAATACCACCTCATCGACACTTTTGTGTCTATTCAGTTGAACATACTTTAGAGCGCATGTGTGTGTGTATAAGTGTGTGTGTGTGTGTGTGTATGTGTGTATAAGTGTGTGTGTATGTGTGTGTATAAGTGTGTGTATGTGTGTGTGTATTAAGTGTGTGTGCATGTTTGTGTGCATGTGTGTGTGTGTGTATATGTATAAGTGTGTGTGCATGTTTGTGTGCGTGTGTGTGTGTGTGTGTGTGTGTGTGTGTGTGTGTGTGTGTGTGTGTGTGTGTCTGTGTGCGTGCATGCGTGTGCGTGTGTGTGTGTGTGTCGACCAGCTATAAAGACTGCTTTTAGTGTGTAACCTTGAAGCTGATGAATGGGATTGAGGCAAGAGCAGCAGGACTAGAGTTCACACTCTCTTCATTTCACATTTCACTGCAGATTTGTTGATGTTATGCACATTGCTGTCTCCAGAGGTGTCTCTTTTCTCTCTCTCTCTCTCTCTCTCTCTCTCTCTCTCTCTCTCTCTCTCTCTCTCTCTCTCTCTCTCTCTCTCTCTCTCTCTCTCTCTCTCTCTCTCGCTCTCGCTCTCTCTCTCTCCTGGTCTGGGTTTTACTGGAATATTTTAAAGACTTTATATGTGATTTAGCAGCGCCCATATCCCTTTGAATTAATATGTGGTGTGGTGTAATTGTTAAATCATTCGGAACACGTTCATATTATGTGGAAAAAGGGTGACATCATCAGACATTCGGTACCGCAAATGGAGTAACACCTATACATAACGACTGCTGCAAATCAATCAAGCCGTTTTATACCGAAAGATAAATTGTCGTTTCATTTAATAGCAGTTAAAGCGCTATATTCTTTACACTTGTGTTTATTAGGCCATTTCATATTAAGAGGGAAAAGGGTGACAACATTGTCAAACAAGCATGAAATTGGAATGCATTTCATCACCGGTGGAACCCAGTGGAGACAGATTGCTGTTACAGCATCGGGCATTTGCCAGAGGTTCTGTTTGCCTGCCTTGGAGAACAGACCCTAAAACGTTGGTGTTACACTGGAGATATACAGATATGCACCTCCCTCATGTGTCATCACTTGTTGTTTTACGTCCTAGTTCCTGTACTAACATGTCAACATTTATCATCCCAATTCAGCCTACTCCCCTGGCACACACTAAAATAAAATGCTTATATAAACGGTTCCAAAGGGGTTCCTTGGTGGGTAGGGCATGTTGGTCTGAGGAAATCTTTTCTTTTTTTGTGTGTAATTTTTAAGATACCTCAGACAGGGTTCCAAACGCATCTATTTGCATTGATTTTACTAGAAGATTCAGTCAATTAAATTTATTAGGCAGTGATATCGTTTTCATTTGATGTCCAATGACCTGTGTTTTATTTTGGTATTTGAACATGGTTTTGTTATGTGAGGATATGTAACCACCAATAAGCCTTTTATTTAATTTCATCTTTATTTATTCGTACATGGAGTTGTTACAGTCCAAAAGTGTCTTCAGTACATAGTTCACTTAATATGATCCACTAAATTCCATGGTCGAAAGGACCAGGAAGAAGAAAACTCTTATTGTACCTGCCCCTACATACATACAGTACACTGATAGACTGTTCATAGCGCAATGTTTACCAAACAAAATGTACATACTTATTTTGCAGAAATTAAAACATCAACACAATTAAATTAACATAAATAAATACATGTTGTTTATCTATCAGTTAAATTGCATTTACTGAGGTTGATTCATTTATACACACACACACACACACACACACACACACACACACACACACACACACACACACACACACACACACACACACACACACACACACACACACACACACACACGCGCACACACACGCACACACATGTATCTATATATTTATAGTACACTGTTCTGTTACAGTGGGGTAGGTGCCAGTGTAGCCTAGTTCCCAACAGTCATGAAATACACTCCAAATACAACTCCAAAACTTTCCTGTAAACTGTCCTGTTTTTCAAAAAACAACAGGGCTTTTGAGGTGATGAAATCACTGTGCCCAGGCAGCAGTGGTTCGGCAAAACATAGTATCTGCTTAGAAAACGAAAATGTTAATTTCAAAAATATTTCTCCATGTGGTAAATAAACATGTTTACAGGAAGGTTTTGGAGTTGTATTTGGAGTGTATTTCGTGACTGTTGGGAACTAGGCTAAACTGGCACACCTACTTCCAGTGAATGGCGCTAAGCTAGGCTAACGGTGCGGTTGTTCCCTAAGCCTAATGCATGCACAGAGAAGAAAAGGTTATGTATCTGCTTGTCTAACTCCAGGGTAGATGGAAAATAAGCTAATTTCCTCAAAAGTTGGCGTGTTCCTTTAAGTAAATGTTTAGTTAGATTTATGCGGCAAAACTTGGAGTTATAGCAAAGCCTTTACGGTGCAAACTAAACCATTCTCAAAACATGCAACAAAAATGTTTTGTAACAAGACAGTTGGCAAATGTGTCTCAGTTGTCAAATGCATCAAATAGGTAATCATAAGGTCCTGTATTAAAATCAATCAAGCAAAACCGACATAATACTGAGCCTGGGGTCATACAATATCATACTATATAAAAGGAGTCACTGTAAATGAGATCTGGGTTCTGTGGGTCAATATAGTTAAGTGGAGATTGCAGCCTTGAGGTTAGAGAAGCGGGATTGTTAAAGGAACACGTCAACAGTATGGGAAACTTGATAAAGAACTAATAAAGAAATTTGAACTTGAACTTGAACTTGGAAATGAGCTTAGCATCTTCTCCAGAGTCAGACAAGAAGATCAGTAGAAAGCTATCCGGCTGCAAGCTAATCTAGTTTAGCACAAATGAATAGAAGCGGATATGGATCAGCGCATAGAGAGGGAATGGACCTGTCTCAAAACCCTGCCCTCTTTTCTTGATCCTCCAATCACAGCTGTCGCTTACCTCTGACTTCCTCGTACAAACAAAGTCCTTCTACTCGGAGCTGTAGAGAGCATCTTGACTGGAAACATTACTGCCTGGTATGGAAACAGAAAGGCACAGGACAAGAAGGCCCTACAGAGAGTGGTGCGCTCAGCTGAGCGTACTACAGGTATTGCACTACCACCCCTGCAGGTCTTATATAAGAGGTGCAAATCCAGAGCCTGCAGAATAATGAAAGACCCTCACCACCCCAACAACAGCCTGTTCAAGGTGCTGTAGTCAGGCAAACGCCTGCTTCTTCCCCCAGGCCATCAGAGTCTTGAACACTGAACTGTCCACACACAGGCACACATAAGCACACACATAACACACACACTGTATACGCTCACACACTAACACTAAAAATAAAATAAAAAGAACAGGAGTGGTTCTTGTATAGTAAATAGATGGATATAGCAAGTTAGCATAAGGACACATAGTATAACTGTAGATTGTATAGTATAGCATTGTATAGTAGTGTACATAAGACGCAGTGCCTCATCCGTAGCTAACATTGTATTGCACTATCGCAGGACTTACCATGTTTTTTGTAAACTGTATGTACATTATACCTGTTATGTCTTATTCTTATTACTTGTATTATTGCACAAATGTCTTATTCTCATTCCTATTCTTATTACTTGTATTATTGCACAATCGCTGCGGGCATGACCCCCCGCATTTCACTGTATGCTTGTATGCCGTGACAAATAAAACTCTTGACTTGACTTGACTTGAAATGACTTGCAATGAGTGATAGAAAACTGATCGCAGAAATGTCACCATTAAGGTTTTCTTTTTTCTTTTTATTTAATAAAAGAAAGTGCCTGCCCATGTTGCCCATATCTAAGTCCGCGACTGGCTGATCCACTGGAGCTGTTCAGTGGCTAACAGTAGACGACTGTGGCCATACTGGGCATCTCCCAGGTGTGAATACAGTAGGCCTATGTGTCACTGTGTGAAGCAGGGTGTTGCTGGAAAAAAAAGCATGTGTGTTCAGTCAACATACCTTAGGAGAATATAGGTAAAACATAAAAAAATATATATATAAAAGTTGCATCTAAAAAGTAATAAGTTAAACCTACATAATGTTTCTCCTACAGGGAAAACCAACCCATAAAGGTGCTAAGTTGTACTGTCTTTGTTCAAAGTCTATCTCTGACATCATCTGAGATACTGAATAGGGGAGTGGGGGACTCGCTTCTAAACCATTTCACCACCTTACATAAGAAAACACAAGGCGTTCTGTGTAGAGCAGACTATGTTCCCTGCTCTCGGTAATACTTTATCTTGTTTATAAGATTATTCTCCAAGTAACCGTTAAGTTGATGTATGGATTAGGCCGGGGCGACAGCTCACCGAATAAATCCGACCTGTCTGCAATTACCACCATTACATACTTCAGGCCCAGTTAAAACAAACGGCGCGTTGATGTCAAGCGTCCATGTCGGGCCAGCTGAGGAGAAGCAGCCTCCGCGTTTCTTGGCCCGATGGCTCCAGGCAAGCACCTTGATGCCTGTAATTACTGTCACGTTCCAAAAGAGATGACACACACCAGGAGCTCAAATAAAATGTAAAACAGTTATGATATGACGGATGTCACTGTCTTTGTTTAGAAATTCCTTGAGCACGTCTGTCTGGAGGTTTTTCTTTTCCTTCATCCTGTGCACCCCTCAACTACTTCCTCGTCGACTTCTGCTCCTCACAATGTTATGGGGTTTTTAATGTTTAAATCAAATGGTTTTATTCACGGTTTGCATGAAACCAGACATGGATTTTTACAAGGTCTCGTTTGATCGCAGGGTTATGCGACTGCATGGTTTTAGTGAAGGTCTGTTGCGAGTGTTTACATTCTACCTAATGCACTTAGATGACACTGAATCTAAACATATTCACAGAGAGACTCTCCACGGCTAGCTTTAATGGCACATTCCGAGTTTGGCTCTTCTTTATTAGTTTCACTGTCTAGCCGTCTACGAGTTGAGGATTCTCAGTTGTCACCAAGAATTTGTACATATGCCATTTGCACAATGATCAATGTCTAGAAGCACTTTTGGAAGGAAATGACAATGGTTGCTCTGTATACCACAGTTCTCAACATCTGTAATGTATATCGGCTGATTCAAGTTAATGGGAGTTAATCTTAGTGGTTCAAAAACATCCATATCCACCATGACACTTGATTTATCACCTGGTAGAATAAATTGCCAACGGTAAGGCTTACTTATGCTAGGACGATAACATTTTTTGACAACTGTTGCTCGACTGAAACGAAAGTGTCTTTTGACGTTTATCGTTTTTCTGTCACCTCTGTGGTAAGGAAACATGCCAAGCTCCCAAATGTTTGTGTATATCTGCTCTACCAATCTTTCTCCAGTCCCCTCCATGTATACACATGTTAGCTACAGCTAAAAGCAAAGTATCAATGGCAAGGTTAGCATTTATTCCAATCGCACTGTAGTACGAAAATTAGAATTCACGACAAAACTAAATTCAGGAAGTGTGTACCTGTTTCTGTCTAAAATTACGTAATTTCTGTCGAGCGACAATTATCAAAAGTATTGAGCTCCCTAGCATAAATCATCCTTTAATCTCCCCAACCAGATGATTCCACTGGTCCCATGAATTAGTTTACATTCAAAATTGCTTCCTCTATTAAAAACTCTCCTAGTCCTGAATCACTGCGCGGGCGCTGGAAAGGGACAAGTGTGATTCAAATTAGCCCCCTGCCTTCAGTTCTCGTCCGTTTGACACCATTTAAACTGCCCCCAAAAGCCTTTTTACGGAAGTCCCAGGGACAGCTTCCTGGGATTGATTGGACAGTCACTGTTGTCATTTGGAGAGACCAATAGAGTGAGCGGTAGAGATAGTAGAATTCATCCGACATACAGAGCGCGGACAGAGCGTGCAGCGTGCATTTTTTTTACTAGCGTGTAAGTAGTGCTTTCAATCAGATATACTTAGTTGTCGTTAATATAATAGTATTCGTTTAGTTCCTGACAGTTTCTAGTATTTGTGACATGTTTTTGCTGTGATTTAAGTCATCTGTTTCGCTTCAGGAAGTCATTTATAAAGCCGCAAGGCGATGGAAATCTATCCCCAGAAACGGAGCTCGTCCCCGGGGCTTGTCCCCGGGGCTCCATCAAGAAGGGTTGCTTTGACGGAGCGTAACAATGTTTATCGAAGAGTGTATTTGCTGTTATTAGTTTATTGATTAGTGATTCATATTCTCTAATATACATATATATTTTTCTATTGTATCAGACCAGGCCGGAGGTTGCGTTGATGTATATCCGGCAGTGGTGGGCACTGCCAAACGACGCCATGAGCTGAAGCTTTCTGGCCGGCCAGCAGCTAGCTCGGAGCGAGCTCAGAGTTAATTTGTTCATTCATTCATTCCTAACCTTTGAACAATAGATGATATTTCTAATCTGTCAGCTGTTCTATATTGTCCACAAGATTGTCTAAATTCCATACACTCTAATTCTTCTAATCCCAAGTAAGTAAAGTGGTTGAAAATGCATTTGTTTGTTGAAGTTCAAGTTCAACAAAAAGATTTGCTGTGACATATGAAGAATAATCACAATAATAATCATGATTATTATACACATATTTTATATAATTTGAAAGCCCTAGTTGTTATCTTCAAAATGGTACTATATATGAGGTACTTTGAAATACCCACTAACAAATAATCTATCACAAACCGATGAAGTTCAAGTTCAGGAAGTTTCTGACTGGGCCTGGGGGGTCTAGTAAGATGCATCCTTGACTTCCCCGTACTTTCTACTCCTAGATCAATGGCTTAGTAAGTCTCGAAGATTTGAAAGCTATTGAGTTTGGAATGATGTATTTTTTTTATTGTGTCACAGTAAGAGTTGTCATCTTCACAGGAGATCATGCCAGTACGTTTATAAAAGCTTTAGTGACCACTTGATGTTTCCTTCTACCATGCTGTCAGACTTGACTCACCAGGGAGATACAAATCACATTTTTTGGCAAATGGGATTAAGACGCGTACAATAACAAAGAAGAGGGATGAATGGGGTTACTTTAGCATATATGACATACATTCATATGATTCAGACAACGTCAAGCCATTTCTTAGCCAACACAATGACGAACCCTACTCCAGACCTAAATGGAGGTTGTTGTTTTTTTAATTCCTCATCACAAGGAGCTGCCAAGCCACTCTCCATTTATAGGAACATGTTGTGCAGGATCCACAACGGGACTATCAGGTACATCTTTTGTTTAAACAAAAGATGTACCTGATAGTCCCGTTGTGGATCCTGCACAACATGTTCCTATAAATGGAGAGTGGCTTGGCAGCTCCTTATGAGGAATTAAAAAAACAACAACCTCCATTTAGGTCTGGAGTAGGGTTCATCATTGTGTGACTTAATGATTCTGTGGTGAAAAAGGCGAAACAGCGCCTCTATCACCTGAGACAGCTAAGGAAGTTCAGAGTATCGGGGAAGATACTCCACTCCTTCTACTCCGGGGCTGTAGAGAGCATTCTTTTTTTGTATTGATCTTTAAGAACAGAGAGACTCCGACTCAGCTTCTTCCACCAGGCCATCAGAACACTGAACACTGAACACTGAACTCCACCCACAAATACACATGAGCACACACAGACACACACACACACACACACACACACACACACCCCACACACACACACACACACACACACACACACACACACACACACACACACACACACACACACACACACACACACACACACACACACACACACACACACACACACACACACACCACTCATGCGGCAACCACTAAAAAATGAATCACTTTAAACAAAATGTCACTTTAAAAATAGAATCTTAGAAACACTTTAAAAGAAGGAGGTACTGTATAGTTTAGATAAATTAAGCGTTAACATTGTAAATTGTATATTGCATAGTAGTGTATATTAGAACCAGTTTCTCAGGAACCTAGCATGTCTTTTTTTTTACCATGCATATCTTGTGTCTTATCTATTTAATTTTCTCGATGCCTATTTTATTCTATTTTATTATTGTATTTTGCACAATCAATGCGGGCAAGACCACCCACATTTCACTGTATGCCCTGGTATGTATGTGACAAATAAACCTCTTGATTCTTGATTCTTCTAGAAGAAAAAGGGGAAGTAGCCTAAGATTGTTCGTCAAACACTGTCGAACTTGAGTGCGGAGTAGTATAGACATAATTAGCATATTAGGTAGTAATATAGGCACTGGGAGAGTGGAGGCTATCACGTGCTTCCTCCGACACACGTCTAGCCAATCAACCGATTATTTTCACCTGGCAGCGCGGACTCTCACTGAGAGCGTGTAACGTGTGGAAGGATCACACTACCGCCCTTAGATCCTATCCGTGCTTAGCAGGCGCCCCGACCGAACTGTAGGAGTCGCTGTTTACAACGACCCGGACCCACCCCGCCAGCTTCTCCCACCCTCTAATACTGCCAATTGTATTAGTGTGAACTTTATTACTTAGTAATAAAGTTCACTTCACGTTGACTTTATTACTTAGTAATAAAGTACATAATAGTTACAAAAGTTAGTTTTTTTTTTTATTATATATATTTGTTCAGATATTGATTGAAGAAGTGCATTTTTAGTCGAAGGCGGAAACATTTGGTTGGGTTTCGGCTGTCCTGACTGTGGTGGGAAGTTCATTCCACCATTGTGGAGCGAGGACCGAGAATAGCCTGCTTCGCTTTAAAGACCCCCCAGGCGCTCCGAATAGGAGTTGGTCTCAGGCGGCCAGAAGATGCAGAGCGTAGGGGTCTTGAGGGTGTGGAGCTAGAGACCATTGACGAGGTAGGAGGGAACCATTCCCCTTGCTGCACGGTATGCCACGTACAGTATATTCCAATTGTATTATTATAATTTTCTTTTTGACTTTTCCATTACAGTAATCTCTGTCTCCTTCTCCCACCCACCTCACACCATTCTGCTTTTGAACCAAAGGACAGGGAAAACAATGCTGAAATATACTGTGCTCTCTCTTGCACACTGCCATTATACAAGAAATACTTTGTTGCCGCAAAAACCTTGTATCTCCAGGTTTGGTGATTCTCGTTGTTTTTCTTGAATAGAAAGTGTAAAAGTGCCTTTGTCTATGTTGCGAGCCAGATTCCTAACCCTAGCGTTGATGAGACCCACTCAACACCCAATGTTTAATCTAAAAGAAATACACAGGTTTAAAAATATTCTTTTGTTAGAATATGTGTTAAAATAGCTCTACATTCCAACAGCTATCACTGATATAGAGTATTTGGTCAGTGACATGGATCTCCCAGTCCCTCCGCTCTGCAGTAAACACAAAATAAATGTTCTGGTATCCTTTCCCACTTTATCCAAACAGGAAAGAGAACCCTAGATATTTTTACTTATTTCAAGAAATCTTGCCAAGCCAAATTTGCTTACTGCACTGGTAGATTATTATTACTTTCAAGGACACATTTACTTAAAACTTTATTTTTATTTTTGTTTGCAGTATGCAGTTCTCTCTCCTGAATATAGTGGGAATACGATACCAGAACATTTATTTTCTGTTTATAGCAGAGCGGAGGGACTGGGAGACCCATGTTACTGACCAGACACTCTATATCAATTATCTCTGTCGCAGTGTAGAGCTATTATTTGAACATGTAGACCACTTTTAACAAACAAAAAAATACCACTTACAGCTCCTTTCATTCCCAAAAAGTTGAATGAGATACAAGGTTCTCTCACTGTTCTCCCGACAGTAGCAACTTGCTCTGTAAGACAGGAAATAATCTTTGACACTGTTCTGTAAATTGAGGAGTCTGTGTCTGTGTAGACTATACTCTGTTGAAGAGGCCATGCCCTCCTAATGCTTCTGTGTCTGTAGACTATAGAGTAGCCTATGCAAGATGAAAAGATAAAAGATACCTGCATTTTAGTACAGTTACCTATGGTCCTAGAAGGACAAGTACCAATGGTTATATCTAAGGCAGTAAGTGTATGAAAAGTGTGATAAGTGACAAGCATTGTCTCCTCATTTACAGTTCAGACAGATTATTTATTGGTTTATTTCAGACAGACAGACAGACAGACAGACAGACAGACAGACAGACAGACAGACAGACAGACAGACAGACAGACAGACAGACAGACAGACAGACAGACAGACAGACAGACAGACAGACAGACAGACAGACAGACAGACAGACAGACAGACAGACAGACAGTGTGAGAAAGGATTAAAAAGTCTGGAGAAAGACGGAGAGAGACCCACACCAGCCCATTCTAAACCACAGGTATGATTTACGGAGCAGGGTCGGTTGCCTGCGTAAAATTAATAATAGGAAATGCAAGAGTAGTCCAGTGACTTGTCCAAGATATACTATTTCCCTGGCTCTCTCCAGATCCCTGGAAAACCTGGGTGGCCCATAACCCGAACTTCCTCGGTTTTCTGATGTAAATGTCATTGTGTTTGTCCGCATGACAGGAGCCGCACCACGAGCATGACTCGGGTCAGACGAAGAGGAACCAAATTGTTGGTCTCACTCACAACACAAGCAATGACAGTGTGTGTGTGTGTGTGTGTGTGTGTGTGTGTGTGTGTGTGTGTGTGTGTGTGTGTGTGTGTGTGTGTGTGTGTGTGTGTGTGTGTGTGTGTGTGTGTGTGTGTGTGTGTGTGTGTGTGTGTGTGTGTGTGTGTGTGTGTGTGTGTGTGTGTGTGTGTGTGTGTGTGTGTGTGATCAGTTCACCCATAGACGTTTCTGAAGTCTCACACAAAATCCACTCAGCGTTTATTGGAGGTATTTTTGTCCAATGCCAAAAGTGTTGTTTATTGACACAGAGTAGAGTGAAACGAAGGGGAAGGGTGAAAATCTTGGGAATGGATTGTTTTAAGTACTTCACTTTTCCAGAAATCCAGAAACCGCACGGTGTATTATGGTCAGTGGATGTTTTGAATTACTTGAACTACTTAATGGTTCCTCCTTACCAAGCCCACAGAATTGTTTCACAGCGGTTTTGAACCTTTGCTTAAGTCATTGAGTTGGATGTTGAGTAACTCCTCCAGAAAGAAAGAAAAAACACAAACACAGACACGTTGAAAAACACAAGTTGTTCCGCTTAATTTTAGATTACAGATAATCAACATGACATAAAAAAAGAAAAGAAAAAAAAGGGGCAGGGTGCTAAAGAGACATTTCAAAATACTCTTTAAATGTGTACTGCAAAGCAGATTGGCAGCCGCTTAAATTATATACTTTTAAAATGTTTGCGTGGAGTTAGTGGTAATTATATGTCATTTCTCATCACCGCATATATTACACTTCTTAACTTGATGAGTACCACAAGCGCAACGCAACGTTCTGGTCGTCGAGGGTGACGAGAACAACCCACTGCTATTGGTCCTCGGGTTTCACTTCACTTCAAGTTGGCACCATTCTGAGTATCCCCCTGTTTTCTGAAATAACAGAGGATCTAAGGCCCATTACTCTATATTTGGAGTATTGTAAAGAGGTAAGTGGAGGCGGGTGGAACATTTAGTAAATCTTGTGTCACCAAAACCGCCGCGGAGCAGGATAAATGCGCTCGGTTCGCCAACAGGATATCCCCTTAGACTCGCTCGCTGCACCGGTGATGAGGATAACAGAGGGGGCATTATTTTTCCTCAACAGCTCGGCAAGGTGATAAAGCGCCCCCAGATCCTCTCACAGGGGTAGAGCGGTACACACACATCCATTCACGTCGACGCAACATTTCATCTCTCCGAGTGGAGGGGGTTCTCCTCCGGTTTTTAACCCCTAACAGGGCCATGGCTACAGCCTCGGGGTCAGGAGTAAAGGTTTCTTAAACATATACAGCTGCCTGAATGATATTCCACTCGCTGATAAAGAGGTCTTTAAGATAACATAGATGACACGGGGACCTTTTTTTTTTCTTTCTTCTTCTGTGAAGCACTTTGTAACACATTGTAGGGTTAAAAGTACAAGAGATTCAGTGTTCAACAGTGGAGTTAAAGCAATCGGATTTTCTTTCTCTTTCTCATCTGCCTCAAGGCCTATGGGGGGGCTACATCATACATCATGCATACTACATCATCACTATGTCTTCCTTGTTACCAGCCCATCAGTATAGGCACCCATCCGATCCACTAACAAGACTCTCTTCATTTATCATTATGAAGACTTGTCAGTCTGGATGCATGTTTAATTTCAACACCACGTTCACTCCCTCTCTCCCCCCAGGATATATCTAAACTAGCTTCCTTGAGAAAGGAAAGACTTGTGAAACACTCAACTGACATTTGCCTACCTAGGCTCATATATGGGTAAAGGACATCATCGTTTGCCTACCTAGGCTCATATAGGGGTAAATGACAGCATTGTTTGCCTACCTAGGCTCATATAGGGGTAAATGACACCATCGTTTGCCTACCTAGGCTCATATAGGGGTAAATTAAATCATTGTTTCCTTACCTAGGCTCATATAGGGGTAAATTACATCATTGTTTGCCTACCTAAGCTCATATAGGGGTAACTTACATCATCATTTGCCTACCTAGGCTCATATAGGGGTAAATTACATCATTGTTTGCCTACCTAAGCTCATATAGGGGTAAATTACATCATCGTTTGCCTACCTAAGCTCATATAGGGGTAAATTACATCATCGTTTGCCTACCTAGGCTCATATAGGGGTAAATGACACCATCGTTTGCCTACCTAAGCTCATATAGGGGTAAATTACATCATTGTTTGCCTACCTAGGCTATAGGGGTAAATTACATCATTGTTTGCCTACCTAAGCTCATATAGGGGTAAATTACATCATCGTTTGCCTACCTAGGCTCATATAGGGGTAAATTAGATCATTGTTCACATAATTATTCTATGGGGCTTTCTCCCATCTGGAACAAGGCGTGAGATTTGAATCATATTCTTTGATTTCTCCAGTGGCTTTAAAACCAGGTGTCCATGCCCTCCTGCTTGGATGAAAGCTCAAAGCGCTAGAGGTGGATGTGCTCTGGACCACGGGCAAATACGTCAGACAGGGCAAGTTTAAAGTTTAGTTTCTTTAATAGTTGTCATACAGAAGTACAGAATACTTTTATACAAAATGCTTCTTGCTGTTACGCTCCAGAGACTGTGCTAGACATGATAAGTATGAAATAAAATAGTATAGCATGTAATAGAAGTAAAAATAGAAGTCACAGTGTTCAGTATAGACATATGTACAATGTTCGATGCAGAATAGAAGTAACTGAGTTACCATACAATATACTATGCAATGTACTAATATACAATACTATATAGTGCAAAGCAGAAATGGGATGAGGTACAATTTAGGTACAATTTACAGTAAGGTGTACGAGTTGTAGTGCAAATCCTTTACCAATAAATATAAAGTGTGTTTAGGTGATCTAAAGTGTGGAGAGTGGGTGCTGCAGTGTGTTGTTTGTTTAAAGTGAGTGTGCGCGTGTGGATGTGTGTGTTGTGTGCATTTGATGGTTGTTGCATAGTGTTTATTGTTCGTTGAGCAGCCTGATGGCCTGGGGATAGAAGCTTCTTCTGAGTCTTTCTGTGCTCGCCATGAGACTCCGGTATCGCTTGCCTGACCGCAGCAGTTCAAAGAGGCAGTTGTTTGGGTGGCTGGAGTCCTTGATGATTCTCTTAGCCTAGGCAGCGAGCAACGCTGTACGTCTGTCACCTTGTTTTATCTTGAACAAAAGGATGACCGGATAACTCAAGAGTCAACTTAAAAAGAAAATCTGTGTGTTACACAACTGTCTGAAACATCTGTAGCCATGTTCCATTACATGTTCATTAAAACCCATTGGCGTGTAATCGAGACCCATAAGCCTGAATGATTCAAAGGTAGAAACTGCAGTTCTGATGTGCGAAAAGCTCCATAATTAGGGCTTTTCATCATTCCCATAATTCAAATGACTTGTTGAGGGGAGTTGCTCATATTCTCAGTGAAAGCGGTTGAAAATAATGTTTTCTTTATTGCTCTGAAATCCTTTCACATGGCACTGGTAGCGCAAGCATCATTTTAAAAAGCCCAGGTCTGAGGTAGCCCATTAAAACACTCATAAACATTAATTTTGCCAGTGGGATGTGAGATAGTGTTACCCTCTTGGCAGAAACACGCATGAAATATGTGGTTTTGCATTGGCTAAAATTGCTCCCAGACCTTTACTTCCTTTGAAAAAGTGTATAATCTAACCAAGGCTGTTTGTTAACTTACTCGCTCACCATCTGCCATGTGTTCATGAAGGTTGTGTCATAATCACTGGAGGTTGCACCGAAAATATGGTGACTTCTTTACTGTAATAGAGCACACCATGTTTTCAAAAGGAAAGATGAATACCGGTATGTCCTATGATGAAATGAGTAAGTAGAAAATAAGTATTCTCCTTTTTCCTGGAACACAGTTTTGAGGTACTTGAACATTTCAAGAACTTCATAGTATTACTCAACTATTCTAGGAACATATTCTGTACTACATTACAAAATGTCCTTTTTGACTCAAACAAAGAGGTTTTGCATATAAAACACAATTTTTAAGGAACAGAAATGTCTTAGAGTTAACCTAAAAACAACTGGTTGCTGTACATAACATTTCTGAGTCTATTTAGCAGTTTGGTTTTGTATTTTGCTGTTACCTGTGGTGAACTAGTGGAAGACTCAACCTGATGTCATGTGACAACGACATTGAACTGTGGCTACAGAAAAGTGTGTTAGCAGAAAATGATTCGACCATCGAAAAGTTCAAGAGTAAATGTTCCCTGTGTTAACACTTCCTTCGGTCAATCCTCCTTCCAATTGGCTGCTCCCAGCAGTTGGAACAAGATACAAAAGACTCCCTTCACTACTTTTAAGGACTATATCGCAGAGTTGTTTACACACACCAACTGTCACCCAGCCTTTTAACTGTAATCTGACTGTTCTGCTTCATGTACAGTAATTACCTTGTAATTTTATTTGGTTGTTTGTTTGATGTGTGTTTTAATTATTTCCCTTACCTCTGTGATGTATGTATCATTTGTTTCTTTTTATTAGATTAATAAAATAATTGTATTATTATTTATTTATTTTGTCCCCTTTCCCTGTTACCCTTCGAGAGGCCTTTTACTCACCAGGCCGTCATTGTAAATAAGAATTCTTGTCTGTCTGTCTGTCTGTCTGGTTAAATAAAGGTTAAATAAATCTAAATAAATGCCAGGTTTTGGTTTCAGCTCCACTTTATCAGAGAGAGAGAGTGATTATTTCTAGACCGACCATGTTACACTTAACTTCAACAATCAAACAAGCTGACTTTAATTAATTTACCAGTGAAATAGCCTCAACCATCCATAATTCAAAGCAGCTAACATAGCATTGTTTGCATTTCACAGCGCGGCTGCAATATGATAGACAGACCCCATGTGGTTCAATTAAGCAACTAACTAGTTAACAAGTTTCAATCAATCAAATCCTTTATTTAACCAGATAAGCATCATTGAGATTAAAATCTCTTTTTCAAGAGCGATCTGGCCAAGATCATCACAATACATCACAATAAAATACAGATAAAACATTCACAGCAAGATCCAATTTCAGGCAAGTTATCAAACACAGTTGCACTGTCCGAGGGAACTGAATTCATAGGTTTTTAAGATGGTTTTAAAATTCTTCAAGGGTGACCAGTCCTGGCAATTTTAGGTCCTCCTGTAGCTTGTTCCAGGATGAAGGAGCAGCATATTTAAAAGCCCTCTCATATAGGGAACATCCAATTTCAGAGCATCTTGGGAACGAAGGGCATACTTGTTTTGCTTAGAAACACGCTTGGTATGAGGGAACCAGCCTAAGCAGAGCTTTGTGCACAAGAGAGAGCCATCGTGAAAAGCTGCGTGCTTGTAGAAATGGACAACTTGCAATGGCATATAGGGTGCAATGGTGCACTCGATTGCCACATCTCGTAACAAAGCGTATAAGGCAGAATGGTACACAGTATCCAGCTTTCTGAGGTACTGATCAGGTGCATGCATGTAGAGTAAATCACCATAATCGAGTAGTGGTAAGAAGGTGGTTCAAGTGACGTCTCACTTCAAGTGAAAAACAGGACCTGTTTCTGAAAAAGAAACAGAGTTTAAGCTTCAGCTTCGATACAAGTTTGTCTAAGTTTGTACAAGTTTGTCAGTCCCTCCAGCAGTAACAAGTGTGGGAAGATCAGCTGGGGATCTCGAGAAGAGCATATACTTTGACTTGTCAGCATTTAACACAAGCTTAAGCTGGGTAAAATGGGACGGAACAATATCAAAGGCAGATTGCAAGAACTCCATAGTATAAGTGACTCCTCAATGTTGTTAGTCACCAACTGAAGTAGAGAGAGACACACAGGATCAGAGAGCCTTAACCCTTTCACTGCCACACTACAGAAGGTTAACCCTTTACTATCACACTACCGACGGTCACCGTCGAGATCTCCTCTCTGGTAAACAAGAATACCCTGAAGACTCTGGCAGGAGCACTCATTCAGGGGTACTACGACTATATGCTTGCACCTCATGGTACCAAAGCACCTCAAAGGCGCTAAAAACAAAATTACAAACATCTCAAAACAAACTGGTCAGACTACTGCTTGACCGTACTCCTAGAACCCACCTCAGTTGCCCACTTTGACAACCTAGGATGGCTTAGAGTAGACGACAGAGTACAGCAACTTGCAATGGGCCTGGTCTACAAGATACACTACACGACCAAGGTACCCATGTACATGTCAAAATACTTCCCAAAGGTCAGTGAATACCACGATCACAACACCAGAGGGAGCTCCACAAATCATGTTAAACCCAGATTCGGCTCAAACAAGGGACTAAACACGTTTCGCAATTATGCCACATCAATGTGGAACGCCCTACCCAAAGCTGTAAAGGAATGTGAATCACTACCCACTTTCAAAACCACTCTCAAAGAACACCTAAGGGAGGCTGCAATTCGAAACTGGCCCCTGTAAATGTCCTAACCCAACTCCCTCCAATGTACAGTATATGACCAAGTATGGTTTTGTCAATATTCCAATGTACAGTTTTGATTGTACAGTTGTACAGTGTGTGTCTCCCACCCACCCACCCCTTCTACCCAACCCCTCTTCCCCCACCCCACCCACCCAACCACAATGTACAGCCCCCCCCCCCCCCCCCCCACCCACTCAACCCCACCCCACCTACCCAACCTCCTCCAATGTTCAGTTTCTACGTCAAATGTATATACTCTCTTTTCTGGACTCTTTTTGTATCACAAACAGTACTGTATTTGCAAATCTGGTATGTCATAAATGTATAGATGTAGCAGTACTGTCTATCTGTATGTCGGGTATGTCATATATGTTATGATGAATTGAAAATGGGGGACCCTGATGTAAACAAGACAAAAGTCTTTCTCTGGTCTGCATCCCCTTAACAATTGTATGTATTGAGCTGTACTGTATACTGTACCCATTCTGCAATCTGTTAATAATGTTTTCAATCAATCAATCAATCAAACCGTAGTAAAGGGTTAACCTTCTGCAGTGTGGCAGTGAAAGGGTTAACCTGCTGTTGTGTGGCAATGAAAGGGTTAACCTTCTGTGAAAGGGTTAAAAAGGTACCTTACAATCGGTAAAATGCATAATGTTGGCATCAACAATTGACCATTTCTTACATGTCTCAGAGTGGAATTTTTATTTAAAGACACAATAATGCATCTGGAAGTTACTGCACATGGAACACATGTTTTCACTTTTGATGCATAGCAGTTATGGGGTACATTATCTAACATTAACACGAACCTAAACTAACATTACTGTTGTGAAGGATCAGATTAAACCGAATATGTATATTTATTTATATATATATATTTAATTGTATTTGTATATCGTTTGATATCCCCTGTATATTCCTTGTACAATATGCATTGAATATCCCTTTAGTCTACTAAACAGCCCATAATAGTTTCATTCTACCATTGGACGAGAACCTGGCGCCAGGTTGCCATACCCCTAGGTCCAAGTTCAATCGTGCCGCCTAACATGTCGTGGCAAGCCCCGGTTCCGCGCAGGAATATGTCGGGCGAAATACGAATGGTACTATTTGTTCATAGCGCATATATATATGGCGCAAGTAAAGTAGAACTTTCTTTTAGTCCAGTTCTTTACCCTCCAACAGAGTGACAGACGCAAAGCCTCCCCACGACGCACGTGTGGTGTAGTAAGGCCTACTTGGCCCAGAATAGGCATTGAGATATCGTGTAGATTAAGAGTTGAATAGTCATAGTTTGGCACTATATCGTCGAGTTGGACGTATTCTATTAAGCTAATAATAGTCTATTTATGTATGGTGCATCGTTCGGTTAGAGTTCTAAAGTTATCAGTACCCCCATCGTTCCTGACGTTATCTGGACGCTTAACCAGGCTGAGCAGACCCCTAGTGGTGCTTGCATCCGAGGAGCTCCGGGCCAAGAGCGACTGGACCTGTATATTGGATTACTCTACCCGGACGACTGCGAGCCTTCCACGGCTTGGATTATGCTTTGTGTGCTTTGATTATTCCATGGATAAAGGCCAACACTGCGGAGTGTTGGAACTACCCCCCGGAGAGGACTCCAGGTGAGACGGCGCTCTACACCAGTGAGGTCGCCTCACGTCTCTCCGTTGTGGACCGGCAGCTACCGTCCACAGAGGGTCCAGCTGTATTCGTCTGCGGTCCGAGGTTCTGTGGGCACCGTGTCCAAGACTTTGGATTCTCCCAAGACACCGTCGGCCAGATGGGATACCGCCAGCGGCTTCTCTAACCCCCCCCTCCTACTGTCTTACAACCAGCGGGACCCCCCCCCCCCCCTTAGTGTATCCAGCTCTAATCATCTAAGTACCATCGCTATCGTTTTCCTAAATATTCCAGGTTGTATACTTACTCCCTGCGTAACCAGAGATTGGACATTCAATGTTGATTTACCTACGAATACTCATTTGCCATAAAAGTGCATATTTCATATTTCAAATCATAAATGTAATTAAGTGATCGTTGTATACACCTTTTGCTGTATTAAACCTTCGATTTGGTACATTTGTGTGGATTCGTTTCATCAGGTGGGAAAGTGTTCATCATACTTATATCTTGTACTGGGTGGCCAGAAGTTAAAGTACATGAGGTAGTGGTATTAAATATCATATCTAACAATACAGTCAGGGAATTGTACCCCTCAGTTACAATTGGTCCTTCGAGCCGGAGGGTAACTAGTGTAATATTAATATAGTGTTATTAATATCGAAATGGCCTATGATGAACACTCCACGAAACGATCCTCCTAACCTAGAACGCCCGCGGCGCAGACGACAGACACCTCAGTACTTAGAGGCTTACACTGTCAGTCAACTACCTAGCCTTCGACAAACGGTAAACGCGGTAGAAGTAGAAAGTAAAATTATGTCTGACCTTAACGACCAGGTTTCCCCGACCACAGAGGCCCTAGTAGGTCCTAATGTAACTGACCAAGCTCACGGTGGGGACCAGGAGGGAATTGACATGCCTTTACCCCCCGCCACTACCCAAGAAGTAGTCCCCGACCAGCCCCGGGAGGAAGACAACCCTACAGAGAGAGAACTCTGCACGGAAGAAGAGGAGGAGAGCGCCGAGGAACTAGAGCTCCAGGACTCCCCAACGAGTACCCCCAGGAGCGGCTCACGCAGGAGCGGCTCACCTCCACAACCGCCTTCCCCCAGAGAAGCGGCGAGGATGCTACAACAGGCGTTCCTCGTCCGCCTGACAGCCTCTACCGAACGCGATCGACTTCAGGGTGAACGCGACCGTCTCCAAGCACAGACGCTTAGCGAGCACGAACATTTTACCATTGAAAGAGAACGCCTCCAAGCGCAGCGACGGAGCGAAGAAGAGCGCATACGCCGGGAGATGAGACGCCTTCAGACG
The DNA here is from genome assembly GCF_963971535.1 of Notolepis coatsorum. Taxonomy (NCBI): domain Eukaryota; kingdom Metazoa; phylum Chordata; class Actinopteri; order Aulopiformes; family Paralepididae; genus Notolepis; species Notolepis coatsorum. The sequence continues at coordinate 132,422,449 of NC_140169.1, read as the reverse complement.
GAAATTAATATGGTAAGAAACCGGGCCGCAGCAGAGCGCGCCGCCGCCGCAGCAGAGCGCGCCGCCGCAGAAGCCCAGCGCGCCGCTGACGGTGCCCAAAGACAAGCAGAGCGCGCCGCCGCCGAAGCCCAGCGCGTCGCTGACTATGCCCGAAGAGAAGCAGAGCGCGCCGCAGCCGAAGCCCAGCGCGCCGCTGACTATGCCCAAAGAGAAGCAGAGCGCAACATCGATCTCATCCAGCGCCAAGCCGAGCGCGACAGACTACAAGCCGAGCGCGACAAGTTAATGGCGCAGCTAAGGAAGCGCCTGATGATCCCCAGGGCAACACCCTCTCCCTCCACCAGGGGTTCAAGGAACTCGTCGAGACAACAGTCAAGAGCAGCGCCTCCTAAACGAGCAAGCGACCCTGAACTTGACCAACAGACCAAGCCTATACCCCCCGCAGACCCCCTTCCCAGACCGGTCCAAGCGAGACCCAGCGACAAGGAAGGAGCGGCATACACTGCGGAGAAGCAAGATAAACGACTACAGGATCTGGAAGATCTGATAGAGGAAGAAGAGGGAGAGGAGGAGAACCAAGCCCGACGACAGCACAGTACTCCACCGGACCAGGAGGTCCCATACAGTCCAGGCTATACCCCCGCGGCGCTGCGCTACAGACCCCCGACTCTATTCACGGGTGAGCACGACGCACGACCAGCCCCGAGGAATAGCACCTGGACCAGCTGGCTATGGTACCCTGCCGGTACCAGCCCACAGAGAGGCGCAAGAGGAGACTCGCCTAGGAGGCCTCTCCCCCAACGCCCGCCGATGTATCAGCCATCCACGGCGTTATACATTGCGACACCGCCCACCAGACGGAGTGTGTACAGAACACTCGCCAGACAATATGACCCGTTGGGATGTATTCTACCTTACACCACCAGGGCAAAGATGATTGTACGAGCACTATGGGACAAGGACCAGGGCTGGGACGACCCAATACCCGCACACCTTGCCTCAACATGGAGAGAGTGGGAGACGGAACTCCGCTCACTCCCAGGTGTCAATATACGCCGCAGCTACTTCCCATCCACAGTGAGGCCAGAGACATGCGAGATTGAGCTACACGTCTTCAGCGACGCCTCCGAAGTAGCCTACGGATCGGTGGCCTACTTGCGTGCCCAAGAGATGGGAGGAAAGATACACACTGCTTTCATCCTGGCCCGCTCAAGAATAGCCCCACGTAAGCAACAATCTATCCCACGTCTAGAGCTCTGCGCAGCCCTCGCAGGAGCGCATCTAGCCACGTTAATCCAACGTGAACTCACCATCCCGGTGCATAGAACAATCTTGTGGTCAGATTCCACGACAGTACTCACATGGATCAAGTCCGATTCATGCAGATACAAAGTCTTCGTGGGAGTCAGAGTCACCGAGATTCAAGAGTTAACAGAAGAAGCAAGCTGGCGGTATGTGGACACCAAACACAACCCAGCTGACGTCATCACCCGGGGAATGTCTCTGGATGACCTAACCCGTCGCAACATCTACAGTGACGGACCAGCATTCCTCAAGCTCCCGGAAGGAGATTGGCCTACGCCCACCCCGAGGGAAGCAAGTAACGAGGAGGCTGAGAACAAGAAACCTATGTTCTGTGGACTGAGCACTGTCGCCTCCACAGACCCCAACATAGATGACTGCATTACCCTAGAGAGTGCGCAGCAAAGAACATTCCTGCGGCACCACCCAGAGATTCAGTCCACCACTGACATGTCAGCAGCTGACTACGAAGAAGCAGAACTTCTTCTACTACAACGAGCCCAGAGAGACTCGTTCCCCGACGAGCTAGACTGTCTACAGGGAGGAAACCCCGTCCCATCAGACAGCAGACTGATTCACCTGGCACCAGAGAGTGACGCCCATAATCTCATCAGAGTGGGTGGTCGCCTGCGGAGAGCCCCCGATCTACCAGATGACATTAAGCACCCGATCGTCTTGAACAGCCGACACAAGGTCACAGAGCTGATCATAAAGAAATACGACGAGGATGTACACCACGCAGGAGCAGAGAGAGTCTTCGCGGAGATCAGACGTCGTTATTGGATATTGCAAGGGAGAGAAGCAGTACGGCGCTTCCAGCGAACCTGTCTAGACTGCCGTAAGTGCCGCGCGCAGCCCAGCATACCACGGATGGCTGACTTACCCCCCTGTCGCCTCCGAATCGGCGACAAGCCATTCCACTCCACAGGCATGGACTGCTTTGGCCCGTTGTATATAAAGAGAGGAAGAGGCACCGAGAAGCGGTGGGGTATTGTATTCAAATGCATGACCACCAGAGCGATACATATCGAGCTCCTTCCGACCATGAGCACAGACTCATTCCTTATGGCCTTCCGGAGATTCACATCACGGAAAGGAAAACCGTCTACATTGTTGTCTGATCACGGGACCAACTTCAAAGGCGGAGAAAGAGAGCTGAGAGAGAGCTTCCAAGCTATGGGCCCAGAACTTAAGACCCACCTCGCTCCAGCCCAGATTGACTTCCAGTTTAATCCCCCGAACGCACCCCACTTCGGTGGAACCTGGGAACGAGAAGTACGTTCCATAAAGACAGCCCTGTACGCCGTACTTGGAGCCCAGACTGTGGCGGAGGAAGTCCTAATGACAGTCCTCACGGAGATCGAGGGAGTATTGAACTCAAAGCCCCTCGGTTACGTCTCCAGTGATGTAGCAGATGTCGACCCAGTCACCCCCAACACACTCCTAATGGGGCGGCTGGACCCCGCGCTACCCCAGACAATGTACAGGCCCGAAGAAGCGAACGGCCGAAGAATGTGGAGGTACAGCCAAGTACTAGCTGACAAGTTTTGGAGCAGCTTCCTACTTCACTACCTACCATCTCTACAGACCCGCCAGAAGTGGGTAAAAGAGAGAGACAATTTGACAGAAGGAACAGTCGTCATGATTATTGACCAGTCACTACCCAGAGCTATGTGGCCGGCTGGCCGCGTAAGCAAAGTGATCACCGGTGCCGATGGCAAGGTCCGAGCAGCTGAAGTACTCGTCCAAGGGCGCACCTACACACGTCCCGTGGCGAGGCTCATAGAACTGCCCCGACTCCCAGATACTATCGATGATGACCATGACCCTATGACTTTGTGAGTTGACTGACCCTTACAGCGGACCTTGAGTGGTAGACAGTGTGGTTAATCTGTCTCTGCTTAGCTAATTAGGTGGGACTAATTGGGGGGCGGCTGTTGTGAAGGATCAGATTAAACCGAATATGTATATTTATTTATATATATATATTTAATTGTATTTGTATATCGTTTGATATCCCCTGTATATTCCTTGTACAATATGCATTGAATATCCCTTTAGTCTACTAAACAGCCCATAATAGTTTCATTCTACCATTGGACGAGAACCTGGCGCCAGGTTGCCATACCCCTAGGTCCAAGTTCAATCGTGCCGCCTAACATGTCGTGGCAAGCCCCGGTTCCGCGCAGGAATATGTCGGGCGAAATACGAATGGTACTATTTGTTCATAGCGCATATATATATGGCGCAAGTAAAGTAGAACTTTCTTTTAGTCCAGTTCTTTACCCTCCAACAGAGTGACAGACGCAAAGCCTCCCCACGACGCACGTGTGGTGTAGTAAGGCCTACTTGGCCCAGAATAGGCATTGAGATATCGTGTAGATTAAGAGTTGAATAGTCATAGTTTGGCACTATATCGTCGAGTTGGACGTATTCTATTAAGCTAATAATAGTCTATTTATGTATGGTGCATCGTTCGGTTAGAGTTCTAAAGTTATCAGTACCCCCATCGTTCCTGACGTTATCTGGACGCTTAACCAGGCTGAGCAGACCCCTAGTGGTGCTTGCATCCGAGGAGCTCCGGGCCAAGAGCGACTGGACCTGTATATTGGATTACTCTACCCGGACGACTGCGAGCCTTCCACGGCTTGGATTATGCTTTGTGTGCTTTGATTATTCCATGGATAAAGGCCAACACTGCGGAGTGTTGGAACTACCCCCCGGAGAGGACTCCAGGTGAGACGGCGCTCTACACCAGTGAGGTCGCCTCACGTCTCTCCGTTGTGGACCGGCAGCTACCGTCCACAGAGGGTCCAGCTGTATTCGTCTGCGGTCCGAGGTTCTGTGGGCACCGTGTCCAAGACTTTGGATTCTCCCAAGACACCGTCGGCCAGATGGGATACCGCCAGCGGCTTCTCTAACCCCCCCCTCCTACTGTCTTACAACCAGCGGGACCCCCCCCCCCCCCCTTAGTGTATCCAGCTCTAATCATCTAAGTACCATCGCTATCGTTTTCCTAAATATTCCAGGTTGTATACTTACTCCCTGCGTAACCAGAGATTGGACATTCAATGTTGATTTACCTACGAATACTCATTTGCCATAAAAGTGCATATTTCATATTTCAAATCATAAATGTAATTAAGTGATCGTTGTATACACCTTTTGCTGTATTAAACCTTCGATTTGGTACATTTGTGTGGATTCGTTTCATCAGGTGGGAAAGTGTTCATCATACTTATATCTTGTACTGGGTGGCCAGAAGTTAAAGTACATGAGGTAGTGGTATTAAATATCATATCTAACAATACAGTCAGGGAATTGTACCCCTCAGTTACAATTACAACTAACCTAAAGTTAGTTTAGGTTCGTGTTAACGTTAGATAATGTACAAAATAAACGTTTTCCGCTGCTATAAACGTCGCACTTTTATTTTGAAAACCCCAGAAAGGAAGTCATTATATTTGCTTTACACATCCTGTTCTGCGTTAGCTCCGGTTAGCTCCGAGCGTCCAGTAGTTAGTAGTATATTATCAATACCAGCCATTGGATTACTGTTTTCTAAATTGGGGAGGCTTTTAATCGTCAAGGTAAGAGGATTTTAAGTCATGGTATCCATAAACTTCAATCGGTTCAGATTCTTTGAAGGAATGAGAATATCAACAAACCTGTAGGGAACGTCAGGGTACTGTCCCGCCTCACTTCCAGTGATGAAGCTAAGCTATGCTAACGGAGCGTCTGTTCCCAAAGCTAAATGCACGCACAGAGACAAAAAAGGTATGTATCTTCTTGTCTAACTCCAGGGAAGATGTTAAATAAACTAATTTCCCAAAATGTTGGAGTTATCCTTTAACAAATAAGAAATACAAATGCCACAGAAGGCATTAAATAATAATTATTTTCAATCATTTCACAATAATTGCATAATTGTGTTTGAATATCTGAGTAATTAAGTAATTATACATTTGTCCAAAATAGCTGGTTCAGATATGGTTAATCCAGCTGCCCTGTGATCAGATGAATCCATATTATTTATTTTTCCGACATCAAAAGAGTAATTTTTTATCATACAAATATTGTCATATTTATTTAAATTATGATTCATTAATTCCAAGGAGGCCTGTAGAGTTGACATGAAGGAATCACTATGATTCCTCCCAAATAAAGCCCTTAACACATTCACGGCCATTCGATTTCCCCATCTAGCTATAGCTGGGCCAGCTTTCCATTACATAGTTTCACTGTGCGTCACCTTGTTTGTAGAGCTAAATCTATATTTTATATTATAGCTATGGATACAATACCATGGTCATTTGACAGTCACTATCTTCCGTTCAAGATGCAAAAAAGAATAATTTTTTTCATGAATACGTTCACGCATTATCCCGTGGTGAATATAAGTATAATTTCGGAATGATCCGGGCGAATTCCTGGGAGGCCGGCTACAGGGCACAACGTGAATTCTACTAAAACCATTGGTGTTTCGTCCCTGGACACGCTACTATTTTCAAATCAATTCTATATCATAGGTAAGTAAGTAAGTAAGTAAGTAAGTAAGTATTTATAAAGCACCTTTCATACATGTCATGTAGCTCAAAGTGCTGTACACAATTATAGGCATATATAACGATAAAAGCAATAAAGTCATAGTGATCAGTTAAGATCAATGTTTAAAAAATAATAATAATAATAATAGTAACGTAAAAATGAAAATAACGTAAAAACAGTCATTTGCTTACCAGTTTGGGAGAACAGGTCCGCACAAACATTTCCGCTCAGTGGCAACCGGAAGTGCACTAAACCAATGCACTTATATGTTCTGAAGGATCAGATTAAACCGAATATATATATTTATTTATATATATATATTTAATTGTATTTGATATCCCCTGTATATTCCTTGTACAATATGCATTGAATATCCCTTCTAGTCTACTGAACATCCCATAATAGTCTCCATTCTACCATTGGACGAGACCTTGGTGCCAGGTCGCCATACCCCTCAGACCAGGTTCAATCGTACCGCTCAACATGTATGGACAAGTCCTAGTTCCGCGTAGGAATATGTCTACCGCACCACTAATGGTACTATTTGTTCATAGTGCGTATATATACTGCGCTATTAAAGTAGAACTTCCTTTTAGTCCAGTTCCTTACCCTCCAACAGAGTGACAGACGCAAAAGCCTCCCCGCGAACCACGTGTGGGCAGTAAGGCCAATTCGGCCCAGTATCGGCATTGAGACATCGTGTATATTAATATTTGAATAGTCATATTTGGCACTGTATCGTCGAGTTGGACGTATTCTATTAAGCTAATAATAGTCTATTCATATATAGTGCCTCGTGCGGTAAGAGTTCTATAGTAATCAGCACCCCCATCGTTTCGGGCATCAGCTGGACGCTTATCCAGGGTGGTTGACCCCACGTGAAGCTGCACCCGAGGAGCTCCAGGCCAAAGAGCGAGTGGACCTGTATATTGGATTATTCTACCGACGACGGCTAGCCTTCCCCGGCTTGGATTATGCTTTGAGTACTTTGATTATTCTATGGATAAAGGCCAACACTGCGGTGTGTTGGAAATACCCCCCCCGGAGAGGACGACAGGTGAGACGGCGCTCTGCACAGTGAGGTCGCCTCACGTCTCTCCGTCGTGGACCGGAGGACGCCGGCCACAGAGGGTCCAACTGCATTCATCTGTGGATCGAGGATCGTTGGGCACCGTGTCGCACAACTGTGGACTCTCCCAAGATACCCTCGGCCAGACGGGATCCAGCCAGTGACTCTCTAACCCCCCCCCCCCCCTCCAGCTGTCCTACAAGCAGTCGGAACCTTCCCCTAGTGTATCCAGCTATATAATCATTCAAGTATCATCGCTATTGTTCACTGAATATTCCAGGTTGTATATTTGCTTCCTGCGCAATCAGAGATTGGACATTCGATATTGATCTACCTACGAATACTCATTTGCCATAAAAGTGCATACTATTTCAAATCATAAATGTAATTAAGTGATCGTTGTACATACCTTTTGCTATGTATTAAAACTCAAACTTTCGATTTGGTACATTTGTGTTGGATCCGTTTATCAGGTGGGAGTGTTCAACATATTCATACCTAGTACTGGGTGGCCAGAGTCTAAAGTACAAGAGGTAGTGGTAGTAAGTATCATATCTAACCATACAGTCAGGGAATTGTACCCCTCAGTTACAATTGGTCCTTCGAGCCGGATGGTAATCAGTGTAATATTAATATAGTGTTATTAATATTAAAATGGCCTATGATGAACACTCCACGAAACGATCCTCCTAACCAACAACGCCCGCGGCGCAAACGACAGCTCCCTCAGTACCTAGAGGCTTACGCTGTCAGTCAACAACCTAGTCTTCTACCAACAGTAAACGCGGTAAAACTAGAAGTAAAATTATGTCTAACCCTAACGACCAGGCTACCCCGACCATAGAGGCCCCTATGGGTTCTAATGTAACTGACCAAGCTCACGTGGGGACCAGGGGGAACCAGACATGACTTTACACCCCGCCAATACGAAGAAGTAGTCCCCGACGAGTCCCGGGAGGAAGACAACACTACCGAGAGAGAACTCGGCACGGAAGAAGATGAGGAGAGCACCGTGGAGATAGAGCTCCAAGACTCCGCACGGAGTACCCCAAGGGACGGCTCCCCTATACAACCGTCTTCTCCCAGCGAGGCAGAGAGGACACTACAGCAGGCATTCCTCGTCAGCCTGAAAGCCTCTACTGAACGCGATAGACTCCAGGGTGAACGCGATCGATTGCAGATACAGCAACGGAGCGAAGAAGAGCACATACGCCTGGAAATAAGACGCATTCAGATGGAAGAGAATATGGCAAGAGACCAGGCCGACGCCCAGCGCGCCGCCACCGGTGCCCAGAGAGAATCGGATCTCACCAAGCGCGAAGCCGAGCGCGACAGAGCACAAGCGCAACTAATAGAACAGCTGATCAGAAGGACAACACCCCCTCCCTCCACCAGAGGCTCCAGGAACTCGTCTAGACATCACTCCAGGGCGGCATCCCCTAGCCGAGTAAGCGACCCTGAACTTGACCAACAGACGAGGTCTATACCCCCCGCAGACCCCCTTCCCCAACCGGTCCAAGCGAGACCCAGCCACCGGGAAGGAGCAGCATACACTGCGGAGAGGCTAAATCAGAGACTACAAGCCCTGGATGACCTAACGGAAGACGAAGAGGAAGAGGAGGAGAACCACGCCCGACGACAGCACAGTACTCTACCGGACCAGGAGGTCCAGTACAGCCCAGGCTATACCCCCGCGGAGCTGCGCTACAGACCCCCGACGCTATTCACGGGTGAGCACGACGCACGACCCGCACCGAGGAACAGCACCTGGACCAGCGGGCCATGGTACACAGCCGGTACCAGCCCACGCCAAGGAGCAGGAGGAGACTCGCCTAGGAGGCCTCTCCCCCAACGCTCGCCGATGTATCAACAATCCGCGTCATACATTGGCACACCTATGGTACCAGACTTCACCCAGGAGAACCGGGCCCAGTATACGGAGCTCCGCATGTGTCTGGAGACAATGTTGGTGGATGTCATTGATGAACGCCATAAATACGCGATACTACTGAAGCATTTAAAGGTACCCCGCGCGCACAACATAGCGCTCGCCTACGCCACTTCCACGACCCCATACACCGCAGCGCTGGTAGCGTTGGACCAGAGATATGGACGTATATGGGATTACGTGATCCAGGAGATCAGGCACATCGACCGCCTACCCCCAGCAACAGACAATCGAGCACTGGACGACCTGTCCATCAGAGTGCAGTCCCTGGTAGGGATGCTGGGAGCGCAGAGGGAAAAGGGTAGGCATGAACTATACGCCAACTCAAATGTAGAGAGGATCTTGGAGAAGCTACCGCCCGCCCGACAGGAGCGCTTTAGGCGGCAGAGAGACCACCGAGACCCTAATGGCCCCGAACCGAACCTCCTCGATCTAGCCGACTTCCTGGCGAGAGAAGTCAGCAGCTTACGGCTAGATACATTCGGACGGAGCACCCCTGGCTCCAGAGAAGGAACCAGGAGACTAAATGATGGAAGAAGATCGGTGACTGTCATGCACCAATCGGAGTCAGTGCCAAGCAGTAGGAGCCACAGTACCCCCTCAAGAAAGGAGAAGTGGAAGATAGTGTGCCCCTACTGTGAGAAAGAACACTGGCTGTCACAATGTGACTCATTCCCCAAGATGAATGCGGAGGAAGCGAGTCAATGGATAAAGTCCAACAGACGCTGTTTTCGCTGTGCGCGATCACACATGGCAGCCGAATGCCGCTTAAAGAAAAAGTGCAGTCGGTGCGATGGAGCCCATCTGGACATACTCCACGACAGTAACAGACGGCGGCCTCCACCCGCACCATCAAGCAGCAAAGCAAGCGTCATGTACATCGACCCCGCCAGCAGCAGCGGAGCCAGAGTGCTCTTAAAGGTAGTCCGTGTGACATTGAGCTACCAGAATAAAGTCATGGACACTTACGCCGTCCTTGATGACGGGTCAGAGAAGACCCTTCTGCTCGCGTCCGCTGCGGCCCAGCTAGGGCTGCGGGGGAGCGAAAACCAAATGACAATTCGGACAATAAGAAGAGATTTGAAAACGATAAAGGGCGAGAATGTCTCATTCTCTATCGCAGCAAGCGGCCAGCCCGAGCGACGGTACAGGATTACAGACGCTTTCACCAGCCAAGAAATAGGACTGTCGCGGTACACATACCCCGTAGCCAAGCTGATGGAGAAATATGTACATCTACGCAAGCTACCGATCCCACTCATAGACGGTGCTACCCCGACACTGTTGATAGGCTCCGACCATGCAGACCTCATTGTCCCGATAGACCGGGTTCATACCGGACCCAGAGGCTGTCCTGCAGCAGTCGAGACCCGCCTAGGATGGACTCTCCAAGGCCCACTCGCCAAATCTCTCAACCGAACCACAGCCACTAGCTGTCTCCACTCCCGAGTCACAGAGGGAGACACCGCACTCCTGCAGCATGTAGAGAGGCTATGGACCTTAGAACAAATGCCCTTTAAGAACGAAAAGAAAGACATTCGCTCTAAAGACGACATCTACGCCATTAACCTCCTCGAGACGGGAACAAAGAGAGTCCCAGTCAGCGGCGTGTTGAGATACGCCACGCCACTCCTGCGGCGGGAAGGGATGCCTACCTTTCACGCAAAGAAAGACGCCACAGAGCGGTACCTACTAAACACAGAGCGGCGCTTAGCCAAGGACCCCGCCCAAGAAAGTGTATACCGCGCTGAGATTGAGAAGCTCATCACAGCGGGACACGTCACAAAGATTGACATTAAAGAGGCCGACCAGACGACTGAATCGTGGTACGTGCCCCACCACAAGGTTCATCACAACGGCAAAGACCGCATCGTGTTTAACTGCAGCTACCAGATCGGATCCCAAAATCTGAATAAAGAGCTATTGCCCGGTCCTACACTCGGCCCCTCCCTACTAGGCGTACTACTCCGCTTCCGCCAGGACAAGGTGGCTATCAGCGGGGATATCAAAGGGATGTTCCTGCAGGTGAGATTAGTAGAGGAGGACAAGCCCCTGTTGCGGTTCCTATGGAGAGAGAGGCCAGGAGATGAGCACCCAGCCATCTACCAATGGGAAGTCCTCCCTTTCGGAACTACATGCAGCCCATGCTGTGCTACATTTGCACTACAGAGACATGTCGCAGAGGACCCAGCAGCGGACGAAGAGGTCCGACACAGTGTGAAGAACAGCTTCTACGTAGATAACTGTCTACAAAGCGTTTCGACCCAGGAAGAAGCCGAGGCTCTCCTACTTAAACTCCGCGCCTCTCTGATCAAAGGCGGCTTTGATCTCAGGCAGTGGGCCAGCAGCGATCCGCACGTACTGCGCAGCCTCTCCTCCGAGGACAAGGCAGCGAGCAGCGAGACCTGGATGGCCACAATCCCAGGAGAAGCCCAAGAGATGACACTAGGACTAGTGTGGCGCTTCAAAACAGATTCGCTCCACTATAGACACAAACCCCTGACCACGGAGCAGGGAAGGTCGACGGCAATACCGACCACCAGACGGAGTGTGTACAGAACACTCGCCCGACAATATGACCCGTTAGGATGTATACTACCGTACACCACCAGTGCAAAGATGATTGTACAAGCATTGTGGGACAAGGACCAGGGCTGGGACGACCCCATTCCCGCACACCTTGCATCCACCTGGAGAGAGTGGGAGATGGAACTCCACTCACTCCCAGGCGTTAATATACGCCGAAGCTACTTCCCACCCACGGTGAGGCCAGAGACATGTAAAATGGATATACACGTCTTCAGTGACGCCTCCGAGGTCGCCTACGGATCAGTAGCCTACTTGCGGGCCCAAGAAGAGGGGGGAGAGATCTACACAGCATTCATCCTCGCCCGCTCGAGAATAGCCCCACGCAAGCAACAGTCTATCCCACGTCTAGAGCTCTGCGCAGCCCTCGCAGGAGCGCATCTAGCCACGCTCATCCAACGTGAGCTCACCATTCCGGTGCATAGAACAATCCTGTGGTCAGATTCCACGACAGTACTCGCCTGGATCAAATCGGATTCATGCAAATACAAAGTCTTCGTGGGAGTCAGAGTCACTGAGATTCAAGAGTTAACCGGAGAGTTAACCGGAGAAGCAAACTGGCGCTATGTTGATACAAAACACAACCCAGCTGACGTCATCACCCGGGGAATGTCCCTAGATGACTTAACCCGTCGTAACATCTACAGTGACGGACCAGCATTCCTCAAGCTCCCGGAAGGAGATTGGCCCACGCCCACCCCGAGGGAAGCAAGTGACGAGGAGGCTGAGAATAAGAAACCTATGTTCTGTGGATTGAGCACTGTTGTCTCCGCAGACCCCAACATAGACGATTGCATTACCATAGAGAGTGCGCAGCAACGGACATTCCTGCGGCACCACCCAGAGATTCAGTCCCCCGCTGATATGTCAGCAGCTGACTACGAGGAAGCAGAACTGCTTCTACTGCAACAAGCCCAGAGAGACTCGTTCCCCGATGAACTAGACTGTCTACAGGGAGGAAAGCCCGTCCCATCAGACAGCAGATTGATTCATCTGGCCCCCGAGAGTGACACACATACCCTCATCAGAGTGGGTGGTCGCCTGCGGAGAGCCCCCAATTTACCGGATGACATTAAGTACCCGATCGTATTGAACAGCCGACACAAGGTCACAGAGCTGATTATAAAGAAATACGACGAGGATGTACACCACGCAGGAGCAGAGAGAGTCTTCGCGGAGATCAGACGTCGTTACTGGATACTTCAAGGAAGAGAGGCGGTGCGACGCTTCCAGCGAACCTGTCTAGACTGCCGAAAGTGGCGCGCGCAGCCCAGCATACCACGGATGGCTGACCTACCTCCATGTCGCCTCCGACTCGGCGACAAGCCATTCCACTCAACAGGCATGGACTGTTTTGGCCCGCTGCACATAAAGAAAGGAAGAGGCACCGAGAAGCGGTGGGGTATTGTATTCAAATGCATGACCACCAGAGCGATACATATCGAGCTCCTTCCGACCATGAGCACAGACTCATTCCTTATGGCCTTCCGAAGATTCACATCACGGAAAGGAAAACCGTCTACATTATTGTCCGATCACGGGACAAACTTCAAAGGCGGAGAAAGAGAGCTGAGGGAGAGCTTCCAAGCTATGGGCCCAGAACTTAAGACCCACCTCGCTCCAGCCCAGATTGACTTCCAATTCAACCCCCCAAACGCACCCCACTTCGGTGGAACTTGGGAACGAGAAGTACGTTCTATAAAGACAGCCCTGTACGCAGTACTTGGGGCCCAGACTGTGGCGGAAGAAGTCCTAATGACAGTCCTCACGGAGATTGAGGGAGTATTGAACTCAAAGCCCCTCGGTTACGTCTCCAGTGATGTAGCAGATGTCGACCCAGTCACCCCCAACACCCTCCTGATGGGGCGGCTAGATCCCGCGTTACCCCAGACAATGTACCGGCCTGAAGAAGCGAACGGCCGACGAATGTGGAGGTACAGCCAAGTATTAGCCGACAAGTTTTGGAGCAGTTTCCTACTGCACTACCTACCGTCTCTACAGACCCGCCAGAAGTGGGTAAAAGAGAGAGACAATTTGACGGAAGGAACAGTCGTCATGATTATTGACCAGTCACTACCCAGAGCTATGTGGCCGGCTGGCCGCGTAAGCAAAGTGATCACCGGTGCCGATGGCAAGGTCCGAGCAGCGGAAGTACTCGTCCAAGGGCGCATTTACACCCGTCCTGTGGCGAGGCTCATAGAACTGCCCCGACTCCCAGACACAATCGATGATGACCATGACCCTATGACTTTGTGAGTTGACTGACCCTTACAGCGAACCCTTGAGTGGTAGACAGTGCGGTTAATCTGTCTCTGCTTAACTAATTAGGTTGGGACAAATTAGGGGGCGGCTGTTCTGAAGGATCAGATTAAACCGAATATATATATTTATTTATATATATATATTTAATTGTATTTGATATCCCCTGTATATTCCTTGTACAATATGCATTGAATATCCCTTCTAGTCTACTGAACATCCCATAATAGTCTCCATTCTACCATTGGACGAGACCTTGGTGCCAGGTCGCCATACCCCTCAGACCAGGTTCAATCGTACCGCTCAACATGTATGGACAAGTCCTAGTTCCGCGTAGGAATATGTCTACCGCACCACTAATGGTACTATTTGTTCATAGTGCGTATATATACTGCGCTATTAAAGTAGAACTTCCTTTTAGTCCAGTTCCTTACCCTCCAACAGAGTGACAGACGCAAAAGCCTCCCCGCGAACCACGTGTGGGCAGTAAGGCCAATTCGGCCCAGTATCGGCATTGAGACATCGTGTATATTAATATTTGAATAGTCATATTTGGCACTGTATCGTCGAGTTGGACGTATTCTATTAAGCTAATAATAGTCTATTCATATATAGTGCCTCGTGCGGTAAGAGTTCTATAGTAATCAGCACCCCCATCGTTTCGGGCATCAGCTGGACGCTTATCCAGGGTGGTTGACCCCACGTGAAGCTGCACCCGAGGAGCTCCAGGCCAAAGAGCGAGTGGACCTGTATATTGGATTATTCTACCGACGACGGCTAGCCTTCCCCGGCTTGGATTATGCTTTGAGTACTTTGATTATTCTATGGATAAAGGCCAACACTGCGGTGTGTTGGAAATACCCCCCCCGGAGAGGACGACAGGTGAGACGGCGCTCTGCACAGTGAGGTCGCCTCACGTCTCTCCGTCGTGGACCGGAGGACGCCGGCCACAGAGGGTCCAACTGCATTCATCTGTGGATCGAGGATCGTTGGGCACCGTGTCGCACAACTGTGGACTCTCCCAAGATACCCTCGGCCAGACGGGATCCAGCCAGTGACTATCTAACCCCCCCCCCCCCCCCTCCAGCTGTCCTACAAGCAGTCGGAACCTTCCCCTAGTGTATCCAGCTATATAATCATTCAAGTATCATCGCTATTGTTCCCTGAATATTCCAGGTTGTATATTTGCTTCCTGCGCAATCAGAGATTGGACATTCGATATTGATCTACCTACGAATACTCATTTGCCATAAAAGTGCATACTATTTCAAATCATAAATGTAATTAAGTGATCGTTGTACATACCTTTTGCTATGTATTAAAACTCAAACTTTCGATTTAGTACATTTGTGTTGGATCCGTTTATCAGGTGGGAGTGTTCAACATATTCATACCTAGTACTGGGTGGCCAGAGTCTAAAGTACAAGAGGTAGTGGTAGTAAGTATCATATCTAACCATACAGTCAGGGAATTGTACCCCTCAGTTACAGGTATTATGTTTCATCATGAATGCATGAAAGGGGGGAGGGTCGTTTCTGATTATTTGATTGCCAGTAACGTCATACGTTATTACCACAACACAAGCCGATCAGGGGGATGGGTATGATAACCTTGCACGATCAAGCTGAAATTTACGTCAGATTGTCCTTACCTGTGATCGGTGGTATTCCAAAAAGAATATTCCAATTATTTGATCGCCATCTGGTCCATCCTTTGTCCATCTGGTCCTCCTATTGTGTTGTGTATCCTGTATTGTATCATGTAACTGTTTCTTTCATGTTTGTATATGTGTATTCGCTCTGGTGGCAAACCATGTTTCCCCTCTGGGATTAAGAAATAAATCATACCATACCATACCATACCAAAAGTCCGTCCGGAGCGGTTTAAACGTAGCACCCGGTCTGGAACAGGGTTTACTGCACTCTCGATACTGCCTACTAGCAGGATATGGCCGGTACTGCAGCTTTGGAGTCCCAGTATGCCTTTTAACGGCAACATACAGATCCCTGACATTGAATAGGATATTAAAATCGAAAAAAAGGGAAAACTATCCAAAAACGTATATATATACGTGGTTGGCCGCGAAAGTGTTAAGAACACATCAAGTTAAGACTGCTCTTCAGCGCTCCTAAATCCTGTTCTTAGTCAGGGCCGAATTCAAGCTTAGGGACGGTTGGGGAATCCCAAATCTAAGATGTCTTAAATGGCCCTAACAGCACATTTTTGTCTCAAGTCCGTTGGAGAATGAGACCCATTGACCTCGCTATGATAGGCACTTGTAAATGTTGTTATTGATTTGGGGATAGTGACATGTATTATCCATACATGTCACTATCCCCAAATCAATAACAACATTTACAAGTGCCTATCATAGCGAGGTCAATGGGTCTTATTCTCCAACGGACTTGAGACAAAATATTTTGCTAGCCAACTGTGTTGTCCTGGTTGTGACTTCCAGTCCCTGTTTTATCGTCAGGTCCTGCAGTTCTATGTGTAGTATGTCTTTCCACCCCCTGTTTCATCGTCAGGTCCTGCAGTTCTATGTGTAGTATGTGTTTCCACCCCCTGTTTTACTGTCTAGGTCATGCGGGTCTACGTGTAGACGTGTAATATGTCTCTCATGTGCCACAGCTGTGTCTCATTTGCAATCAACCCCAGCTGCCTCCCATGTGAAACCACTGCCCCATGTGTATTTGGGCACTGTGGTGTAGTGGCACTGTCGCCTCACAGCTAGAAGGTCCAGGGTTCGATTCCTGCTTGGGGACCAGGTTGTCGCGTTGCCAGGTACCCAGGTGGGGTATCTCCCGGGCCTTTCTGTGTGGAGTTCTCCCCGTGCTCACAAGGGTTTCCCCTCCCAATAAGATAAACCAAATGGAAAAACATGCAGAACAGATCGCTAACGCTGTCGCGTCCCTGACGAAGACGGACAGGAGCACTTCAATTGGTCCCCGGGCGTGGCCCCACGCCGCAGCCCATGTCTGCTCCCGACTGCCCTTGCAAAGAGGACAATTTCATTGGCGGCCATCGCATGTGTGTGTCACTGCATGACGACATTGTCTATGTGTGCAATGAATAAAAATACTTCTTCAAAAGTCCAGTTTAATTTTTATTAATTAATTAAAGTTAAATAAATTGTCCAGTCATAACGTGTTACGTGTCTATCTGTTAGTCTGTGTTTCATGTGTTGACCTGCCTGACCTAGCCTCTTTATTATTCTCATCTGCCTCTGTCTCATCATTGTCATGCACTTGGGTCCCCTACTACAACGTGTTACAAAATGACTTGACCATACCTGGATCCAGACTACTACAGCACCCGTTTTTGATGACGGAGGCCGGTGGAACGTTGGTTCTGCTTAAATAGGTGTAAACGCGGGCTGGTTCGCCAGAAAGCCCCAAGGTTCAGAGGCCCTAGAACGGAGCCAGAGCTTGAACCGGAGCCCTGCCGGTGTGAAAGCACCCAGCTTGCCTTCTTCTCAAGAGCCGCACCTACCTCCGCCTGAGTGGTTCCTTGGCAGCAGCTGGAGCAGGCGTATCTGCAACCCTTCTCCTCGAAACACCAACTGGGCAGCTGTTGGAGGGGATACGTCTTCTGCTCCACATCTTATCCTCGAAGTGCCCCTTCTGCCCCAGCCTCAATTCTCTGCCCCCGTCAGGTGGAATAAGGCTGGCTCTTCGGAGTGGCAGTAGAAGGTTTCTCAGAGGGTCATCCCCCCCTTTTATTTAGATATTCCTTAATTCCACGTTGAAATTACGCGATACATTAAGTGTGGGGTCGCCAAAAGAAATCCTTAATAAAGGGGTTGTGGTATAAAAAAGTTTGAGAACCCCTGGTCTATGTCATACCCAGCTGTGTCTCAGGTGTCATCAGTTGGTCATTTTTCCCATGTGTATATATATACTGTATGTTAGGTCCCCTCATCAGTCTTTGTCCAGTCATTCGTCTGTCTATGTTGTTTCCTATGTGCCTGTCTGTTCTTATGTGCCTGCCTGTATCTGCCTGCCTGCCTGCCTGCCTGCCTGTCCTCAATAAATACTACTCAGCCCTACTAGAAGCACCTTACAGAATGACTGGGTCAGACATGGACCCAGCGGATGAACTTGGTGAGACGGTTCACACCATTCAGTGCCTCATTAACTGCTGCAGCAACACCTCCAGTATTGAGCAGAAGGAAGCAGCTCTCCAGTAGGTTTCTTCTAGGCCTGGCTTAGCAGCAGTACTAGCTGGAATTGCAAGGGACTTGACTACTGCTCCAGCCTCCTTGTCTGCTAGTCTCCAGCCTCCTAGCGTTCAGCCTGCTTTCCAGCCAGCTAACCTGCAGCTTGTTAGCCACCAGCCTGCCAGCCTTCAGCCTTCCAACCAGCCAGCTAACCTGCAGCATGCTAGCCAGCAGCATGTTAGCCAACAGCATGCTAGTCCCCAGCATGCTAACTACCAGCATGCTAGCTACCAGCATGATAGCCTCCAGCCTTCATCTCAGCCCAGAGTCACAGTCTCGGCTACTGTAACAGTGACAAATGTGCCTACTATATTTTTGTGTAATGAAGGTAATGAAGGCTAAGCCTACCCAAATGTTATGCTGGGAATTTTGAAGATGATATATAATATATGTATATGTGTGCAGCATTATATAGGCTACTATATTGTGTGTGTGTGTGTGTGTGTGTGTGTGTGTGTGTGTGTGTGTGTGTGTGTGTGTGTGTGTGTGTGGTGTGTGCGTGCGTGCGTGTGTGTGTGTTGTCGCTGCAGCCCCCTGGTGACAATCTGGTGATTATGGGTAGGCTCAGGTTAAATAATGTAGCCAATCACATCCCGCCGCAAAGCATAATACATTTTTTGTAAACATCTGCATTCCGAATTTACACCCGCCAATCGCTTTGTAGCGAACACCAGCGCGCTATTTTGAGTCAAATTTCAAAAAGCAAAATGGATATATGGTCTTTTTCCAAGGCAACATATAAACAAAGTCATTCAGAAGCTGCCAGCAGCAACACCAGCTACTGCACACCTGCAGCCACAGCGAGCCCTGCCCGGGCTGCCCCTGGGCATAACACCGGATCACCTGAGGCTATTGTATGTTGCTTTATCTTGGCAAACAAGGGCTTGCTCTACGAGGGCATGATCAGTCAGAGTTCATCAAATCGTGGAAACTTTTTAGAGCTACTGTATGTACATTGTTTTCAAAGCATGATGAGATCCAAATTACAACACCACAACTTGTCTTTCTCAGCAATGAGGCGCATCAGAAAGAAGAACAATGTGCCAGGAGAGACAGTCAACTCTGAGTCTGCTTCACATTGAAAGTGATCTCACAGAAAAGATCATTGATGCCAAGACGAAACGTTGCATTTTGCTGCATTAAGGTAAGACGATGGTTAATCATATTGGATGCCTTGATTTGAACACTTAATTTGCACTATATATTAAATGAGTGCGGCTCGCTGTAGTAGCCTAGTGCAGTGGTTCTCAACTGGTCTGGGCCTCAGGACCCACATTTTTCCTTAGTCATTAAGTTGCGACCCACATTTTTTAACCACTTTGATTTATTTCACAAAATTATTGTGCAGTAATACACAATCCTTCATGCATTGTTAAAAACATGAAATAAACAAAAAAAAGTGCAACAAAAGTGCAACTAGGCCTAAAAACCCAATGAAATGATAAATGATATATATATGCTTCTTAGCAGACACTTTTATACATACCAACGTGCAGTACATGAGTGCATAGATTTTCAGTATATGTAGCCCCATGGGATGGAACCCACAACCTCAGCATTGTTAGTGCCATGCTTTACCAAGTGAGCTACAGAGAACTACAGAAGGCAGATTTATCTTGAATTACAGGCATATATGCTTTTTAAACAAGTTTAAACTGGTGATGCTCATCAAGTTTCAAGAATCTAAATTGAACTGTAACAGATATTACCCTATCAGGGGATACTGAACAGCATTGTATTATGAATAATATACATTTTTGAGGGCTTCATGCTTTCATGTGCTATAGCACATGACTGCACACAACACACTGAGGTTTTTGTCCCTCTCTTTTGTCCTCAATGTAAGAAACCCCATATTTAATGTAGTCGGTGTCATATTTGCGTTTCGCCATGTTTACAAATGCTCTAATCAATGAGTGCTAACTGATGTGACGACGTTAGTGTTACTGTCATGACAACGCTGGCACCAAATGGCTACTGCACGCGCGCTGCTTCATGGGAAATGTATGTCCTTCAAAATTCAACCGCAGCAGCAGAAACTTAAAAAAATATTATTTTAATTTAATTAAATTTTTTAGCACACATCCACGACCCACTCAACATTTCCCTGTGACCCACTTTTGGGTCACAACCCACCAGTTGAGAACCACTGGCCTAGTGGGTGTGTGTATTGTATGAATTCAGAACCATGGACAGCACCGTTTGCAGGTGCACGCAGCGTGCACAAGCAAAAAAGAAAAAAGGAAAGATTTTGCACGCTTGCGCGACTCCAAACTATAGCCTCCCCTAATGTTCGGCTCACCCGCCACCTATGGTTGCAGTGCCATGTTTTGGTCACTAAGGGCTAGATCCACAAATAATGGATTGCATGGTGCTAATTGCACCCTTACTTACAATTAGGGATGCTCGATATTGGCTTTTTTACCGATACCGATATACCGATATTGTCCAACTCTTAATTTCCGATACCGATATCTACCGATACCAACCGATACCGATATATGCAGGGTTTCCCCCCCCAAAAAACTGAATAATTTCAGGTAATTAACATTACATATCTCTTGTTATGGAATTAACACAACATTATGCATACTTTTGACAATAAATAAAATCAGAATTTGTTCTTACTTGCTTGCCTGGGTAAATAAAGGTTATATAAATGTAAAAAAAAATTAAATAAAAAAAAATATATATTTTTTTTAAACCGATACCGATATTTTCCGATATCACATTTTAATGCCGATATCGGCCGATAATATCGGTAGGCCGGTAATATCGGACATCCCTACTTACAATTCATTATTAATTGAAAATGGGGGACCCTGATGTAAACAAGATGAAAGTCTTTCTCTGGTCTGCATCCCCTTAACAAGGCGTACTGTATTGTACCCATTCTGCAATCTGTTAATACAATTTTCATTCAATCAATCACTGTGCAGGTGATTGATTGAATGAAAATTGTGAGTCTCCACTGCCCAGCTCCACAGAGTCTCCACTGCCCGTAAATCATCTACCCTTTGTTCATTTGCTTCGATTTTTTTGTACACTTGATCTCAAGAAGGTGCTGAATGAGCTCATGGGCAATTTCACTTTTGGTCAATGTTAGCATGGTGTTATTCACTGTCAAAGATGAAAAAATAAATAATAATTAAATACATTCCCTGAGGTCCATATATGTCCCTAGATACTAAGAACATGCAAATGGACCGTGTAGAAGTGGAGCAATCTTCCATTTACTTAGGTATGTACTTTTAGGCGAATTTTCTGAAAATATGGCTAGGGCTGAATGGTTCCATTCCCCCTGTTAGTCATTGTCTGATCATTAGTATATGTTACAAATAAATAAATGAATGAATGAATAATTGTATCTTCGTGTCTTGCTGCTCCAACACAGCCTATCCCTTACAGAATTATTCAGACACACATTCTTTGCAGAAAAAATAAATTATGTGGTTATGAAATAGCTATTATGTCGCTGTCTTGGGGTTCTTGGGACATGCCTACTTGGCACTTGTTTTACGTAGATCGTCATAGAACGGGCAGTAGAGTAAGAAGTGGGGTTCACTCTCTATTTCACCAAGTTCACAGACAGAGCCTTTTAAATATGTGAAGGCGATATCCCGCAACGGCACTGTGCACAGAGAGATCGCTGGCTCTTGGATAGATCATACACAATATCTTTTTTTACATTCATATACCATTTTAAACAGGCAATATGATTGTAATTTACCCGACCTAGCCTCTTCCTGACACACCCTCTTTTGGGTTTTACTCTTTGTCATCTGCCTCTGCCTCATCATTGTCTGCACATCACACGCATTGTGAAACATGTGAGATCGTATTCACTGTTTGTCAACCATGGGTTACTGACAGGAAGGCTTGCATAACATTAGCTCATTAACATTGTTAGGGGGGGGGGGGGGGGGGGGGCGGGACGACAGTGGCTCAAGAGGTGGAGAGGTCGTCTGGTTATCAGAAGGTTCCTGGTTCGATTCCGGCTCCCCCAGCAGCCTGTCGAAGCTTAATCCCTAACTGCTACTGATAAGCAGGTTGGCTGGCACCTTGCATGGTTGCCTCCGCCATCGGTGTGTGAATGTGTGAGTGAATGGGTGAATGTGAGGCATAAGTTGTAAAGCACTTGGGATAAAAGCGCTATATGAATGCAATCCATTTATAAATGCAGTCCATTTATGTCAAATGTTTAGCTTTTGTATTTTTTGAGTGATATTCTTCGGGATGTTTCTCCTTTTATTTATTAAGCAACTGATTGGTCAGCTACTTTTCGCTACTTTTTCTTGAAAACCAGCGACGGAACACTGCTTCTGTCAACCCCTCTTTGAAACCCACATTGTGAAATAGATATCAGATGCTGTGAACGTACAGTATAGGGCAGGGTGAGTTAAGTCTTGGTGTTATGGTAGACTCAGACCTAAGCTTTAAATCACAATCAACAAGTTGACAAAAACATAATTCTTCCACCTTAGAAACATAGCTAAAGTACGGCCATTTATAAATCAAAAGGACGCTGAAAACCAGATCCATGCCTTTATCTCAAGCCGACTCGACTACTGTAATGCACTCCTTACCGGCCTCCCGATGATAACTATTTTATTGCAATGCACTATTGCATTATTTTATTCTATTTTACTAACTATTTTATTGCACTGCACTATTTTACTTTGTATCAGTGCTAACTATTTTATTGCACTGCACTATTTTACTTTGTATCAGTGATAATCAAACCGTAAACAAAGACGCATATTAACACTTTCAAGGTGGTGGTATAAGTAAAAAATTGTGATGTCGAAGTAAAAAAAATCGCGGGCACCTATATCTGGGCTAAGCCCCGGATCTCCTACAATCCTAAATCCGCCTACACAGGTCAGAAATGCTGGCTCCGGTGTTATGGGTATGCATGTCCCTATTCCACTGAAAATAATTTGTGAGATAATTGGGGGCCTTATTGTTATAAATGTTTTGAACTATATTAAGCTGAAGTTGAACGGACCTTGTTGCCTGGCTCTGCCCAGAGGGTTGGAGTTTAGTAACCTATTACACTGTGAAGAACTCTCTTAGCAGAGCCTGAGGTGTGGCCAGCAGTACCAACCTCTCCTCTATCCCCACTCAACCCTAACCCACACATCAGACCAAAACAAAACATGAAAACAAAGTGCAACACCAAACAGGGCTTTTTTGCCTAGGGGTCGCTGTTTGACGGCATTATAATCTCTACAACAAGTACTTTAAAAGTATCCAACTGAGTATTCTTGAAAACAACTTGTTTATGTTTATTCACATTTCACTCAAGTAGACACTTTTCTATTGTTGTTCTATAGGTTAAATAAATTATCAAATAAGATACATTCCTACCTCATATAACCATTGGAAAGTAAATTTTCACCATTTTCTTTGCTCTCGCAATGTTTATATCCCATCTGAAAGTTTCACTTTCGGTTTTGGCAAAGTTGTAATTTGGTGAATTATTCTTTAAACTTCACAAAGTCGGGGATGAAAAGCTTGGTCTTATCTTGAGATAAAGAATGACCCCTGGTATGACTGATGATTAAGTCACTTCCTCAGAAGGAGAAGAGTCTGGGTTCTCAGGAAATGGTCCATCGTTGGTGTTCTGTGGAAAATTCATTGTCCTTTCGGTGACACCAAGGCCAATCTATTAGAGCCTGTGTCCACAAGGGGCCCTTTCCCTTTTGCCCATGTCTGTTCTGTGTTTTAGTTGTTCTCAGTAAGAAGAGAACTCACTTTCAGAGGATGACGCTAAACAGTTAGACACACCGATCACACTAGAGGAACTCAAGAAGGCCATATCCTAAATGCAAAGTGGTAAGGCTCCTGGAAGAGACGGTATCCCATCAGAAATGTACCTTTCTTGTTGTGACATAATTGGACCCTTATTACTAAATATGATCTTATACTCAGTCAAGGAGGGGAACTTCCATAAGAATGACAATATTGCACTCATAACAGTCCTCCTTAAAAAAGACAAAGACCCCAACGAGTGCGGTAGTTATAGACCTTTAAGCCTCCTCGGAACCGATATCAAACTGTACTCTAAGGTATTAGCCATCAGATTACAAAAGCATATGACGTCTTTAGTTCACCCGGACCAAACTGGCTTCATAAGAGGCCGCCTGATCACTGATAACATAAGACGAATACTGCACGTACTAGATGCCGACAAGGATGACACCATACCTAAGGCGATGCTGTCCCTGGATGTTATGAAAGCCTTTGACAGGCTGGAATGGTCGTATCTATGGGCAGTATTAGAAAGGATGGGGTTAGGAAAAGGATTCATTGATATGATTAAAGTATTATACAAAGACCCATCGGCCATGATTACAACAGGTACAATCATCTCCAAAATCTTTCCGGTATCACACTCAGCCAGACAGGGTTGCCCTCTTAGTCCCGGACTATTCAATCTATCATTAGAGCCTTTAGCACAATATATAAGACAATCCCAATCCATAGAACCAATCGTAATCAAGGGCACACAACATAAAATTAGTTTATATGCGGACGACGTAATATTGTTCATGCAAAACCCCAACACCACATTGCCTCATCTGCTCAAGTTGATTGAGAACTTTGGTGATTTATCGGGATTTAAGATAAATTTGCCGAAGTCGGCTTTCCTTCCACTTAACACCCCTGCAAAAAAAGATATAACCCTCTCAGGAGAGATACCGATGGTAAAACATTTTAGATGCTTGGGAGTGGAAATATTCCCCACCATAAGACAAACGGTGAAGCACAATTACACAAAAATCCAAAACAAAATCAAAGACGACCTTGATAGGTGGGCAAAACTTAAAAACACAGTACAAGCACGGATATCAATAGTTAAGATGGATGTACTACCTAGAATCAACTTCTTCAGTTCAATGCTACCGTTACCCCCTCCAGAGGGTTACTGGAAAAGATTACACTCCTCCACATACAAATTTATTTGGAATAACAAACCACCACGTATAAAAAGATCCACCGCACAGAGAAATAAAGCAGATGGTGGCATGGCATTTCCAGATTTTTTCCAATATTTTAAGGCGTACACATTAAGACCATTGACAACATGGTTTGACCCCCAAGCATTAGTATCCTGGAGAAAATTAGAAGAAAACATAGTAGCCCCACATAGACTGAAGGACATAGCATACACTAAACTACCAATCAAGCACTGTGAACGGAAATTTGGCCCCATAATTACTCATGCGATCCGGATATGGCGTGAAACACAAAAAAAAAATCCTAACCCACATAAATGGCACAATCATACTCCCTTATTCAATAACAATGCACTCTTAATTGAAAAACGACCTATAAGATTCCCTATATGGGAAGAGCAAGGCATACACTCATTAGGGGATGTTTTTAACAAACAGGGTTTTTGTAGTTATAAAGAAATACGCAAAAAATGTAATCTCACCAAGTCCACATGGCTTTTTTACATACAGTTACAGCTATGTTTGAAGTCTCACGGTGTTCCATTAGACATACCAATTGAACACCACAGATACCACAAATTCTTCTATGAAAGAGAGACATCGAGAGGTTTTGTTTCAGATTTTTATCATCAATTACTAACGTCCTCGTATGAAACCCTCCAACTAGACTCTGCCTGGAGGAGGGATATACCAGACCTGGAAAATGACTTTGATTGGCAAGGAGCCTGGGCAAATGTCCGACTTACATCAAGGAACCCGGACCATCAACAAATCAATCTTAACTATATTCACAGGACATACTTGACTCCTATAAGACTGTGCAGAATGGGTCTTAAACAAGACTCCAAATGCTCCCAATGTACAAATGGGGACGAAGGGACATTTATGCACATGTATTGGGACTGCCCACCAGTTAAGACATTCTGGAAAGATGTGACCCAACAATTATCAAAACTCGTATCTTGGAATATACCTGTACACCCCTCGGTATTACTATTGAATGATGTTTTTGAGTTTGCAGTAAATCCACAGCTAAAGAGATTGGTTTTATCGGGTATCACAGTAGCTAAAAAGCTGATCGCATCACGCTGGTTTCAACCGGAAATAATGTGCCGGAAAGTTTGGTTTCTTACATACTGTATCTCGATGTGATTTATCAAGAAATATCTACAGCAAGAATTCTGGGTCTCAATGAATCCAAAATGTCAATGTGGTTAGAAGTGGTGGAGAGAATAAAAGCTAGCTTATAATGGTAGTGTCTGGTTAGGTGCGAGGGATAATGGAGGTACTACCCAAGGTGGGGTCCGGGAGGGGGGGGTTCGAGCTGGAGCATACGTGTGTAGGTTTTTAGATAACAGGTATTAGGGGTATATCTTATATAAGATATTAACTAAAATGTGATTTCATTGGATGTGCTCTGACAATTAATGCTTGTATATCTTATCGTGTGTTGTCATGTTTGTTTATGTGTTTGTTTAAAAAATAATAAAAAAATAAAATACAAATAAGAAGAGAACCCAATTAAATAATTTGTATACTGAAGGTATATTTCTAGTAGATTAAAAGTATATGTCAATCAATAGTTGTATTATAGTGGTACAGTTAACTGAAATGAGATTCCCCTACCTGTACATTTAAGCAGTAATTCAGTAATTAATTTGTTGGCTTCAAACAGCTGCATAAGAACCTCCTATTGGAGTGATTTGTGTGATGAGGCGATACTAGCCAGACAAGTTCAAACGTATTACTTCTCCTTTTCTCTCCTCTCTCCTCTTCATTTACTATCCCCTTCTTCTAAATAACTATAATTTTAAATATATATCACTTTAAATATCTATCACGTTAAATATATATCACTTTAAATATATATCACTTTAAATATATATCACTTTATTATATCACTGTCTATAACTATCACTTTAAATATCTATCACTTTAAATATATATCACTTTAAATATCTATAATTTTAAATATCTATTACTTTAAATATCTACCACTTTAAATATCTATCACTTTAAATATCTATCATTTTAAATATCTATCACTTTAAATATCTATCACTTTAAATAACTAACACTTTAAATATCATCACTTTAAATATCTATCACTTTAAATATCTATCACTTTAAATAACTATCACTTTAAATAACTATCACTTTAAATATCTATCACTTTAAATAACTAACACTTTAAATATCTATCACTTTAAATAACTACCACTTTAAATAACTAACACTTTAAATATCTATCACTTTAAATATCTATCACTTTAAATAACTAACACTTCAAATATCTATCACTTTAAATATCTATCACTTTAAATATCTATCACTTTAAATATCCTCTTCTTTAACCCTCTCTGTGTTTCTTTAACTTTGCTGCAGGACAGGAACCCTCTGAAAAACAGCATGTTTGCTGAGTAGGAACCAAAAGTCACTTTATGACCTTTTATGGTGTTTGACTGCTTTTTGAGTTTTTGAGTTTAAATACATTGAAGGAAAATGAACACCTGGTTCAGGGACAGAATGAGCATCATCTGGTTGGTTAGATTGTGACGGTGAAAATCACCGTATCCAAGTGCTTCCCAGCACCATGCCAACACTTATCTTCTGGCAAAAAAAGTGAAAAGGATCGGACATCGACAGCAGGGGCGGGGCTAGGGGGTGGCTACTTGGGCTCAAGCCCCGAATTTTTTCTGAAAAGCCCCGAATCTATTTAAAATATATATATACTCTTTGTCATCTGCCTCTGCCTCATCATTGTCTGCACATCACACGCATTGTGAAACATGTGAGATCGTATTCACTGTTTGTCAACAGTTACTGACAGGAAGGCTTGCATAACATTAGCTCATTAACATTGTTAGGGGGGGGGGGGGGGCGGGACGACAGTGTCTCAAGAGGTGGAGAGGTCGTCTGGTTATCAGAAGGTTCCTGGTTCGATTCCGGCTCCCCCCAGCAGCCTGTCGAAGCTTAATCCCTAACTGCTACTGATAAGCAGGTTGGCTGGCACCTTGCATGGTTGCCTCTGCCATCGGTGTGTGAATGTGTGAGTGAATGGGTGAATGTGAGGCATAAGTTGTAAAGCACTTGGGATAAAAGCGCTATATGAATGCAATCCATTTATAAATGCAGTCCATTTATGTCAAATGTTTAGCTTAGTATTTATTAAGCAACTGATTGGTCAGCTACTTTTCGCTACTTTTTCTTGAAAACCAGCGACGGAACACTGCTTCTGTCAACCCCTCTTTGAAACCCACATTGTGAAATAGATATCAGATGCTGTGAACGTACAGTATAGGGGCCTGCTCAGTTGTAAAAAAAAAACTAAAATGACGTGACGAGTAATAATAATAATAATAATGACTTGGATTTATATAGCGCTCTTCATGACACCCAGAGCGCTTCACAGAGTCCATTATTCATTCATACACAGTCATACCGGTGGTGGTAAGCTACAATTGCAGCCAGAGCTGCCCTGAGGCAGACTCACGGAGTAAGACGTACGAGAATGTCTGTAATACAAAGGGCTTGGCCGCTTGGCCGCTTGGCCCGCGTACTATTACACACTATTGATGCTCAGCCAATACACCACAGTAAAATTTATGGGTGGGATATTTAGCTCGTCACTGGCACTTTTTTAAGGGCTGAAAGAATAACAGTGCAGCTCGTTCCTGGCTGCCCATGGGACTGGTGTTGTCTTCCACCAGAAGACCAGCCTGGCGCTACATCACAGGCCTGGGCTCGGGCGAAACGGAAAAATGTCAAAAGCGCCCCACAACGCTCTCATTTTTAAACACAGCATGTGGCCTCGTCTCTACTTATCATCAGATCCTCTCATTGGTCGGAAGTAGGCGTGTGGGCGGCAATAGGGCCCAAAGGGGGACTATGCCCTCTTGGAAAAGGTTTATTGATGTCTCTTATGGAATATAGATTTGAACCATCATCCCCACTTGAAATGGGGGTATCCAATATAACAGAGGTATCATATTCTAAAAAAAGAAAATCTTCAAACAAAAGAAATGTGATATTATGTTACCTACTGCCTTTATTGGTAGTTGAGCTCCTGCCCACAAAATGCTTGTGCCTGGTCCCATTCAGAAGACTTAGAGGTTAGAGCTGGCTGCCATGGTAACATTGTGCTTATCCAGTTATGATATTACAGCAGCCAAATGTATCTACTCTATGCAAAAAGGGCAACAAAAGCCAGGTTAGCAACTACAGGCCTGTGTCAATCCTGAAAAAAATGTCAACGGTTTTTGAGCGATTAGTGCACAATCAACTAGAAGAATATCTCCTCAAAAACTAAATACTGTTCAAGTACCAATCAGGTATGGTCATGCTAGACCTACAGAAAGCATTTGACACTGTGGATCACACTATACTCTTGATGAAACTAAAATGTATCAGACTAAATGAATTATCAGTGAACTGGTTCAGATCATACCTATCTAATAGAGAACAGGTGTGCAAAGTATGTAATCAAAAAAGTCAACCAACGAACAAGATTCTTGTACCGGATCTCCTCTCTGGTAAACAGGAATACCCTGAAGACTCTAACTACAGAAGCACTCATTCAAGGGTACTACGACTATGCTTGCACCTCAAAGGCACTAAAAACAAGATTACAAACATCACAAAACAAACATGTCAGACTACTGCTTGACTTTACTCCTAAAACCCACCTCACCCCTGCCCATGTTGACAACTTAGGATGGCTTAGAGTAGACGACAGAGTACAGCAACTTGCAATGGGCCTGGTCTACAAGATACACTACACCACTAAGGTACCCATGTACATGTCGAAATACGTCCCAAAGGTCAGTGAATACCACGACCACAACACCAGAGGGAGTTCCACAAATCATGTCCAACCCAGATTCGGCTCAAACAAGGGACTAAACACCAAATTTACAAAGGGTAAATGTCTAAACCCCCCCCCCCCCAATGTACAGTTTCCTCCCCCTCAAATGTATATATTATCTTTTAGAAACTCTGTCTGTAAATAGACAGTACTGTATATTTGTATATCTTGTATGTCATAAATGTCTGGATGTAACAGTACTGTATATCTGTAGGCCTATGTCATGTATGTCATAAATGTTATGAATTGAAAATGGAGGACCCTGATGTAAACAAGACGAAAGTCTTTCTCTTGTCTGCATCCCCTTAACAATTGTGTGTATTGAGCCGTACTGTATTGTACCCATTCTTCAATCTGTTAATAAAATATTCAATCAATCAATCAATCAATCAATCAATCAATCAATCAATCAAAGTAGGAGAGGCTCTATCAACAGTCAGGGAAGTTACATGTGGAGTACCACAGGGATCCATTTTGGGTCCTTTATTATTCTTAGTGTATATTAATGACATGCCAGCAGCAGTATCCTGTAGGCCAATGATCTATGCAGATGACTCCACCTTACTTGTGTCAGGAAAATACCCAAACAACATTGAGGTAACTCTCAGTAGAGAACTGACCCTAGTTAAGGACTGGTTGATAGATAACAAACTCTTATTGCATTTAGGAAAGAAGGAGTCTATTTTATTTGGAACTAAAATGAAGCTCAGGAAGAGGAAAACGATCACAGTACAGTGTAAACGGAACATCATAGAGTCCAAAACAAGTGTGAAATATCTAGGAATCACTCTTGACCAGTCTGTCTCTGGAGAAGAAATCGCAGTGACAGTCCTGTCCAAAGTTGCAAAGAAAGTCAAATTTCTATATAGAGATACACACGTGATCTAAACCTAAAAGTAAAAATAAATTGCATCTCTAATCCAGTGTCATTTAGATTATGCTTGTTCTGCATGGTATAGTGGTATTTCCCAAAAGCTCAAAAATAAACTGCAGGTTGCACAGAACAATGTGTGTAGATACATGCTAAACGCCCCTCTCAGAACACATATAGGACAGATAGAAAGAAAAGAAGTAGGACTATTACCAGTAGATAAAATAGTAAAACAAGTTAAGCTAAACCACATGTATAACATTGTTAACGACAGGGCCCCTGAATATGTGAAAGGTCATGTGGTTATGGTAAGAGAGCTACACAATCATAACACTAGAGCTAGAATTATGTATTGCAGTGTTCCTAAAGTTAAGAGTAAGATAGCAAGACGCTCCTTTTTTTTTTACACAGGTGTAGTACTCTGGAATGAACTACCTCTGTGTTACGATTGGGGGTGCTAACGAAGGTGAGAACACAATTGCAGACAGGAAGAGAGGAGGCAGAGACGACAGGGTAACGTGGATATCTTGACTTTACTTGGCAGACGACATGATTACAAAACGGGACATACAAGACACAGCAGAGCTGGCACTAATACAAAACGGACTGAGACATGAGAAACAAAAGAGGAACGAAAACGGAATACATAAACTACTTACAACATTCAAGAACATGAAGCAAGGCACGGGAGAGGTACGACGGGCAAGGGAACACGGGGGTAAGTGAGGGTAACAAGGAGGGTACTGGAGACAATGACGCCACGAGGAAGTGAGGAACTAACAGGCATATATACAGACACTGATTACAACGAGCAACACCTGGCAGGGCCAAAACACAGAATCTATCAACACCAAACTAGACACAAAAAGCAATAACACACACAACAACCAGACAGGGAGACGACATCAAACAAAGACAGGGATGGCCCAAGATAATAAATAATTAGAGATTAACTCTATTATCTTGAACCATACCAAGATGGCCGCCTGCACCATCAGACTCCTCTGGCCACTAGAGGGAGGTAGGGGACCAGGTAGGAGACCACTGTCAGGAGGAAGGAAATGTCCAATGTCATTCTCATAACCGGCCCAGCAAGGGCTGGGCCTGGGGACGTTACAGCACCTCCCCCTCAATGGGGGGCTTCCAGACCTCCGAGAACAACGTCCGGACACGGGTGAAGCAGGAAGCCGAGACCCCTGAACGAACCCAGGGAGAGGACCCGGAGACCTGGGGCCAGGAGCCTGAGCAAAAAACCCAGGAGGGGCATAGCAGCCAGGGGGGCTGAAAACGGGTGCAGAGGCCCGGAGAGGGGGGGTGGGGATGGGAACCGAGGCCTGGAGAGGGGAGGCAGGGAGAGAAACAGGGAGCTGGAAAGGGGAGCTGGAGCTGGGAGCAGAGACCCGACGAGGGGGGGTGGGGATGGGTGCCGAGACCCGGAGAGGGGGGCTGGACCTGGGAACAGAGGCCCGACGAGGGGGGGTGGGGACAGGTGCAGAAGCCCGGAGAGGGGAGCTGGACCCCGGAGCAGGATCCCGGACCAGAGACCCTCCAGCCGCCGGACTAGGGACCGGATCAGGAGAGCCGGAACGGAGGTGCGGCGGCGATGACCCCCGGAGCAGGATCCAACGCAGACCATGGCGAAGACCACGGCGAAGACCAGGGCGCCGATCACGGCGTAGGGCTGGACCAGACGGGGAGCCAGGACCAGTCGAGGAGCCAGGATCTGACGAGAAGCCAAGACCAGTCGAGGAGCTGAGATCCGGTGTAGCAGCCGGGCCAGGTGTAGAGGCTGGGCAGGACGCGGAGACCGGACCGGTCTCGGCGGCGAGGCGTGGCGTAGGATCCGGCGATGAGGAGCCTGGAACGGTGACAGTTGGAGCTACACTGACCGGAACCAGGCTGGCAGCGATGGCTGGATCAGCTGTGGAGGCCTTGTTAGTGGTACTAGCCCCGCTCGCCCTCTGAGCCTTGCTAGGCCTCGGAGGTTTGTGAAACTGCGGGAACTAGGCTAACCGTGAGGCCTGAGCCAGCTGTAGGGACTAGGCTACCGGGCGGGACTGTACTAGCTGTGGACATATGGTCAGCCTCACAAACTAGGCTGACCGTGAACCTTGAACCTAGGCTAGCAGTGGGGCCTGTGCTAGCTGGGGAAGCCTGGCTAGCTGCGGAGGCTAAGCTAGCAGACGGGCTGTGCTAGCTGTGGACGTCTGGTTAGCTGTAGGAGCGAAGCTAACGGGCGGAGCTGTGCTAGCTGTGGACGTCTGGTTAGCTGTAGGAGCGAAGCTAACGGGCGGGGCTGTGCTAGCTGTGGACGTCTGGTTAGCTGTAGGAGCGAAGCTAACGGGCGGAGCTGTGCTAGCTGTGGACGTCTGGTTAGCTGTAGGAGCGAAGCTAACGGGCGGAGCTGTGCTAGCTGTGGACGTCTGGTTAGCTGTAGGAGCGAAGCTAACGGGCTGGGCTGTGCTAGCTGGGGACGTCTGGTTAGCTGTAGGAGCGAAGCTAACGGGCGGGGCTGTGCTAGCTGTGGACGTCTGGTTAGCTGTAGGAGCAAAGCTAACAGGCGGGCTGTGCTAGCTGTGGACGTCTGGTTAGCTGTAGGAGCGAAGCTAACGGGCGGGGCTGTGCTAGCTGTGGACGTCTGGTTATCTGTAGGAGCGAAGCTAATGGGCGGGGCTGTGCTAGCTGTGGACGTCTGGTTAGCTGTAGGAGCGAAGCTAACGGCCGGAGCTGTGCTAGCTGTGGACGTCTGGTTAGCTGTAGGAGCGAAGCTAATGGGCGGGGCTGTGCTAGCTGTGGACGTCTGGTTAGCTGCAAAAGCTATGCTAACGGGCGGGGCTGTGCTAGCTGTGGACGTCTGGTTAGCTGTAGGAGCGAAGCTAACGGGTGGAGCTAGCAAACGGGGTTGAGCTAACTATGGGGAGCCGGTTAGCTGACGTGGCTACGCCAGCCATGGGAGCCATATCTGGGATTCGGCTGGTGGGTAGGGGAGTAGCCAGCGACCTAGACAAGTCCATGAGGGTAGCGACTTGGTCGGCCATAACCCGCATTGCGGGCTCCTGTGTCGGACTCTCCGTGGCAACCCTGTCGATCATCCGGAGCAGGAACACTAATAGACAGTCTCCTCCCCACCGCATGTATATATTCTCTCCCCGCCGTATGTATATTTCTCTCCCACCCACCCACCCCCTCCTAATGTACAGTCCCCTCCCCATCATATGTATATACTCTGTCAGAATCTATGGGTAACAGTACTGTATATTTGAATACCGTTTATGTCACAAATGTATCAGTACTAAATACCTGTATGTCCCTATGCCATAAATGTCATGTATGTTGTGTATGTAAATGTCAATATGAATTGAAAATGGGGGACCCTGATGTAAACAAGACAAACGTCTTTCTCTGGTCTGCATCCCCTTAACAATTGTGTGTATTGAGCCGTACTGTATTGTACCCATTCTGCAATCTGTTAAATAAAGTTTTCATTCATTCATTCATTCATTCATTCATTCATTCAAAGAGAGGCTGATTAAGAGGTAAAGTGTCAAACAGCACAGGAAAACACACCAAACGATTTTGCTATGGTAGCACCCCCTGATTGTGCCCCTCCAGAATTTTGGCTTGGATGACGTCCCTGTACGAGAGGCAGATAATAATGACATCATTCAAAAGAGAGCCAGGTGTTTGGGTACCCTACTACCAGCATGTTTCATCATTGCACAAAACTACACTGTGTATAGAAAAATATAATGGAACAAGCAATGGAATTAAGCTAATAAGCTGTGACCCTGCATTGTGCAGGTGCACTCAAAAGTAGCATTAAGCTTAATAGAACTGTAAGAGAATCTCTAGAGCGGAACTCTGCTGAGTCCAGTGACGCATCTCACAAGTCTCTAGAACAAGCGATTAATAAGTTATGAAAGGGGGTGTGGCAAAAGTATAAAGGATCGGGCTAACCTACACAAATTAAAAACCTCTCTAACTGAGTGCAATGACACCTCCTGCAAGTCTCTACAACGAACGGTTAATATGTTATGAAAGGGGGCGTGGCTAAAGTATAGGGGGCGGGAGTAACAAACACCAATGAAAAACTACTCTGCTGAGTCCAATGATGACTCCCACAAATGTTTAGGATAAGCAGTTAAGGAGTTATGAAAGGGGGCGTGGTCAAACGTGTGTGTGTTTGTTTGTATAGAGAAGCACTTTTGTCTGTAACACTTTTAAAACAAATTGAGTATATTGTCATTAAATATGTGTCTTCTTGTCACTTTAAGATGTTATTTTTATGTGCATACGAACCCCTAGCTGCACCTGTCCAGACACACTGAATCTGATGCAAAAGGAAAACATGGCATTGTGAGTATATATAGACAAACAGGTGAAAGTTTTAATATAAAAATAAATAAATAGATCACCACAGGAAGTCTTATTTAAGCTTAATTATGCTAGCTTGACACGGGTACAGATTTGACACTATATAGCCAATGATCTTTGATACAACATGATAAATGTCTGACATTTACTATTCCACTAAACTCGAAGAACGGACCCCAAACTGCAACATATCCGGTACCTACACTGGCATTCATTTATATGGGGCAAAATTGCCCAAAAAAATTATCGAATTGTTATTATTATTCCAAAACTTTCCAGAGCGGGAGGGAGGGGTTTCTCTCGGGGGGATCGGAGCGGCTGGGCTTTGCCCAGCGGGGCCCTGTGTGTTGGGGGGTCGGTGGGCGTGGGGTGGGGCTCTCGGTGGCATGGGAAATAGTGGGCTTGGCTCGGTGGAGGGGAGTCCCCTATCCTTTCCTCTACTGGGCCTGGCCCAATTGATTCAAGGGACCCGTGTCGCTGGGGGCCCGGCTGTGCTCACGGCGGCCTGGGATATGGGGGGCTCCAATGGGCTTGACTCAGGGGGGGGGGGGGGGGGGGGGCATCGTCTCCGCGGTTTGGCCCAGGGGGGGGGGGGTCTTGGATGTTGTGGGGTCGTCGGCCGTGGGGAGGGGTGCTTGGTGACATGGGAGGTAGCAGGCTTGGCTCGGTGGGGGGGAGTGCCACCCCTCAAACCTCTGCTGGGCCTGGCCCAATCAAATTCAAAGTACCCATGTCGCTGAGTGCTCG
The DNA here is from genome assembly GCF_963971535.1 of Notolepis coatsorum. NCBI lineage: Eukaryota > Metazoa > Chordata > Actinopteri > Aulopiformes > Paralepididae > Notolepis > Notolepis coatsorum. The sequence continues at coordinate 132,386,700 of NC_140169.1, read as the reverse complement.
GCCCCGAGTGGGGACGGTCCTGGGATGTGGGGGAGCCCTGTTTCTGGGGGTAGATGGCGGGAGGGGGGGGGTCCCTCTCATGGAGGTCTAGTAGGCTGAGCACGGCCGAATTTAAGGGGCCCATGTGGATGTACTGCTGTGTTGTTGAAGTAATTTTAGGTATTGTGTAAGTGTTGTTTGTCTATAAATGTTAATAAAAAAAATTAAGTTTAAAAAAAAAAGAACCACACACTAAAACAACATCAGCATTCTGATCGTTTTATGAGCTCTCTCGCCTTCATTTACTTTTTCATAATTTCCTGCACTCATCATGAAACACATATCTGTGTAGAAATCAGATGAACCGCAGAGTTCATGGAACCGTGACAATAACACAGGAAACTGTGACAATGTGTCATTATCCAGAATGAGGAAGTAAATATGCTGCGGTATCCAATGTAGTTTTCTGTAGAAATTATGAGTTGCAACAGTCACTCAGCGAGGAAAAATGACCTGGAGAATGTGTTCCTGTTTATAATCAATAAATGTCACGCGTCTATTAAACCCAAAAGACCTTAGCGTGTGTCATTCTGTACAGGCGCGGCGTATCCCACGTAGTGTGAAATTAAATAATAGGGAAGTAGGTTTTTATTTTCCTGTCTTGTGAACCTCAGATCATATTGCCTTCCAGCTGCAGACTCCAGCAGTCCGCCCCCCCCCCCCCCCCCCCAGTTTCAGTTCTCTGCAACTGAAGGTTGTCGTTTGAATTGCAACACTCTAAGTGAGGTGGTTTGTACAGTAATTTTCACTGAAACCACACATCGCTTTCACTCCAGTCGTCCAGAATCGTTGTTGTGGGCATGCGACCACAGGGTTGTCATCAAATGTACTATTACATTAAAAGTAATTATTTAACTATTTCAAAATAGAATAGTCTGGTCTATATTAACATCCAATATATTCAAGGTAATTGTCCGAAGGCGGCTGGGTGGCGCAGCGGACATTGCGCTCGTCACCAACGCAAGAGACACCGGGTTCGAATCCGGCTGTCTGCGTTGCCTCCGGCTTGGGCCGGCCGTCATACTATCTCAATTGGCAGAGTTAGCGGGTGGAAGTCGATGGGTGGTACTCTGGACGTTGTGGACAGCGACTCCTACAGGTCGGTTGGGGGACGCCTGCACAGCAGAGACAGGAAATGGCGGGGGTAGTGTGAGCCTCCCACACGTTACACCTCGCCAATGAGAGTCCACGCTGGCAGGTGAAAAGATGTGACAGGCTGCCTCCTCGCGTATCGGAGGGGACACGTGATGCAAGGCTTCTATCTTCCCTACAACCGGCCAGTGGGGGGCATATGTGAGCAACGTTCAAGACAGGGGAGGGTAGAATTGGCACAGCGAAATTGGGAATGGGAGAAAAATAGAAAAAGTGGAGAAAAAGTGGAGAAAAAGAAAAAAAATAAAAATTGTCCGAACAGAGTGGGGGTGGTGCGAGGAGGGGGGCAGAGAGTGTGTGTGTGTGTGTGTGTGTGTGTGTGTGTGTGTGTGTGTGTGTGTGTGTGTGTGTGTGTGTGTGTGTGTGTGTGTGTGTGTGTGTGTGTGTGTGTGTGTGTGTGTGTGTGTGTGTGTGTGTGTGTGTGTGTGTGTGTGTGGGGGGTGGGGGGGGGGGGCTAGAATACAGGGCTGTGGAAACTCCGTGGGGCTTTTGGGAAGTAAAGTCCAAGCAGCACATTTGTCAACGTCACACAGAACAGGCTAAGTTGTAGTACAGCTGTTTCCCTCTATGATGTGTTGAAACACTCAATCAGAAAAATCGGGCCGGACCAGCCTGTGTCTACAGCTCATAATGGACCATTCAGGAGGTAACCAGCCTGGCTTCCACTGGCTGCGTTGGTCTGTTCTGAAGTAGCTGTTAAAACTCAGCTGCTCTAATTTGTAAACTAGGCGAGAGTGAAACACTCTGGGCGGGCGAAGAACTTGAATGAATAGAATCTGGGGTGGGGTTCTTTTCGTGGTAATTTTTCCTTCAGTACGCCAAACACGGAAAATCATTTCCCTAACGGTGTCGTGGAAATTAGTGTTGCTTTTATACTCCGTGGGCAATGTGTAGCAACGTTGTAATGTTCAACACAACTGTCAACATGCAATTTCACTAGAATAGAGTCTCCATGCACCAAAAAACAACAGAGATTTCCATTCGCACAGCATGATCAAACACCAAGCAAACGACTATTCAAGAATGTGCATTTGTATGGGACCAGCCATTCTATAAATTAAATCTCTATGCGTGTGGGCACAGTGTGTGTGTGTGTGTGTGTGTGTGTGTGTGTGTGTGTGTGTGTGTGTGTGTGTGTGTGTGTGTGTGTGTGTGTGTGTGTGTGTGTGTGTGTGTGTGTGTGTGTGTGTGTGTGTGTGTGTGTGTGTGCGTGTGTGCGTGTGTGCGTGCGTGCGTGCGTGCGTGCGTGCGCGCGTGCGTGTGTGTGGCACCGAATACGGCTGGCGGTGGGGGGTGAGTGGGCGGGTAGGCATGCGAGAAAACCCCACATGGTACTGATTGACGATGATTGAATCAAGTTCAGTAGCAGAGAGAGAGTGTGTGTGTGTTTTTTAGCCCGTGCAGAAATTTGTGTGCACCGAGGCATTTGACAGAGCGACAGGGATATCTCACTCCAGGCTTAAACAGGCAGGTCGAATCGATTAGTGATGAGCCATTACTCCAAGCAGTCTGTGGACCCACCCCTGCATCTTCAACCTCCATCACACTGCTGGAAAATGATTTTGTAACGCGGAAACATAAATCTCGCCATCCGCGGGGCTGTGCAAAGCTCTTTACACTGAAGTAATAGACATTTCATACCAATATCATAAAAACCCTGACAACAGAACGCTTCTGGGATGTCAGTGAGCAGTCGCCAAAGTTTGAGCCTAATCCCTTTAATATCAAGGTCACCTAAACATTTGAAAGAAACTCACATGGAGAAATAAAAACTCCAACCTAAAGGTTTCCCCAAAATGCAGTTTGCTTGCCTGTGACATGATGGCCTCTAGTGGCGCTCCGGCGATTGACACAGACAGCTCAATCATTTCCTTATAGGCGTGCGCTGCCAGGTCCAGCTGGCTTTGACATTAACACCAGGCTCTGACTGACAGAGGCCCTGGCCTTGGGCCGGGCTCCTGGGGGCCTCCACAGTACATTCAGCTCTCCTTTTAGCCTGTTGATTTACTGTCCCTAGCGGCTGCTCGTTGATCCATTTCCCCTCTCAGTTTGCTCACAGGGCACCCCGAAAACCGTCCTCCAGCAATATATTTGCTTTATGATTTCCTGAGGAACCAACGAAGAAAAACAAGCCCCCGCTCACTGCACCTGTTCCAGTTAATGTGCAGCGGGGCTGGTCGGCCTCCTCTGGTCCGGGGCGGCGGGGGAACAGGAGAGGGCCGCGGCGTGTCACAAGCTCCATGTGGATCTTCCATTTCCCCTGGCCCAATCGGGACCGAGCAGCGCGGGGGAACGGGGGATAGACGACATATTATATATGTGTGTCAGTTTAACACACGCAGGTCAAATGGGGCCCGTGAGCCTCGCTGCATGTGTGCATTATTAACATGTGTGTGGGTGTTTATGTAGCACAGGGCCCAACATGGAGCTGACATTAATAAGAGAAAGTGATGGGAACTTGCTTACATCATTTTGGACGACATGCAGATGTGAGCGAATGGAAGGTCTGAGCCGCTCGGATGCTCGAAACCCCGTCTCCCAATTCGAAAAAACGGAGGTGAGCGTCGGCAAAGTTGGCATTACAAAACAGAATTGTAAAATCGAATTTTTATTCGCCTGAAAGTGAATTTTCATCATGATAACTCGTCCCCTGATCTCGAGGACAAAATGGAGAATGTCGAAATGCGGTTGGGAAACACTGGAGCGACGCAGACCAGGGTAGCTCTTTTGACAGTCCTCCTGAGGGAGCTTCAGACAGTGGGAGTAACTACCACAATGTGCAGCCCAGGCCTGGCCGGCCGGGTGACATCCAGTGATTCTCTGCACCGTGTCCATTTTTACTGTGGAAAGCAAGCTCATATTTGACAACCGGTTCCTGTTTTTTTCAGCCATTCATGTTTCCGCGAGTGTTAATGGAAGTCTGAGCTCTTCCGCGACCCCGCTTCGACCTGTGTCACTTGCTGAGGTGAAGCCAAACCGTGGATATATGTTGTCAGTAATCCAAAGAAAAGACTTGATATATCTTATTCTGCCAGAGTTTTCTATTCATTATATCAACTTCTAAAGTGGAAGAACAGACAAAAAAATTGGGGTTTAAAGGGGTTTTCCCTCTTGCCTGAAAATGTGATCCATTCATATTGCGGTGAGATATTTCCATTGAGTGGTCATCAGACAAGGAGGAAAAGTAATTTCAAAGATTTGCAGAAATGAAATGAAATAAATAAAATAAAATAAAATACAATTAATAAATAAATAAAATCATATTTTATGGGGCTCAAGTTTCTTGGTTAAAATGTTTTATGATGACCTGCCCATTACTTCCCATCAATATTTTATGACAGCAGAAAACATCGTATGGCAATTATGAGCATATATATGGGAGTAACCTCACTCCACTCACGTCGAGTAGGTGCAGTCCTGAAATTAT
>NC_140169.1:132340821-132381882 GCF_963971535.1 Notolepis coatsorum | reverse complement strand
ACAGTCCTTGTACTGTAGTTGATTCTTTGACCAGGTCCCCATTTCTCCCCCTCCTTTCTATAAAGCTGTCATTCTGTCACTCGGCTGTCTGTCTGCCCTGGCAGTAATTCATCACCAGCTGCGGATTCAAAGCAATTAAACCTCCCTGATCGCAGTGAGGAGTCGGCCACCTCAGAGTTCAGCACCCATCCAAGACCTCCAGCAGTCCTCCACCTCCTCCTCCTCCTCCCCTCCTCCTCCTCCTCCTCCACCTCTTCCTCCCTGTCTGATTCAGAGACACGTCCATCACCTCTCATAACCCAACAGGCTGAACTCTCACATGTAGACAGTGAGACAGTGACAAAAAAAAGGACAGGAAGGAAGGACGGAGGAAGGAAGGAAGGAAATAAGGGAAGGAAGGAATGGAGGAAGGATGAAAGAAAGAAAGAAAGAATACTTGAATTCACATTATAAGTCAGGTAGGCTATACTTTTCTTTCCCTTTCCCGTTTGTGGGAGATTTATTGAATGAAAGATCCGCAGCTAAACGTTTACCTTTATTTTTTCATGAAAAATATATATTGTTTTAACAGTGTCATAAAGTTCCTCATTCCCTTTTTTGGATCCCAGCTCGGCCTACACATCTTTGAGGGTTCAACGCAATAAAAAGCCTTTAAAACGCTGTGCTACTTCCCCTGGGTTGATCCTTACGTTTTTAGCAGAAGTGGCTATTGAAAGAGAAAGCGCCACCGTGTCTAATGGAGAAGCTCGGTGTGGAAGAGAACGTGTGCCCTCTTCAACCACTGTGTAGATGTCTGGTCATTAACACTTTGTCAGTTGAATCAAATTCAATTCCATTTGAATCAAGGAAAAAATAGGACTCTATTTCAAATAGATATTCAAAGAAGTACAATTGAAATTGAAAGGGCTTGTAATTTTGCATTCTCACTGTATCTTGAATTTCTTTAAATTCCACTACATTTAATTCTACTTCCTCCAGTTCAAATTCAAATTAATTCAAATTCATCCTTTCCTGTGGGAATATCGACCGCAAAATGTATTTCAGCATCGCTGCGTTGAATTTGAATTCCAGGCAAATTTATAACTTAATTCTCATCCCTTACATCACTTATTTTACTTGGGAAAATATCCATTTTCTCCATAGGATATTTGAAAACGGATATAACTTAACCAGTGCTCTGTGCAAAACCAAGTTTATGAGAGGGATAGTTGCTTCAGTCACATGACAGGTACACTGAACACTCTGCATATTGTCTTTCTTTTTCACATATTACTCCTTTATTGTTGCAAAATGTATCACCAGTCAATATCACCATTACAGGAGAATATGTGAATTGCAGCCTCATTGCTAACAAGTGGATCTATGTGACAAAACAAAAGAGTTTTTTTGCCAGAAGTGACACCATGACTTTCCCTGCCTGGTGTGGGAGGGGTCTTACCCCCAAGACAGTTTAAGGAGGCGCAAGCTGGTTTCAACTGGCTCCACACATTCAATTGGTCCAATAATCTACCTGCAGACTCAGAATATCACAGCAAAGAAAAGCAACGAAAAAAAGGTTTTACCCAACACTATCATGATTTATTTTTTATTTCATTAGTTGAATGGTATTCTGGGCCTGTATACTGTGTAGGAGATTGTCTTTATAACATGTGTATAACCACCTGGACCTTACTCTTAAGAATTCTCTAAGAAAATGATATGCAAATCTACCGAACCACAGGAGGACAGAACCTTTATGCTATTTGCATTTTTCAAAAAAATATATATTAGATTGAGGATTTCAATACCTCCTTTACACCATGAATAAAATGGCTTTCTCGTTTCAAAATAAAATATTCTATATAGTTGAGCCAAAGTAAAGGTTCTCTTGGGCCTGAATAATTATAAAAGAGCAATAACAGATCAAAAATGATTTCCCCGACCCTGTCTCTGGCTTGAGCAATAGCTCAAACTATTTGGCTGAATCCTATAGCAACAGAAAATTCCCCAAGTCTGCAGTGGCTCTGGCTACACAAGTCTGACTTACGCAGCATTATTAAGCACTCGCTATTAAGTAAATGAGCCTCTACAGGCCAGGTGCAAAGACCACTCTGTTTTGCCTGTGGTACAGTAGTGGTTTTGTCACATAAGAATTAGCTTAGAGGAAATCCACATTTTGGGGGAAAAGCCAAGAGAATCATTGCAAACTAGACAGGCCAAAGCCTGAGAAAGTGGCATGTTTTCAAAAGAAATACATGATAATTTAAATCCAATTACCTTCTGCCACATTGCAAACTTAATTATATATTTTGTTGGATTTACACGTATACTGTACAGATTCTCCATGACTACAGCTTTTCAAGTAGGTTAACAACACAAGAATAGCCATTCGTTTACTGAATGTTAAGTATGTAAGTGACCACCCCTCTCATATAAGAAGCTTGTTTTTCACTAGCTACACAATGGGTATGAAACTATAAACATAGGCTAAAATAATGACCTGTTGGTCTCTCATTGTCTCCTGGTTGTCCTAAGAGAGTTTTAGGAAGTCAGGGAGATGAAAGGAAACATTGCTACACCACACATATTTAGGGACGACTGCAAACAACAATGTACTCCTCTGGACTTCAAACACATTGCTTTGCACCATCTTCTAAATGATGTACAGTATAACAGTGGTGTGGACTCCTGTCACATGGCGTGGACTCCTGTCACATGGCATGGACTCCTGTCACATGGTGTGGACTCCTGTCACATGGCGTGGACTCCTGTCACATGGTTTGGACTCCTGTCACATGGTGTGGACTCCTGTCACATGGTTTGGACTCCTGTCACATGGTGTGGACTCCGTCTCCTGTCACATGATTTGAACTCGACTTGACAAAATCCTAAAAGTCCTTGTGACTCGACTTTGACTTTAACATCAACGAGCGTGATTTCACTGAGAATTGAGCCTTATGACTTGTAAGACTTGATACTCTCCCAGAGCCCAAAATGTTAAATAAATTAAAGGTAAGGTGAATCAACATAATTTCCCTAATTACAATTGCACTTTGGACCAATCCGCGGCCAATCAAGTTGAGCGAGCAGAGAAGGAAGTTGTGTGTCAGAGCAGATCAGAATAAAATATAAACAGACGCTACACTATATCAATATATTTACATGATTTTTCAGAGGAAATGCATAGCCTACAAATGTATGTGTATATATTAGGTTAATTCTGTATAGTCTGTTATAGTAGTGCTGTACTGTATGTGAATCAGTCCTGTTGCCACCATTTTCACCTAGACACATTCCTGTAGATTAATTGTATTGCATTTGGTATACAGTAAGTAAACGGTTTCTGTGTCTGAATTCTACAAACTACAATTGACCCTTATATTTATGCTTGACCTTGTTGGGGTGTTTTTTGCGAATAAGCATCCATCTGGCCACAAGCCAAACATTTTGGGAATGTTGGGAAACACCGGTCTGAGCTGTGAAACCTGTAGCATGGTGCAACGCCATGCCCCCAACGCCCCACAGCCACAGGTCCTGTTGTTGTGTCAATGTCCTCGGACCTTCCTGTCAAGTGTGGCCCTCATCAGCTCAAGTATACATTATAGCTGTAATGACCTAATTTCAGGAAATGCAATTTGTTAAGAATTCCAGTGTTGTAATTGTTGATTCATTCTTAGAAGTCCTTAGTGTGGGAAAAGGGGACGGACAAGGAATGTGGGAGGAACTAGCCTCCTAACTCAAGTTGAGAGGCGCGTGCTGTGTTTACCATTAGCTAGTTCAATGGTGCCGACACGTTGGACTTGAGCTTCTTTGAGAGCCTGCGCAGTATATGAAAGTTCATGAAAAGGCCACTGCAAATACTATCAAATGCATTTAAATAAAACGTTTATTTGACTCTTCATGTCGGGGGAAGGGGTTATTGTGTGACTGAGTGCAACACACAGGAGTGAATGTTTAATATCAGAAATATAAATACGTTGGAGCAAATTATAGCTCCAGATGATGAATCTTATTATTTGAAAAGAAAGGCTGATGCTATTGAACAGCAATAAGGCTCATCATCTTGTTAGCAACGCAAGTGAAAGTTAATGGGGATGAAACCTTTTTTTCCTCAAAACCACATTCAAGCCATTCCATTTCTGCTTCCACAGCCGCAGAGACGCACAGAGAGTGCCCCCTTTCCACGATATATAATGATTATTATATTTTAAAGTATATAGTAGATATGACGGCGACATGGCTCAGGAGGTAGAGCAGTCGTCTGGCAATCCGGAGGTTCCCGGTTCGATTCCCGCTCCTCCTGGGAAGCGTGTCGATGTGTCCTTGAGCAAGACACTTAACCCCTAATTGCTCCCGATGAGCAGGTTGGCACCTTGCATGGTCGCCTCCGCCGTCGGTGTGTGAGTGGGTAATATGTAAGTAACAAATTGTAAAGCGCTTTGGATAAAAGCTCTATATAAAAAACCAGCCATTTACCATTTACCATTTTTTCATTCCCAATACTGTATATTAGAACACAAAGAAAATAGCTACAAAAATTTAAAAAAATTTAATAAAAAAAATCAATTGACTCTGGCTATTGGTAACAGCTGATCATTTGTCAAGAAACTGCCAGCAGCATATAGCAAAGATAGTCATTCTGTGTCAAATCCAATATAGTCTTCTGCACAGAGACTTTCCACCCACAACTCATATGTGATCAAAGATGTCCCTGAAGCAGCCTCTAGACATCCCTGCATAGCAGCATTCACGGTAAGAACTGCTTAAGTAATAGAACAGTTTGAAAGGACATCTGGGCAATTTTGATAATAATAGTTGTATACCCTCTATGGACTTGCACTAGCATTGCTAACCGAAGCTAACGGGAGGCTATAGTGCCAATATCCCAGAAACCAAACCCCGGGTTAGGAAAATATTTAGATTAGAATCTTCTCTTTAACACTTTGGTTGCCTAAGGTTAAATTAATGATATACCATAGATTGCCAGCGCTATTTGTCTATGGAGAAAGTCCCCTTCTTTGCAGGGCTATAACTTTTTAAATTCTATTGCTACATTGCCATTATTAGGGCCCATTCAAAGTCCTATATGTATTGTTCATTGTGTAGCAACGTTAAACTTTTTCATTCACATATTCATAGTAAAGTATGGTCTAATGTATAAGTATGTTTTCATCTCTTTCTGCAGCTTTCTCCAGAACGTGATATATAGCCCCAAATGCATTATATTGATGATGAAATACAGTTTGATGGCAATCAGCGCGATATAAAAAATTCCAACTAGACGTACTTCTAGAAGTTACTACACGTCATCTGATGTTGACCGGATGGGCGAGGGGGCGTTTATAATTCCGTGGGCAGCGTTATACCAATCATCTAATGTGGGTCAAATGTTCATCATAGCAGTTAGTGTCGAACACGGTAATATTACACGCTAAAACTCACCCCAGTCTCCGCGGGCCGTTGGGCGATCAGCGTGGGGTAGACAGTTTTCCATTATGGGATGTTGAAATAGTCGGTCCATTTCCAGGTTGTATAATAATATATACGTCCAAATCATGTTGTTTTTTCGAGTTATTTGCAGCGATCGATGTTCACTGTGTGAAGACGGAGTCTCTCTAACATTAGCGAGTGCCCGGACCCCATATGGAGTGAGTCCTACCGGGTTAAAGGTTGACATCCGGTTTCGATCTGCCGATCGGCCACCAGATGGCGGTCTTGAACCGCTAGAGGATTGAGAGGAGATCACACTTGTGTCTCAGGCCAGCGGAGGGACATTATGAATCCGATCGCAGATTTTTGAAATATTGATATAAAGACGACGTACAGCGTCCCCCGGCAACTTTAGCATGGCCAGCAAAGACGTCTAAAGACGCCCCCTGGCAGTCAAAGTGTTAACAGAACACTCAATAAAAAATGCAACTTAGCACCATTGGGCCTATAGATTATTTAGCTCATCCTTGTAGGAGAGCCCTTATCGGTGCAATATATAACTCTTTCAAGTTCACATTATTTATTTGTCAAATACACAACTGTGGGCGACAGTGGCCCAGGAGGTAGAGCAGTCGTCTGGCAATCCGCAGGTTCCCGGTTCGATTCCCGCTCCTCCCGGGCAGCGTGTCGTTGTGTCCTTGAGCAAGACACTTAACCCCTAATTGCTCCCGATGAGCAGGTTGGCACCTTGCATGGTTGCCTCCGCCGTCGGTGTGTGAATGTGTGAGTGAATGTGTGAGTGAATGGGTAAAAAAAATGTGAGTAACAAATTGTAAAGCGCTTTGGATAAAAGCGCTATATAAAAAAGCAGCCATTTACCATTTACAACAATACAGGGGGTATTGCAGGTAATGAAATGATTGGGTTTCGAGCTCTTTTTGCGCTAGTGATACATAAAACCCTTCATACAAAGGAGAAGAGATAGAATAAAAGCATTTAATGTTGAGCGTGTTTTTTGACTCAGTACATTTGAGACCCTGGAAGCCCACTGTCAAGTATATTGATTTTGTGTGGTTAGAGTTTTGCGGTTGTTCTGCATTGAAAGTTTGAAACCCATCTGGAGAACCTGTGTGCAGGACCACTGAACGTTCGACTATTGCCTTGTTTCCATTAGCTATGTTCAGCCGGGCTGGGGCTAGCCATGGTCTAGCATTGTTATGGTATGGTTGGGTTTGTGTCTCCATTGCGTTTCTTGTAAACTCTTTGGTTGCTAGGTAACCTTTCAGAATTCACACCACCAAATGTGGTACATAAGCTAAACCATGATGATACAGTCCGAGGGGCCCTCATTCATCAACGTGGACGTAGAACTTGACCTACTTCCACACGTAAGCACGGAATGTAGAACTAGCGTACGCACAGGGAAGTCGGCATTCATCACACGTGCGTACGCAGGCTCTATGGTCCTCCGTGTTGATGAATACCACTTTGTTCTACCGTCAATGCTCGTGCATGATTATCCATATATGGTCATGAAAATGAGGAAACACCCCCCATGGGATGTGAAATAATGGACGGACCCGAGCGGAACCCTGAGAAACTCCACGAAGATTGTTCACTGCTGTCGAACCAAGAAGACACTATCGCGTATTGTGGGATAAATAAAAGGCGGACTCGTAAACGGTGATGTCAGATATCAACGGCCCCCTAAGACCATTGGTTGCTGCAATTCTGCCTGGACAGCTCAAAATACTAATAAAGACCGTTCGTTGACCACTGTTTGGCGTTGGTTGTGTGTCATTATAACCGTGCTGTAATATGAATGCCTTTATTAGTTGTGTTCGATTGGCTATATGATTTTTAGATGCATCTATTTTGTTGTCGGCTAATAAAGACCGCGCTGGAATATGACTGCCTTTTCCCGTGTTGTTTGATTAATACCCCAGGGATTAAAGTTCTCCTCAATTTTATTCCAAATCGCGATGGATCTCCCGTCAATTTTCTACCTGCTGCATATGATTTCTAGAGGCATACTACAATCTATTTTGATGTCAGTATTGGGTAGCCTATATAAACAATATAATACGAGAGCATATACAAGAACAATGAATCTCACTGCATGTATGATAGCCTGCCTTTCAATACATGAACTTGAATTCCATCATGTTTGTGTGCGGGACTCACAAGGCTGTTGTCACAATGGGTGGTACCGGTGTACAGTAATAATAACAGTCCACACAATATCACGATCCATGCCATAGCCTATGTTCTATTAGGACATGATCTGTGACGACAAATGTTCTAGAATGTTTGATTAAGATATCATACTCTGACAGCATGCCTATGAGCAACAAAAACGCGAACTTGAATCCCATCATATACATAGTCTGTCCACTATAGTGTCATTGCAATGCGTTTTCTATTCTTTCTTATACAGTAAAAAGGGGGAAGAACACTATATTCATATGACTTGTATTCTGCTTACAGCTTCGAAGTTCCACTTGTTTCGTTTAACGTAAAGCCTTTTAAATATAATCAAAACGTTCCCGTGTTTCTGCGGTCTGCGCAGAATAATAACGAGTTGAGCTTTATGATTTATGATGAATTGAAAATGGGGGACCCTGATGTAAACAAGACGAAAGTTGGTCTGCATCCCCAATTAACAATTGTATGTACTGAGCTGTACTGTACTGTACCCATTCTGCAATCTGTTAATAAACTTTTCAATCAATCAATCAATCAAGCTACGCGGAGCGCAGTCAGTCAGTAGCCTACACCCCGTATATTCCGATAACGCTATATAAACCATGCTGCATTCATTCTGAGAGAAAGATCTATTATTCCAAATGCTATTTATAGGGTTTTGACCATAATTACACTACTGTTGCTATTTTACAATGAACTATAATGAACTACGGTTCGTACAGAACGTGCCAGTGTTATTATGCACAGAAGCTCATTTCCTTGTTGTAATAATATATTCTACCACTGGGCGCTAGGTACGCCAGGTCTGAACTGTGCGTAGATGTAAGCACGAAGTCAAGTTCAAATCGAAATTGATGAATCCCACTCTTTGCTTAGAAATGATCGTACGCACAGGGTAAGCACAGATCTGTGCGTAGAACACGTTGATGAATGAGGGCCCAGTGCAGTGGTCTGGTTGTGAAAGGTGGCTGTCTCAGCCAGGGTCCAGCCAGGTTCTGCTGGGTTTTAAAGACAAGGGAGAAGCTCTCTGTGTGCCAGACAGGCCACAGCATGGCTAAATCCTGACTAGTGGAGACAAGGCATAATGATACATTTGCCAATAGAGTTACAGGATGTCTTGTTACTTATAGATTTTCTCCTGGAAGTGTGGGATAGGTATAGGATGTATGGAGACTATAGACCGATGCCATGGAATCTGATATTAATTTTGCAGTTAGAATGTATCTGGCTGTGTGACACATCACAGGAAACTTAATAAGTAAGGGATAATGTATAGCTACGAGGTCATTGTCGCAAAATAATTGACCGACACAGAGTTTAAAATACCGAGGCGCCTCGCCGAGGTGTTTTAAACGTCAGTGAAGGTCAATTATTTTGCGACAATGACCGAGTATAGGCTATACATTATCCCGCTTATTACATGGCTAACTTACTAACAATATACCTAATTCATTGTACACCATCGACAAGACGAGATCAAATGCAGACGCAGTTCTGTTCTGTCGCTCCCGCTGTCATCGCCGGGGCGGCAGCCGGCAGGTCTGTGGTCTGATTGCACTGATGACAGTGGGCTTGATTGCTACAGCTGCGCACAGCGGTCATTATTGTTTGGCAGAGGTCCGTTATCGAGTAATAGCAGACCTCTGACGAGCGCTATTGACCAATCACAAGCAAGCATTTCGGCGAATGTGAAAACGCCATGTAATAAGTACATATATTACATATTAAAAAGAAAATTAAATGTTTTACATTTTCTGAAAACATTCAAGTTTCCCTGCTGGGGATGGAGCCCTAACTTTATGTCTTAACCATAACCATTAGGCAAATGTTAAAACAAACCTTAAGTCCTTAACTATAATCATAGTTATAATAATAATGCAGGACCTGTTACAGAGGTCTTTATTCGGCATGCAACGACACTCAATGTTTTAGTGGCACAGCGCGGTTAGTTTAGCACACACACCGGAACACACACGCATGCATTGTCTCTTTAGGATGCGATGCGATACTACTCTGCGCTTAACCCATCCCGTCGTCCTTCCTCCCAAGGGCCGCCGGGAAAAGACGAGGGCTGCGGCGTGAGCCACGCCCGGGGACCATCCAAGTGCTCCTGCCCGTCTTCGTCACGGACACGACAGCGTTAGCGATCTGTTGTTGTGCATGTTTTTCCATTGGGTTTCTCTTATCGGGGGGGGGGGGGGACCTTTCGAGCACGGGGAAAACATGCAAACTCCACACAGAAAGGCCCGGGAGATACCCCACCTGGGTACCTGGCATCGTGGAAACCTGGTCCCCAAGCGGGAATCGAACCCTGGGCCTTCTTGCTGTGAGGCAACAGTGTTACCACTACACCACCGTGCCGCTAGACAGTGGTGAGAGCATTCGCCCATGACTGCAACGATTGTTGGCTCAACCACTGGTTACAGTGTTTGTTTTTAGACTTTTCGCAGATACAATACGTGAATATATTACTGATGGCTATAACATAACGTACATTATGTACCTTTTTTCCTGTGGTCGAATAGTACTTTATTTACATTTTCTGATGAGACCGCGTTCCTCCTCACAACAGGATACGATAGGATTAACACTTTGACTGCCGGGACACGTCTTTAGACGTCTTTCCTGGCCATGCTAAAGTTGCCGGGGGACGCTGTACAGCGTCCTTATATCAATATTTCAAAAATCTGCGATCGGATTCATAATGTCCCTCCGCTGGCCTGAGATCCACCAGCAGGACCCACTGAGCTCTCTGGCGGTTCAGGAGCGCCATCTGGTGGCCGATCGGCGCAACCGCTTAACAGGAAGCGCAGTAGAGGTTGTGCTAGACGTCCGTATTGCTTCCGGCCACTCGGGATAGGTTCCGGCACTCTAGCTCGTCACACTACATAGCGATCGATTGCCAATAACTCGATAAACAACATGATTTGGACGTATATACCATTATACAAGCTGGAGATGGACCGGGTAATAATATATCCCATAATGATAAAATTTCTACTCGACGATGATCGCCCAACGGCGCGCGGAGACTGGGGTGAGTTTCAGCGTGTAACGTTACCATCTTCGATACTAACTGCTTTTATCAACATTTGACCCACATTAGATGATTGGTATAACGCTGCCCACGGAATTATAAACGCCCCCTCGCCCATCCGGTCAACATCAGATGACGTGTAGTAACTTCTAGAAGTAAGTCTAGTTGGAATTTTTTATATCGCGCTGATTGCCATCAAACTGTATTTCATCATCAATATAATGCATTTGGGGCTATAAATCACGTTCTGGAGAAAGCTGCAGAAAGAGATGAAAACATACTTATACATTAGACCATACTTTACTATGAATATGTGAATGAAAAAGTTTAACGTTGCTACACAATGAACAATACATATAGGACTTTGAATGGGCCCTAATAATGGCAATGAGGCAATAGAATTTAAAAAGTTATAGCCCTGCAAAGAAGGGGACTTTCTCCATAGACAAATAGCGCTGGCAACCTATGGTATATCATTAATTTAACCCAAGGCAACCAAAGTGTTAAGGTTGAAAATCAACGATGTGGCCCTTTAACTACTAGGCTATTATTACATAACAACATAAAACAGAAGACAGTATGAGGAGAGATCATATGAAGAGTCGATCACTTCTCACTCACTCACTCCTATCTGACGACGAACCTTTCAGGGAAAATAAGGAGCAAAGGAGAAAAGAGCAAGGAACCACATTGGAACCCGTGTTATACTTTTAGTACAGCGTAAGGATTTTCTCTATCGCATATGGCTTCAACAGGTCCATCATCAGTCAAGCCACCTGTCAGCTGAGCGCCATCAGCATTGCAACTCGGTTCACAAATAACCCCCCCCCCCCCCCCCCCCCCCCCAGGCCCCCACCCACTGGGGGATATGACAGATGCACGCTTTAATGTGAATGCAGCCGGCAGTACATAGTCCTATGCTGACTGGTGCTTCTCTCAAGGCTCAAGCTACATCCCTGAACGAGAACTCTTAAGCAAAAAAAAGAAAGTACTCCAGTAATATAACGGTGACTGATTTAGGACAGAGCTGTTCTTTCTTTTTCTAAGGAGGGCTTTTTTATTCTGTGCCACCCTTTAGAGTTCAGTTTTAATTTTCAGGAAGGGGATAGATTTATTGCCATATAAATTACATAGGATTCTGTGTGGCAGGAGCCGGAGCATAATGTAATTTGCACGTGTGCACGAATGTGTACTGTACTGTGCTGTATGTGTGTGTGTGTGTGTGTGTGTGTGTGTGTGTGTGTGTGTGTGTGTGTGTGTGTGTGTGTGTGTGTGTGTGTGTGTGTGTGTGTGTGTGTGTGTGTGTGTGTGTGTGTGTGTGTGTGCGCGTGCGTGCGTGCGTGCGTGCGTGCGTGCGTGCGTGCGTGCGTGCGTGCGTGCGTGCGTGTGCGTGCGTGTGCGTGCGTGCATGTAATGCAGTTATTCTTGTTACACTTTGGTGCACTATGATGTGATCCTGGACTTGCATTTTTCATAGCATTGGAACGATAAACATATAAACATATTATGTGTATTTTTGTTTTAAAGCAATAAAAATGATTGTTAATAACTCCCATTATCATATACCTTGTTAGTTATTTAGTTTAAGTTTTTGGGGGATTTTTTCCCCAGAATACTTGTATTTAGAGCGAGTGCAAATTTGTGCATTTCTCAACTGCATGAAATTGGATTTAGGCAAACTAACTGTCGTATGGCAACACAAAGCAGGTTTAACGCTAATCTCACATGAAGACACGGTCTGACAGAGTTAAGTGACTCACTCTCTCCCGGTGCAAAGGAAACATTTATCCCTTAATGCCCAACAAAATTGCACAGAACTTTTCTCCAGTAATTCACAGCGAAGAGAGTAAAGGGATTGTTTGATGCTCCATATGAAACTGAATTGCGGAAGTTTTTTCTCTTTTTTTTTGATGATCCTTTTTTTTCCCGTAAATTGGTTTTCCTCCCTGACCTTGTAGAGTCACCGCGAGGTATCATGAGAGAGGTCCTGCGGGGAGCCCTAACTGCCCACCGAAGGCCTCTAAATTCTCCATCTGATGGCTTGAGGGTTCAGCAGGAGGATTTGAAATAGATGAAGAGGAGAAAATTGCACATCCTAAAGAAAACAACGAGCATTTCCTTCCTCGTGTCAGGATGAAGAAGGGAAAAGGGGAAAGAAAAAAAAACAGAAAAATACATACTAATTCATCACTGGCTTTTTACTGGCCCTCCATGGCCCGTAACTCACCCGGACCATGATCCCCTCTCTCGTCTCCGTGCTGTCGGATTCACAATCCACTGTGCTGGGTTTTAATGACCTTATTATAGGCAATTCTACGCTGTCCAATAAAAAAGTTTACACTTTGAACCGTGGTCCATGGTATGACTAACATATTCTATAATATTTAATGGAATATACAGTAATGGAATTGTGGAGAGAAAAGAGCCCTGAAGAGTTGGACCCTTAAAAAAAATGAAAAAGCGACTGCGAGGGAATCGCAGACAGACTGACTGACCGATGAAACGGCGAAACGGCTCGCCTCGTGTCTTTAATTGCCAAATAATACCCCGCAAACGGTATTTGATCGTCTTCTCACTCGGCCCGCGTGTGGAGGTTTTTAACGGCAATGAAACAATGTTGACACGGGTGACATATGACATGTATGCTATAACTATAACCCGTCTCGAGCCGTCAGTTAAAGCGCTGCCATATGGCAACTCAATATTGGAAGAGCTCGCCTCAGTGAATTCCTGAGAGTTATCTGGTACTGTCGTTGGTCATCATCCTGCAGAGAGGGGAGAGAGTCTACCGGTACCCCCCCCCCCCCCCCCCCCCCCGCTCCTCCACCAATTCTATGAGGAGAATGTGTAATTGCTCTGGAAGATCTATTCACAGAGGTTCATCACAGAGGAAACGACATACGTCTGTATCGTAGTTCTCTTCTAAGGCCCCGTGAATTCCTTGATTTTCATGAAAATGACCAATTATCCAAATTATGCTCTACTACTGTTTGTTCTGAGTGTCCAGCTTGATAATAAGTCATAACGGGGGAGACAATGGCAGCCTTTACTACCACTTTCGGTAGTGATGAACTTCACTGGCAGTATCCTTTGGAAACTGGAGACATACATTTTATTACTATTAAATGTTTCTAAAGGGAGTTGACAAATAGTTGAACAGAGTTTATTTTCCCCTCCTGCTCCTGGCACGGCAGTGCAGAGGAAAATTCCCTGTCTTAAAAAGAAAAGAAAAAAGAGAAGAAAACCTGACTCACATTATAGCTGCCAATCCATTCATCTTGATGCTATTTGAGTGCAATTTAAGCCTTTTTAAAATGGCTGCTGAAAATACAATGTGCTTAAGGGCAGTTGCAAACATTTTATGAGTACAATAAAATTGTCACTGCATATGGATTAGATGGGTGTTGATATATTGGTATGCCTTTTTTTTCGTGTGTGTGGGTGTTTACTGCATGGGCCTGTCTCTGAAGGAGTAACTGCAGGGCATTGCCAAAAGGATGTTACGTAATCGTGCCAGAACTTGGGGTTACACTGGCAACCGTTTTTTAATCTCTAACACAAACAGCAATAACCTGAAATATTTCAAGTCCATCCGAACGTCCTGACAGAGGCCTGAAAAAGGATAACGTTTACATAAGGTCAGAACATCACGGCGTATTTGGCCTCCGCTCAGTTTCCAGCTGGTAAGGTAGCACGGCTCCTCTGCTCAGCATCAAGGCATCCGGAGGCGCCAGCCATGTTTGCAGCACCACTGTTTTAAAGGACAAGCGCTCATAACTCACGCAGGGGCCGGCTACCAGGACTTGGGAAACGGCCTCGACAATGTCCCGCGGTCTGCCCTATACGCAGCCCTTCCAACCACGGGACGCTTCTGCAGAGACTCTCCCTCCCATCCGTATGGGTCAGTGTGATTTATGCACATGTTTACTGATGTCTTTCAGATGGAGTTGCTCGCCGGTCATTGTCTTATTAGTTCCCAGATGTATCAGCAATGGACAAATTAGGGGGCTGTCTCCGTGGACCTGCCATATTTATTGAGGTTACGCATCGCCGTGGACCTCTCTATTGGTTTCCAAAAGTGAATAGTGAAAAACAGATGGTTCACGGTCACGGCGCGTTTAGACATTGAAACAGTTCGGTTTCACGGTGCTTTTTTATGCCTTTCCACACATTGGGTTGACAAGCTCGTTCAGAAATGGACAGCAGACCATCCATTCTGTCTGAATATTCCTGCATAATCCTTCTATACCTACTTACACCTGCATATAACAAACTCTGTATGATAGCATGTACAATAATGCTGTATCATGTATACTGTATATATTTATTCTTTCTGTATATCTACCCACATCTGCCTGTACATACCTGAATATAATCCTTTTTACATATCCGTAGATCTATAACTGTACATATCCCTTGCCTACTAGCTGCTGTCCAGTATGACTATACTACCACAATGTCTTTATACCCGTATCACTGTAAATATGAATACTACAACTCTGTACATACATCTGATTAGCACTATACTCAGTAGTACTAATTATATATATATGTATACCTGTACATTGTATATTAGTATTGCACTTTACTGTTACATTTGCACACTGGTTGGATGGATGCCAAACCTCTTTTCATTGTACTGTACTTGTGCTGTATAATGACAATACATTTTCAATAGGGATGGCTGATATTATCGGCCTACCGATATTATCGGCCGATATTGGCATTAAAATGTGATATCGGAAATTATCGGTATCGGTTTAAAAAAAGAAAATTATTATTATTATTATTATTATTATTATTATTATTATTATTATTATTATTATTATTATTATTATTATTATTATTATTATTATTATTATTATTATTTTCATTTATATTTTTATTGTCAAAAGTATGCATAATGTTGTGTTAATTCCACGACAAGAGATATGTAATGTTAATTACCTGAAATTATTCCGTTTGGTTGATATCGGTATCGGAAATTTAGAGTTGGACAATATCGGTATATCGGTATCGGTAAAAAAGCCAATATCGAACATCCCTAATTTTCAATCTAATGTAATCTAATCTAATACCATGAGCCTCCGGTGAGTCGCCTGAAATCAGAGCCAGAGCTTGAGCTAAAACATTCAACAAGTTTCCAAACCCATGCAGATGTTGTAGTCTAGACTCCAGCTACCATGTAGCTGTTTCATGTCAATCCTGTTTGTTTTGAAACGCTTCATGAACAACGTACACCATAGAAACCAACCGTTGCCGCAGAGTTTGCATGGCATTTTTTTCTAATTCCCATTCTATTAGCCAGCTGGTAGCACTCTTGCGAGTTTATTTCAATAGGCTTAAAATAAATGAAGCGCATTGATTAAAGCAGATCCGCAAATATCGTATCCTATATAATGTGTGGGCCGCTGATTACCTCTAAGTAAAGAATAATGAGCATGCGGCTAAATCGAAATCAAATGGACTCAATATGGCTATCGTTTGAATAAAGCGTGCGGGTGCCACGGTCACAGAATATTAACACTATAGTGAGATGGTCATCATAGTTGGAATTCCTCTGGAAGACTAATAGTGCTTGTCTGAGTCCGTTTATTTCCTGTCTCTTGTCTATTTATTACATGGTGAGATGAAGTGTGAGTAAATGACCCCCATAAACCACTCAAAGAGATATTTTGGAGAACATCTACAACATTAATATCCATCTTATCCTGACAGGCACCCGCCGGGGCGAAGCAGATGGTTGGTGTCTTTCGTTCCAGCCAGACACACCCAGGTCGTGATTACTCAAGCTTAACGTTAACATTTTTTACATTTACATTTTTTTCTTCTATTTACAGCAGGGATAATAACCCATTCGGGCCAGAACTGAAAGTGAAAAGAACTAGTGAGAAAAAAAACATCAACAAGACCCTCTTTAAATTGCAATACCGGAGTTTCTTTCAAATCTTGAAAACATATGGAAGGTCCTTTGAAGCGCATTGGGAGCAGTTGAGGCGGCTACGGACCTTTTCATTGTTTACTTTTCAGCCCCCAACCTCCTTCCTCCAATAAAAGGGGAAAATGTTAAACCTTACAGCACATCGGCTCAGTGCATTATAGCCAGCTAAGTGAAGACTTCCTAATCCCCCCTCCCCTCTACCCTCCCATCCCCCCCCCCCCCTTTGGAGCATCTCCTGTGTGGTTTTAAATGCTCCCACTTCCAGCAAGGGGATCCCCCAAGTGAGGACCCCAGTGCACTCTCTCTCCCCAGTTTAACGACACAAATTGGCCACGAAAGCCAGACTGCCTTCCTCACGTGGCACACTTATCTAGAAAACAGACAGTGATCTACAGCGTATACGAGATACATGTTTTTAATCAGACGGACGACGCGTTTCAAAAGTGAGCACATTATTATTATTTTCACCATTGTAGTTTTCCTCGCTTGGCTAAGTTTAAAACCCAAGGCCTAGTGGCATTATATTGCGAGGGCTCAGAGATGAGCCTCTGGAGAGAGAGAGAGAGAGAGAGAGAGAGAGAGAGAGAGAGAGAGAGAGAGAGAGAGAGAGAGAGAGAGAGAGAGAGAGAGAGAGAGAGAGAGAGAGAGGGAGAGAGAGAGAGAGAGAGAGAGAGAGAGACCCTCGGGGGGGGGGGGGGGGCCTGGATGTATTTATCTGTCCGTTTTTCACCTATCTTCATATACCGTTTCCTTTTTAAGTCGAGCAGTAGGGATTTACTAGGCTGCTTCCTTCCGGGGCCCTGTGGAATACAACATTAAACCACAGGGAGGAGAGAAAACCTGCAGCGCACTAAATAAAGTTATGTCAAAACCATTCAGCTCTTCCTGCAGTCTCCCCTCAACCTTGCAAGTATCCTCCGAGGCCCGAGAACATTACAAGCCATTCACTTTATATGAATGGGCACTAGCAGACTTTTTCGCCATTTTGATCCGTCTGAAATTTGCAGGCATATCCTGTGGTCCATCAGGCACACAGCCTTACTTTCAATTTAGTGTCTCCCTGATGACCCCTGTCTTCTGATTTCAAGTGGAAATTGTAGGGTTTTTAAAAAAAAAGTATTTTTCTGTACTACCTCCATTCATCCCCATACAACTGCTTCAAAAGCCAGGGATCCTTCTTGTGCTCAGAGGGTTGGGGGGGGGGGGGTGATGATAGTGATAGGATGATGTTTGGAGCAGGTTGGCAAATAATTTCTAATCATTAAGAAATACTTACTTTGAGCCAGAGGGAATATCGTCCATAGTTTTGTGTGCCTGCACCACTCTTATCAGTAATGCCTCTTCCTACAAGGAAGATCAGTCAAAGGGGAAAATGAGAAGGAAAGATATATCGCTATTTGACTGTAATTGAACAGATGTCCATAAAAATGACTTTAGAAAAAACACCTGTATTTTTTATTAGGGCAGGCTTGCATTATACTACTCTCCGAAGTCCTTGTCGGGCACGCTGCCAGGGGAATCGTTTCTGGTGATCTTTAGAGCAGCAGTGCGTCTTAGTTCACACAAATTTTTCCAGAAAGAGATGTGTTGAGAAATGATGTCAGCATAAGAGACTGATCAGAGGGGGCTATTATGGACCGTCGTTTTACTTTATAGCGATCCATGTGTGAGGCGACTTAAAGGGACATACCACTGAATTTCAGCTTGAATATGTTAACCCCTGTGTCTGGAACATTGGAACATTTTAATTCGGGGGGGGGCAACAAATGATTAAGTACCTAGTAACTAATGAGGAATTATATGTTAATACACTTGACTGACTCTCAGTTTCTGCATAGTAAAATTTATTTATTTATTTATTTTGAATACATTTTGAACAACAATTCAAGGAACAGGACTACAAACCCTGGTTAAAGTTAGTCTCTGATTAACTCAGCTACCTCTGTGAAAGGCCATCTGGTCCAGTGATCTGTGTTTTTAGCAGCCTATTTTATACGTTTTATACTATTGCATGGATGAAAAGCCTTCTTCATGGAGGATGGAAGATGATGATCAGGTGGGTCCTATACTGTATGTCTCATTGACATAATAGGAAATTCCTCTCAGAAAGGCTTTTACTGGTCTTCTCAATGGCCCATGCAATGAAGAACCACCCAATTCACCAAATGTTCCCCCTTTCACCTACCTACCTCTAAGTTTGTGTTGTTCTCTATCTTCCGACATGGCTGCCTGTAACATAGCAACCATTGTGTTGTACACGGCAATGGAAGAGACAGCGGTTGCTATGTGTTGGTGATACGATAAATATAATATAATAAATATATCTTGCAAACAAGTCACATTAGAATAGTAGTATCTTGTGCTTTTGTATCACTGCACAGAAATTGTGCATTTTCTTTTGAAAGTTGTTACCAATGGTTACAGGCAACCATGCTGGAAGAGAGAGAACTATACAACATTCCATGCAAGGCCTCTATTCCAAAGGGGGCCAGAGCGGCAGTCTGCAACTGTGGCCTGTGGGACACAAATATTCCTCTTCTGAGTGTCAGAAGGCTTCTGAGACTTAATCTCTGAGTGTTGTGGTGTCTCTATCCGCCCCCCCCCCCCCCCCCCCCCTCTCTCTCTCTCGTTGAGTCCCTGGTGCCAGTTTACGTGTCCTCTCCTGGACGGGTGGGCCAGCTTCCCAGTGGCTTTGTTGGCAGCTTGGGGCCTGATCTCCAGGACGGGAGTGGCTTTGTTGTGGCTAGCAACGGTGAACTCTGTGGAGAGTGAACTTTGCGACGGTTACGGGTGTTGCATCCCAACGCAGCCGAGTGACAGTCCGGCCCCCACCTAGATCCACGATAAAATAATAACACAGGAGACCCCAGATCTGGTCTCCCTAACTACTTCTTCTTCTACTCACAAGAATTCAAACAGGAAGTGGTACAGAGAGCGCACAATCCCCCTCCCCACATAAAGGGAACCGCTTACACAAATAATGCTTAGGACTGAGTTTGTTGGAGATGGTAAAACATTCTTGGAAAAAAGCCCTTTGGAAAATAACTGGGCATTTTTATTTCTTAAAAATCCATCATTGTGGACATTTATGGTCCAAGAGGCACATTTGTAGACCAAGGACAGTTGGATATGAGGATGAAGTTTCATGACAATAGGACGTACAGTATATGATGTCGGAGATATGACTCTATAGTCTAAGTTCTTACATTTAAACATCCACGTATATTATGCTGCTGTCAGTTTAAAAAAAATCATCCTGGGTGGAAAATATAAAGTTGTTTTTGTTCATTTGAATTGTGATGTTTGTAGAAACATGATCAAAGTAACACAGTTTCCATTGATGATGATTGTGGACTTCAGGAGGTCGGGGGTCAAGGACTACAGCCCCCTCAGCATCGACGGGGCACCGGTTGAGAGAGTCAACAGCTTCAAGTACCTCGGAGCCCACATATCCGAGGACTTGAAATGGACCATACACATTAACAGTGTGGTGAAGAAGGCACGACAACGCCTCTACTTCCTCAGGCGCCTAAGGAAGTTCCAAGTCAGCCAGAAGATCCTTAAGAACTTCTACTCATGTACAATAGAGAGCATCTTGACCGGCAACATCACCTCCTGGTTTGGGAATAGGACCAAAGCAGACTACAAAGAGTGACACGTTCAGCCGAACGCACAATCGGAGGGGGGCTCCCCACCCTCCAGAACATTTACTACAAGCGTTGCAAGGGGAAGGCTAAGAGAATTATTAAGGACTCGAGCCACCCGAACAACTGCCTCTTTGAACTGCTGCCGTCAGGCAAGCGATACAGGAGTCTCAAGGCGAGCACAGAAAGACTCAGAAGTAGCTTCTATCCCCAGGCCATCAGGCTGCTAAACGAACAATGAATGAACACTACACAACAACAACCACCAAACACACATAGCACACACATCCACACGCACACACTCACTTTAAACAAACACACTGTAGCACCCACTACACACACTTTATAGCACACACCCACTTTAAACAAACACACTGTAGCACCCACTCCCCACACTTTATATTTATGGATGAAGGATTGCACTACAACTCGTACACCTTACTGTAAATTGTACCAAAAATTGTACCTCATCCCATTTCTGCTTTGCACTAGATAGTACTGTACATTAGTACACTGCATAGTTGTGTATTGTATATTATATGGTAACTCAGAACATTGTACATATGTCTATACCGAACAACTGTGACCTCATTTTCTTCTTCTAAATTCATGCTATATTATGTTATTATGTTATTTGATACTATCTTGTTTAGCACAGTCTCTGGAGCGTAACAGTAAGAAGCATTTTGTATGAAAGTATTCTGTACTTCTGTATGACAACTATTAAAGAACTTGAACTTGAACTTGAACTTACAGCAACCAAAGGATTAATTATGTATGAACTATTTTTAAGTGCTTGATTTACTCTGGGCCCTAATTAAGATTCTGGTCCATTTAGGGCAGCATAACTGTCCCTTTAGAGGAGACCTTGATGGACATCTTTTTGGGCCATTTCAACAATAATCATTTTCTGCACAGAATATCTCCACTAACGGGACATTCTCTCACCCAAAGACTGAATGTAATGCTAAGGTTTGGGCTCAGGCTCTCGGGCTGGGTTCCAGTGTCTGTCTGCACTTTGCAGTTGCAGTAATCATATCTGCCACAGCTGTCACTCTTTGGGAGATCACGAGCACAAACAGGTTCTTGGACGTTGGCCCTACTGTAGCAGCTTCTGATGAGAGGCGTGACAAGCTGTGAAGGGGTCCAAGGTACCTTATGAGAAGCCTTTTGAGCTGAAACAGTCCATTTGGGTATATGTACGGTAGTTGTTATTGCTGTGTAGTTGTCAGAGAATGTGCTGTGAGTGCTTTTCACCCTTTTTTCAGAACTTCTTCAGCTTTCAATGTCTGTTATTGTTTGAACTTAATTACTGTATGTTTTGAGTGTGTATCAAACTGTTATTAGACAAGGAAAACAAAAATCGGAATGGGATTTTTAGCTTATCACATGTAAATGTTGAACATGGAACTATTATGCAACTGCAATACATTTTAGTGGTTGACCTTGAAGCAGGTAGAATTCTACTTGTGTTTACTTCCTCAATAACTCCCACAGTTTTTGGATTACTGTAAAAAGTAATCGCTGAGCGCTGAGCTTTTTTCGATAGCGCAAATACTCAAAGAGTTACGATACAGAGAAGCAGCAGTGGTATTTGGGCCCGCCCGTAGGTTTAAAAGTGTTAGGTGCAGCCAAATGTTATCATTAGATAAGATTAGATTAGATAAAAATGTATTGTCATTATACAGCACAAGTACAGTACAACGAAAAGAAGTTTGGCATCCAACCAGAGTTTCAAATGTAACAGTAAAGTGTAATAGTAATATACAATGTACAGGTGATTAAACTGGGTATAAATCTATATTAATTAGTACTACTGGGTGTAGTGCTAATCACATGTATGTACAGAGTTGGAATACCAATATGTACAGTGATACAAGTATAAAGACAGTATGGTCGTAGTCATACTGGCCAGCAGCGTAACTAGTAAGGCATGTACAGATATAGATATAGTATCTACAGATATCTTAAAGGATTATGTGCAGGTATGTACAGGCAGGTGGATAGATATATATATATACAGTAAGAATAAATATATATATATGGTATATAGAGCATTGTTGTACATGCTATCATACAGAGTTATATGTGTTATATGCAGGTGTATAAGTAGGTATATAGGAGGATACATACAGCCTACATTGGACTAATTAAAATAAAACATTAGTCAACTGATTCTTTTTCACGTACATTGGACTGCAGCGGTAAACGTGTTAGAGACTGTTGCCGCTATTTACTGCCCAAACAACCACGATGTGTAGGTAAAGTAGAGTTACGCCCCAACAAAGATATACAGAATTAGTCCGGAGCTTTTTAGCGATGACTTCACATCAACTTATTACATACTTTCCGTGTCTTCCTGTGCCTTCATGTCAGATCCCTTTCAGCAATTAGCCTTGAACTGGGAAAGATGATCGGCTCCAGTTTCCCATCGCTGTGGCCCCCATCAGCTTGGAGCACTTTGAATCTTCCCCCTTGCGTCCTAATTAAGACCTTAATGCTGCCTCCCACCGGGAACTAGGGCCCCCCCTGCTCCCCCCCCCCCACCATCACCACCACATCCTCTCAATCGCCATCCAAACTGTTATGATAATAGTCGGCACAGGTGCAAATTGTTCACATTTTGTCTACATTTGCTCTCAATCATGGCTGGTCATCAAAAGCTTACAGCTCTCTCTCTCTCTCTCTCTCTCTCTCTCTCTCTCTCTCTCTCTCTCTCTCTCTCTCTCTCTCTCTCTCCCTGCCTAAAGCATTTCCTCAGAGGAGGCACATTCGCTTGGATGTCATTCACGTGCTTAAGTTGAATTGCAACTCCTCGAATGAATACCAGTCCTTTCCACGCGTCCCGACCGCTGAAAATTATACGAGAAAACGCGGTGTGAGCAAGATCATCATTACGAGGGCACACATACATGGCATCTGTATAACATACCGCATAAGACTTTGGTTTGCCGAACACGACTACGATCCAGTTTTGTCGGTTCTTCTCTTTCAAAGAGGCACACAGTAGTTATCATCCATTTGTCACAACAGAAGAAAAGAAATTAGGCCAAGAACTGTTCCTACCGAGACATATATCCATTACACCTCTCCTCGCCCCTCCGTATTGGGCTGGATCAATGCCATATAATGTATATAAGCTATGCGGGGCAATTACAAAGCCTGGGGGTTGAAAAAGACCTGTCATTAGGATGTGCTTACAGATACCAGCCAGCAGAATTTGGCTGCAGTCCACGTTGGTAAATGAGAGGAGAGCTGGGGGCCGGGCCAGGGGGACAGGCCGGGGGGCCGTAGGGGATAATTAGACAGTTTTATCCCAGCATGTTGATATAAATGTGGCCGGCTTAACCCCACTACGCCTTAGCTTCTTGGTAATGATCATGTCCAACAGGTGGCAGCCGAACGGAGGGCCATGAAATAGATACCTTGCTTCCTGCCCCATGTCTCCTTTTTTGTGTTGTTTTGTTTTGCCGTCCTATCCGCGCCGCCCTCTTCCGCGCCGGGGACCCCCGTTTTGGATTGTTGATGCGGAGGAGTGTTGGATATTTGTCACCATCTCATCACATACTAGCTAATCTAAACCCCCCCCGAGACCCTATTACTGAGGGGCGGCCTCGCGGAGGGTAAAACTAAACACACCAATACACTTAAACTCAAGTGGCTTCTAGGGTTTGATGCTAAATGAAAGTTAAATGACTACTCTAAAAAAAAAAAAAAAAAAAAAAAAAAAAGCTGTTCTTGAAACTACTTGAATGAATTCTAGTCTATAGACCCTGTGACGATTTCAGTATGCTTCCTGAATCCCGATATAAATTTTTTTTGGACATCTTTTGAGGTTATGGAAACCTAATTCTTTCGACAATAATTGTCCTCCCTCTCCCCCCCCCCCCCCCCCCCCCCTTCCATTCAGGATCTCTGAGCTGTGTTTTGGACCCATAAGCCTCTGGATTGAGTCATCTCTGACATCAGGGCCTGAGCACAGCTCTGCACATCCAAATCTCTTGTATCCTGTGTAAGGGGTGGGGGGGGGGGGGGGGCGGGGGGGGGGGGTTATGAAGAGGCATCAGAGACTACTCAACTCCAGGCCCCTGATTCACTCTCATATAATGGATCATTTGGGGGGGGGGGGGGGGGGGAAGAAGAAGAAAAAATGTTGCATGTATTTATAATTTACTACCTTCTCTGAAACGACTGGAACAGCCCTGTGGCAGTGGACAGCGCTCATTTTCCCTTACCAATCCCTTTTTAATTTGAATGGCCCCTTGACCAGAAATGTGCGATTATCTAGTTTTATGTGAGAAGAAGTCCGGGTTGCCAATTTGCTGATGATCTGAGCTGGAAGAACATACAATAAAAGAAACGTCCCATGCGGCTCCTCGCACCCTATATCTGGTTTGGTTTGTGGTGCGTTGTTTATGGGGCAGATGCAGAGGCGAGGCTCCAGATTTAGGGTGTTCTGCGAGGGAGTCGGAGCTTCTGACGAGCTGTCTGACATGGAGTCCTCCGGTCGTCAGGGGCAAGCAATCCCAACGGCGGTGGTTTGGATTTGGGTTTGCAAGAATTACCATCCTCTCTCGCCGTGTGTCGGGAGGGAAAACAACTTAAGGACTGAGTGATTTACGTTGGGGCCGAAGAGGAAGGACAGCGAACCCTAGAGAAGCAGCTGAGAGAGGAAGAGGCCAGAACAAGACTGGAGATGCAGCTGAGGGAGGAAGAGGCCAGGGCAGGACAGAGAAGCAGATGACAGGCTGCCCACTGGTGGAGACAACGACTCTTGGTGGAGACGGTTCTCACCGACAATGCTCCCGCCGAACTCTCTAGATCTGTTTGATTGCCTGCCTGACATGGCAGCATATAATTGTATTCATGGCCGGATTAACCATAATATGGGAATGGGAATGCCCAGGGGCGGCGAAAGACTCCCGGGGGCCCCAAGAGACTCCCGGGGCCCACCAAGCAACCGAAATGATCCCACCAACGGGACTGTCTTCCAGAGGCTGCAGCAGGCTCAGTTTTAAAGCTAGAGTGGAGATACCGGTATCGTATAAAACGACAGGACCATGGGAATCTCAGTACAGGCACGGATATCAATAGTTAAGATGGACGTACTACCTAGAATCAACTTCTTCAGTTCAATGCTACCGTTACCCCCTCCAGAGGGTTACTGGAAAAGATTACACTCCTCCACATACAAATTTATTTGGAATAACAAACCACCTCGTATAAAAAGATCCACCGCACAGAGAAATAAAGCAGACGGTGGCATGGCATTTCCAGATTCTTTCCACTATTTTAAGGCTTACACATTAAGACCATTGACAACATGGTTTGATCCCCAAGCATTAGTATCCTGGAGAAAATTAGAAGAAAACATAGTAGCCCCACATAGACTGAAGGACATAGCATACACTAAACTACCAATCAAGCATTGTGAATGGAAATTTGGCCCCATAATTACTCATGCGATCCGGATATGGCGTGAAACACAAAAAAAATATCCTAACCCACATAAATGGCACAATCATACTCCCTTATTCAATAACAATGCACTCTTAATTGAAAAACGACCTATAAGATTCCCTATATGGGAAGAGCAAGGCATACACTCATTAGGGGATGTTTTTAACAAACAGGGTTTTTGTAGTTATGGTGAAATATGCAAAAAATTTAATCTCACCAAGTCCACATGGCTTTTTTACATACAGTTACGGCTATGTTTGAAGTCTCACGGTGTTCCATTAGACATACCAATTGAACACCACAGATACCACAAATTCTTCTATGAAAGAGAGACATCGAGAGGTTTTGTTTCAGATTTGTATCATCAATTACTAACGTCCTCGTATGAAACCCTCCAACTAGACTCTGTCTGGAGGAGGGATATACCAGACCTGGAAAGTGACTTTGATTGGCAAGGAGCCTGGGCAAATGTCCGACTTACATCAAGGAACCCGGACCATCAACAAATCAATCTTAACTATATTCACAGGACATACTTGACTCCTATAAGACTGAACAGAATGGGTCTTAAACAAGACTCCAAATGCTCCCAATGTACAAATGGGGATGAAGGGACATTTATGCACATGTACTGGGACTGCCCACCAGTTAAGATATTCTGGAAAGATGTGACCCAACAATTATCAAAACTCTTATCTTGGAATATACCTGTACACCCCTCTGTATTACTATTGAATGATGTTTTTGAGTTTGCAGTACATCCACAGCTAAAGAGATTGGTTTTATCGGGTATCACAGTAGCTAAAAAGCTGATCGCATCACGCTGGTTTCAACCGGAAAAAATTTGCCGGAAAGTTTGGTTTCTTACATATCTCGATGTGATTTATCAAGAAATATCTACAGCAAGAATTCTGGGTCTCAATGAATCCAAAATGACAATGTGGTGGAGAAAATAAAAGCTAGCTTATAATGGTAGTGTCTGGTTAGGAGCGAGGGATAATGGAGGTACTATCCAAAGAGGGGTCCGGGAGGGGGGGGTTCGAGCTGGAGCATATGTGTGTAGGTTTTTAGATAAGTATTAGGGGTATATCCTGTATAAGACATTGGTATAAATGGTAATTTCGTTGGATATACACTGTGTATTAATGCTTGTGTATCTTATCGTGTGTTGTCATGTTTGTTTATATGTGTGTTTAAAAAATAATAAAAAAATAAAATACAAAGGGAATCCATAGGTACCTAGTCATGCTAGCTCGTGGGGAAGGGGGCTAAGTAATGCTCCGAGGTTAGGCTGGATTTGGGAAAAAGGAAATGGACATTTTCAAAGGGGTACCTTGACCTCAAGATATCTGAATGAAAATGGGTTCTATGGGCCATTTGAATGGAGTACAAATTGTAAAAAGGCGGTATTTGAATATTTCTGCATACTGGGGTCCCTAAACAGTCTTGGAATAACATAAATGGAATAGGAATGGAAGGCCGAGACTCTTGTGAGATCCAAGGAGCCCAACTGTATTCATGTGTGATGATGTTAGTCCACATAGTAGCCATTTGATTGTAGTGAGACCATTTTATTTTTTTAAACCTCACTGTATAAAATTACCTATTGTGACCACTAGGATAATCACTTACACAGAAAAGTAGCTTTCCTAGGTATATTGACATTGGGGGCGGGGGGGGGGGGGGGTGGTCACCATCCATCGCTGAAAAATGCAATTATTTCGAAATGTCAAAGGTTTTTGATACCAAATCACAACACACATTTTCTATGGTGTTCCTCAAGGTCTTGGTGTCACCTGTTCCACCCCAGCCAAATCTTTTGAAAATTTGCCTATAAGTACATACCCAAGTAAAAGGGAAGAGTAAATTGTGATGAAACAAAAGATAATATGAATTATGATTTTTCTTTGCATCTTTGACAGTGAATACCATCATGATAATAATGACCACACTTAGAAAACTGCCACTGACCTCGTTCAGTACCCTCTTGAGATCATGTGTACAAAAAATCGAAGGAAATTAATAAAAGGAAGATGATAAAACCGAAGGTTCTGTAGATACAGTACTGAATTCTCCCATCCGGACCAATGCAATTTGAAATATTATTATAGAATATAGAATATATGCTTATACATTACCTTATTATAGCCAATTCGCACATTTATATATATATACATATAGTATCTTTCAAATGACCGAGTTCAATTTGGATTTAGTATCATCCGGCATTGCATAATAACAGATACTGATCTACTGTAATCGACTGTACTTTTTTATTTCCCCCACATAGTGCAACCGTTTTGAAAATAATTTCAGATCTAATTGTTCCTATGCTAACAATAGGGAGGAGAAACTAACTGCGTTTCAATATTTGTCAAAAACGTTACCTTTTGTGGCTTATTATCGCGAATAATATAACTATAATAATAGTTATTGACATATTCATAATTCAACTCTGAACTTTGAACCCCCATAGAACTTGAAGGGAAATGTAGTTCGGAAAAATTCCAACGCTGATCCACAGCTATGCATGTCCTCGACAAAATGGCCGCAAAAAAACTACAATTCCCATGGTTCAACATTTTCAAAATGGTCGCCGTCTTGGAATATACTTCAGCAAATCGAGAAGGTAAAACGATATAATGACACTTTTAACCTATTGCTAAACTAACGTATTGATGATAATATACATTCTACATGCTTTTGTGACATGTTAGTGATGTTAATACTTGAAAACGTTTGATTTTTTGCATCACTCATAAAAATATGGATATATGATCATAATGTCATTTAAGGGTCAGTACCGACCCCGTGGGGGGGAACAGGTTGGTATTTTGGAGTTTTTTTTTACCATGTTTATCAATTCTCGAGTGGTCAAAAACCTTTACATTTTGCAACAAATTTGTGTAACAAATGGTATCAACCCAAAAAGTGCAACAACCTATGAGACATAATTGAGCATGGGAATGGCCATCATATACTTGCATCATAAGTTCTTATACGCTATAAACTTTCAACATTTTAAAAGGGGCACCTAAGCAAAAGTGCTAAGCTTGCATCTGACGTTAATGTTCAGGTTCCCATTATTCATGATGTATACCCCCCTAAAGACCCCCCTCCCCCCTTTTTATATTTTTTTTAAATGTGGGTCCAAAATAGAATTCTGAGAAAAACCTACACCCAAAATGAATAGAACAGAGAAGCTCTGATCTGCTTTGCAGAGAATCTTTGGAATGCCTATTTTTCTTCCATGTTGGGGGAGACAGTGGTTGCTATGTACTAAAGAATGGTTGCTATATGTGTTGATATATGAGAGCTATATCAAGACAATTTTAATAAATAAAAACAAGTGCATATTTTCCAATGTTTTACCTACTCTTAGAGTTGGACATTTTCTTTCAAAATCGGTTACCAATGGTTACAGGCGGCCATGTTGGAAGAAATCGAATTTTACAAACACTCTGCGCAAAGCCTCTAGTCTGCTGTTTCTGTTTAAAGATTTTTTTGAATGGCGCACCTGTGTGTCGCAGGATCTAAATTCCTTGGAAATGCTCACTTCATTGCTTCCCCGTCCTGCACGCCTGTTGGCGTCCTGCACGTAGCCTCACCTCTGGAAGCAGGCGGTGGAGCTGGTTCATGGGTTGCAGGTCACAGGGGCTGTAACCGGGCCAGGGTGACTGGCTCCATTGCACTGCACATTGGCCGTCCTATCTAACATTTGTGTTTTGAAGCATTGAACGTAAGTGATGCAAACAGGCTATATGGGACTGCGTTCAGGGCCTTTGTAGCAGGAAACACACGTGCAGTTAAAAAAAGAGCCCTAAGGTAGTGTAACACATTTTATGATGGTTAAAGATGCTGTAAGTGGTATTTTTCTTTTGTTCAAATGGTCTACATGTTAAAATAATAACTCTACATTCCAACAGCCATCACTGATATAGAGTGTCTGGTCAGTAACATGGGTCTCCCAGTCCCTCCACTGAACACAAAATACATGTTCTGGTATCCCATTCTCACTTCATCCAATCAGGAGAGAGAACTCCACACTGCAAAAGTAATACAAAAAATTATAAAATGTTTAAGCAATTATGTGTTTGAAAATAATCTGCCAATGCAGTGAGCAAATTTGGCTTGGCAAGATTTCATAAGTAAAGATATATGGTTCTCCCTCCTGATTGGATAAAGTGGGAAGGGATACCAGGAAATGTATTTTGTGTTCACTGTAGAGCGGAGGGACTGGGAGACCCATGTTACTGACCAAAGAGCTATTTAGCACTTATTTTAACAAAATAATACCAGCACCTTTAATATTTAATACCTTTTTTTCTTTTTTAGTATTTTATATACATGATTGTATATTCAGGTTCATTCATATAATGCATATAATTATCCTTTTTCAGGTGATTTCATATGTGAGATTAGAATTTTGCAAAATGAACACATCTTCTAAGATACATTTTTTTTAAATAAAACGTACACCTGAAGGAGTTATGGGGAGATTTACAGATGAGCACTGTGGTCTCTACCATATCTCTTGTAGATCTAGTATTTAGTTCCTTTTGAGTCTATATTTTATTTTTACTCTTTTAAATTTTTGTCCTGAAATAAACTCATTATAAGTCGTCATATCTTTCTGGCCCAAAGGTGACATGTTCCCAATTAAACCTGCGATTCTAAATCTGTCCCCATGTAAAGAACAAAGAGTGCCTGAATCCTATCCAAAGGCTCCGCTCTGACGTCTTCCACCTCCAATGACTATTGCCCTGTCATTGTCCCAATCTATTAGCTGTTTATTTATTTTTAGAAACCCTCTAACCCCTGACACACGTGCACATTCACACACACACACACACACACACACACACACACACACACACACACACACACACTAGGGGTGAAATAAACGCCATAACGCACACACACACACACACACACATGCACGTCCACTTCCTCCTCCCCTGAATAATGAAGCTGATAAGATGTCATGGCCTCCTCGGAGCAGCTGTTGAAGCGCTCTATGCTGTTCCTCTAGCGCTACCTCGCTTTGTGCGTCAACTCAGTGATGTGTTGTGGAGTCCGCTCACATGTGCCTAGAATACAGGACCATTATTCCCAGTGGTGTCTGTGCGGGGAGGGGGAAGGTCCTTATGAAGAAGAGCTATTATTATGACCGCTGTTATTATTATTATTATTATTATTATCCTTTATTAAAGTCCCACTCTGGGATTATTATATTCTTTTAACCATATAAATGTGGGGGTATATTCACATGTCTTCTAGAAGAGTTTGATCTGGAGATTATATAATCATATCATATAAATATATGTTTTACTCCTGAACCTTTTTACAGCCACAAGATACTACAAATAAAACCAAAGATTCGTACCTGTTGTCCAGGGTTAGCGCTTATATCAAGGGTTCAGTCAATCCACACGTTGTTTCTTATTGTAGGCGGTCATAAACAGTTGTTTACGTTTGGAGCACTGATTGGGCCTTTAATCCATTAGGGCCCAATCGAATGACGTGGCCGTGGCTTTATCCACACACACACACACAAAAAGAACCAGCGTCTGTCGGCCCCGAGGAGGATTTAACAAAGACAGGAAGATTAAATAATGCATTCATCACATCGGGGAGGGCCAGGGGCCAAGTTCATGTCAAATCCATAACAAGGAGAGTATCCTCGCCAGGGCTGGTTTCCCCACACGCACGTCACGCGCTGCTGGAAATGTACGCAGAGGATGTATTGATCTTACTGGTGCTTCCTTTCTCACAAGCTCCAAACAGGGCCGCCACATCAGAGGCAGCCATGCACAACAACAACCCCCCCCCCGTCTCCTCCTCCTCTCTCTCAGCCCCATAAAACAAAATAATAAACTAGCGGGCTGCCAAAAACATCCAAGTACTCTCTGTGTGTGTGTGTGTGTGTGTGTGTGTGTGTGTGTGTGTGTGTGTGTGTGTGTGTGTGTGTGTGTGTGTGTGTGTGTGTCAAGGCCATTGCACTTGTTATTTGCTTACTTTGATTTCAATAGATTCATTTCAATTCTGTGTGCGTGCATGAGTGCGTGCGTGTGTGTGTATGTGTGTGTTGAATCAAATATCAGTAAAGTAAAGTAAATCAGTCCACTGGCCAACATACTGGGTGCAGCGTACTATACAGTAGATACAGTATTATATGTCCTGAATGTTATTGAGTTTTATTGCTCTGTGTTTGTGTGTAACAAGTCAACACCCCTGCGGACAGGAAAACCATGTGCCTGTTTACGGTTACTTGATTATTAGGTTGTTTGTCCAGTCCGGACGTCCTTCCCACTGGGCAGATCAGGCCCTGCTTTAGGCCGCCGCCTTCCTTAATGGGAACCCCAACCAATCAGCTTTTTGTTTTGTTTTTTAAAGATAGATTTAAAAACACAAAATCTCTGTATGCCAAATTAAGATAAGATAAGATAAGATATTCTTTTATTGATCCCCTTGGGGAAATTCAGGCATCATAGCAGCATGGGGGGGGGGGGGGGTACAGGTAGTAAAACAACACAGTGTACAGGTAGTAAAAAACAACACAGGCAGTGTACACAATTTGATCAATATGGTCAATATAATTTACTATCTGACTAGCTGAAGAAATATTCACATTATTCACAGTGTCACATAGGGTGCAGTATGCATAAGGTAGTGTTATAATTTACTATCTACTGAGTATACATTATTCACAGTATCACGGTATCCACTGAAATATACATTATTCACAGTATCACAGTATCACAGTATCCACATAAGGTGCAGTAAGCCTAAGGTAGTGTAGGTTGTCCTCCTTGGGTTCCTATAAGTCCCAGGTCAATGTCTGGTAGCAGTCGCTGTCGCTGCCCCCTGTTGTGGAGCCTGGAGGCTGCTAGTCGCTGCCCACTGTTGTGGAGCCTGATGGCCGCTGGTATGAAGGACTGTCCGAGGCGGTTAGTTGAGTGTCGGGGGGGAATGAGTCTGTGGCTGAACGAGCTTCTCATCTTGACTAGCTCGTCGTAGAGGGGGTGGTAGGGGTTCTCCATGATGGCAGCCAGCTTCCTTATCATCCCCCTCTCTGCCATCACCTCAAGTCTAGGTAGCTCGACTCCCACCACAGAGCTAGCCTTCCTCACCAGCTTGTTGAGCTTGTTGGTGTCCCTTGAGTTGATGTAGCCTCCCCAGCATGCCACATAGAAGAGGATGCTGGCCACAACAGACTGGTAAAAAGACTGCAGCAGTCTGTTGCACACATTGAAGGACCTGAGTCTCCTCAGGAAGAACAGCCTGCTCTGTCCCTTCCTGTAGAGGGCCTCTGTGTTGTCCGACCAGTCCAGTTTATTGTTCAGGTGTACCCCAAGGAACTTGTATGAGTCCACCATCTCCACATCCACCCCTCGGATGGAGATGGGAATCGGGGGGGGCCTCTTCTTGCCCCTCCGGAAGTCCACCACCAGCTCCTTGGTCTTACTGGTGTTGAGTTGGAGGTGGTTGCTGTCGCTCCACCCCACGAAGCTCTCCACCAGGGCTCTGTACTCCTCCTCATCATCGTCGGTGATGTAGCTTACAATGGAGGAGTCGTCTGAGAACTTCTGCAGGTGGCACCCGCTTGAGTTGCGGCAGAAGTCTGAGGTGTAGTGGAGTTAGTGAATCAAGGCCCTCTGAGTTATTTAATTGGTCAGTCAGCCAATCAGAGGGCCCTTCAAAATGTCAATCATCATGTCAAACATCATTCAAAGCAGCTGTACCTCTGTGATTTACCCTTTGGGGTCTGGAGCTTTTGTTTGGGGGGGGGGGGGGGGGGGGGGGGGGCATGCTCAATTATGTCTAATAAATTGCTCCAGCTAGTTCTGGAAAGGTCTGGTGCATTACCAAACCATTTTACCAGGAAATTAAAGTAAAATGTAAAAACTAATTATAAATGAAAAATATACAAAAAAATACATTCCGAAAGAGACCACTAAGACCTCGAGACCTTATGGATTGTTCATTCTGTGATTTGGTATCAATCATTTCTGATACCGCCCTGTTCCTCGTACCTGGCTAACTGAGTTAGCTGGATAATTTTCAGCATAGCTTGACTTAAGCCAGAACTTTACGTTCCCCGACGTCGGATTGTCTAATCTAAATCACCATGGTAACTAGGGTGACCAGGTGTCCCCCTTTTGGTTGTACTGTCCCACCATTTGACCAAATGTCCCGCGTCCCTCATATTGAGAGGATGTCCCTCTTTTCGAAGCCAAAAAAAACATGCGTCTAAAAGCCCCTCCCTACAGACAGTAAACGTAGCAACCCGCCTCTTGTCCACACACATTGCTCTGATTGGTTATAGTACTTTAGCGTGCTGCTTGCCTGCTTGTGATGTGACTGAGACTGAGTCGTGACGCTACCTCATATCGCAAATCTGATTGGTCAAAAAAAAGACAACAACATTACAAGCGAACTAGTTCAAGATGGAAAGCAGTAAAAAGAAACGGACCTGCAGTTACAACCAAGACTGGCAAACGACACATGACTGGGTGAGGCAGATGGCAGGCAATCCGCAGCAGGCTTTCTGTGTTTTGTGTCATAGTTCGTTTTCAATTGCACATGGAGGAGAATACAACTTGAAGCGCCACAGTGGACGTGAGTCTCACTTGAAAGTGGCTCACCAAAAAGAAACATCCAGATCTATGGATACGTTTCTTTTTAAACCAAACAATGATAGCCAGACGGACAAGGTCACTGCAGCTGAGATAACAAGTGTCTATCACACAGTACAACACTCCCATTCATACAGGTCAGCCGACTGTGGTAACCTTTAACCTTTGATTTAAATCTATTCGGTGAAGACCATGGCAGTTATTCTAATATAGAAACACAATTTATTTGTATTATTATTTTTGTATTATACTACACTGTTTTCCCTAGTTCTGTGTTAACAGGGAATATCAAACACAAGACATTCCTGTCAAGTGATGACGTTTGAATATTTAAAACAGATGTTAGGTGGTATTTAATTTGTATTTATTTTGATTTAACCTTTAACCTTTGATTTAAATCTATTCAGTGAAGACCATGGCAGTTATTCTAATACAAAAATTTACATTATCTATCTGTCCCACTTTGTCCCACTTTGTCCCACCAAAATCGTACTGTTGTCCCACTTTGTCCCACCAAAATCTTACTGTTGTCCCACTTTTGGACTTTTTGCATCTGGTCACCCTAATGGTAACAGATCAGAAAGTTTGAACCTGCTCCAGAGCAGGGTTTAGTTCAGTTAGCTGGATAAACCATGGCCTGCACCCTCGCAAAGAAATCCCAGCTCGCTTCCTGAAATAATTCTCACAGTCTAGATCCCATTTATACCATT
Source organism: Notolepis coatsorum (assembly GCF_963971535.1). Taxonomy (NCBI): domain Eukaryota; kingdom Metazoa; phylum Chordata; class Actinopteri; order Aulopiformes; family Paralepididae; genus Notolepis; species Notolepis coatsorum. The sequence continues at coordinate 132,346,837 of NC_140169.1, read as the reverse complement.
CTGAATTATGTTTTTGTGCTTCGTTCTTCTAGAGGGGGCTTTTGAAATGTAAAATAATATACCTAAAATGCTGATAATAAATCATATTCAGCCTATAGATTTACTTTGTCCTAAATAATGCACGTCATATTTATACGGATACGGCGCTCGGAGTCGCGATACACACTGCATGTGGTTATTTTAATAGCGGCGCATTGCAAATGTGAATCCCGCGGGATATTTTTAATGAATTAAACCTATCGGGCGTTTGGCTTTGATTAGTTTCATATTCTCTGCTGTGGACTATGGATTTCTGTGTCTATGCGTGAACTGTGGATTATGAATTACGAGGAATCTGAATCTGTGGATTGTTGAATTTTATCACTGTCACTCACACGTTATTGTGATATTGTAACTGGGATTAAAATGTCTGATGAGATGCGCTGTTTGACGGATTTGAGAAATTGAATGAGCCGTTGACATTAATGCATTTGAAAAAATGCATTTATCTGTTCAAGCACTGTTATCTGATGATGAACATGTGGCACTGGTATAAACCAAAGGTTAATCAATTCAATGCATGTATGTGTGACGGATCATACTGGGTCTGCGTTGTGTTTGATGTTAAATGAGAATGTCCCGAGGGGGAGTCGAACAGGGGGCTCCCGCGTCCGCGGGCGACGACACAGGCCGCTGCACTAAGAAGTGAATTCACTCCTAACTACCGTACCTATGCGTCTGTTAACCCTGTTATGGGGAAGTGAGTTTAATTTACCAGCCCGCACTGCCACAGTCACTCGTCAACACACCTGTTTCCGTGACTGTGGACATACCCACGGGCTTCCCCGTTACATTCACCTCCCTAAACTCACGCCCCTCAGGACATCCGGGTCACTGGGCACCACTGTGACGGATCATACTGGGTCTGCGTTGTGTTTGATGTTAAATGTTAATGTCCCGAGGGGGAGTCGAACAGGGGGCTCCAGCGTCCGCGGGCGACGACACAGGCCGCTGCACTAAGAAGTGAATTCACTCCTAACTACCGTACCTATGCATCTGTTAACCCTGTTATGGGGAAGTGAGTTTAATTTACCAGCCCGCACTGCCACAGTCACTCGTCAACACACCTGTTTCCGTGACTGTGGACATACCCACGGGCTTCCCCGTTACACTCACCTCAGGACATCCGGGTCACTGGGCACCACTGTGACGGATCATACTGGGTCTGCGTTGTGTTTGATGTTAAATGAGAATGTCCCGAGGGGGAGTCGAACAGGGGGCTCCCGCGTCCGCGGGAGACGACACAGGCCGCTGCACTAAGAAGTGAATTCACTCCTAACTACCGTACCTATGCGTCTGTTAACCCTGTTATGTCAAGTCAAGTCAAGAGTTTTAATTGTCACGGCATACAGGTATACAATGAAATGCGGGTGGTCTTGCCCGCAACGATGTGCAATACAGTGGTACATATAATAGAATCAAAAGAAGAAACAACATTGTGCAGTAACAGGTAGCAGGTAACATGGAGTGACATCTCGGTATCTGTACATAGTTATTTACAGCGCATGTGTGACATGCTAGTTAGCTTTGGTAGTGCAATACACTATGGGGAAGTGAGTTTAATTTACCAGCCCGCACTGCCACAGTCACTCGTCAACACACCTGTTTCCGTGACTGTGGACATACCCACGGGCTTCCCCGTTACATATGGATGATGTCCGAAACAGATTAAAACCTGATTAATAGTGAAACTGTATAGCCTCCAAGCCTCTCTGACACGTTATTTCGGGTCGCGCCTTGAAACTTTGGGAACCATGTATTTATATATAAAGTACATACCTAAGCCGAGCGCATACAGTACAGATATCCTCATAAGTATCTATTAATTCGTATCAATTAGATACTCTTTGGGCTTGTTTGTATCTACTTATTCTGAAAGAGTTGAACTAATAATTTTCGCTAGCAATAGATCTCATTCGATTATTCATTCCATTAAGCCTACTAGCAGGCACATTTAAAGAAATATAATCTGATTGATTGGGGTAATGAGGGACATTACATTAGCCTATAGATATGCATTGTACTTGTCGGCGAGGCTATTGAGCCGTACTGTATTGTACCCATTCTGCAATCTGATAATAAAGTTTTAAATCAATCAATCAATCAATCAATGGCGTTAGAAAATTAGGATTTCTGCTATCCACACCTGCTGTCTTTTCAGGTGAGGCGGCCGCGCGCACTTATCCTGAGTATCAAGTCTGGTTCCAATTAACGAGACTGAATCAGCGTTCGAGGAACAGGGAAAGCGCTGATTCAAACATCGGGTTAATTGAATCTGGATAATGGGACTTTTGATCGACTTAGTTGAACCAGGTACGGGGAATAGAACCCTGGAAATGTCTGCAAGGATTGTTTATTCCAGCAATTGGATCGGTGAGCACTTTGTTTCTGAGAATGGGGGGAGAAAAGAGAACAACCATACACCTTGCTGCCCCGCTCTCCACAGACAGAAACAAGAGTCTATAGTGCCTGGCTCAACAGACCCAGGGTATAAATCCATATGGTGCAACTAGAGGAAAGGTCACGAGGTCACTAAAATCAACAGGTTTCCTCCCCCTCGAGGTCATGAATGTTCACAGCGAATTTTGTGACTGTACAACAGGAGATACACTGATTTGAAAATGGAGGATTTTGGCCTGTTAGAGGAAAGGTCATAGGATCACCGAAATAGAAAGGCTTCTTCCTGGGGGAATGTTTGTTTACATTGTTAATGTTTGTAAACATTGGAGTAAAATAGATATTCTGCTTTATTATGGCTTCTTTTCCATTTACAGATCCAACTCTTCAAGAATGTACTGTATGTGAATATATACCCAATATTTATAAGGTAAAACAACTTTAAACACAGATTGGCGCTTTAAGCACAGGATGTTCAAGTTATTTATTTGTCAATACACATCAATACAGGGGGCATTGCAGTGGTAATGCAATTATTGTGTTTCGAGCTCAGACTCAACAGTGCACAATTAAGAAACATCAATGAATACAAGTAACAATAGGTATAGTAGTGTCAGGCGAGTACAGTAGTTCATATTGGCAACACTGGAGATATCCTTGTCAATGTATGTGAAAGTAAAACATGTATATTAAAGGGAGCAAAAGCACAGATCCCTCAAATAAAAGAGACCAAGGCACTCCTGGGACCCAGGACATCTGACCATCGCCTATAGTCTCCAGAATATCTCCAAGTCTCCCCCCAAAAGATGCATAAGATAAGATAAGATATTCCTTTATTGATCCCCTTGGGGAAATTCAAGCATCATAGCACTAGCAGCATAGGGGAGGGGGGAGGGGAGGTACAGGTAGTAGAAGACATGATACAGGTAATAGAATTATAGTACAGTGGAGAAGTAAACATTTAAATAGGCAGTGTAAACAATATAATTAACTCTGGCATAATGGACAAGTAGGCAGTGTAAAATGGTCAAGGTGCAAGATGAGGGTATGTATGCCCTCTCAGTTATATTTGCCCCACAATAACTATCTAATCTAATATATATAATCTAAAAATGCTAAATGCATGCACAGTTTGGAGACAGAAGCAGAGGTTTTTTTTGCCTACAAAATGAACTTACTATCGTAAAACTATCCACTGCTCAAGACACCAGGACAAATTGCATATTATCAGATCAACCTTTCTATGTTTATTGTACGAGAGGTGAATGAATGAATAATGCTAAGAAAAACTGACTCCTAGTGGACATAGACTGACATTGCATCTGGTGTTGTGTTGTGTGGTGATGTGCTGCCTTCAGCCCACACAGCGCTGGTTGACTGGACTAACTGCACAGTGCAGAATAGATGTACTACTCTTCCCTGCCATATATGGAAGTGGTGCTGTAGGCCTCGACTAAGAACTACTGTAAGTAAGTGAGGCAGTAACTAAACCTTTCAGTGCAATTAAGCAACAAGGTCTTCACTAAAAAACTATAACTAAAAACAAAGATTTACTCAAACCTAAAAGCTCAAATTTAAGATTTAAAGTCTCCGTACTGATGGACAGACTCTAAATCATCACATGAGCATACGCACAAAAGCACCTTAGTGACTTACACACCACACAAGCACACACACACACGTGCACGCGCGCGCACACGCACACACGTCCCTCTGCGCCTTGGCAGACCAGTAACATTTACTCGGCTAAGTGAATTAAGTAATCACATAATACCGCAGCCTCTGCATTACAGAGGAATTTCCATATTACAACATACGATACTCCCTTTTCACAGCTCTCCTACGCCCCTAATGCAAACCCTCGGCCTGACGGCCCGTAACTGGATAGCTGATGGGATTCCACTGCAGCAGCAGATGCAGTGAGGTAGAGGGGTTGTGTGCGGAAAGGAGGAAGAGGAGGGAGGGAGGGAGGGAGGGAGGGAGGGAGGGAGGGAGGGGCAGGGGGGGGGGGGACTAAATGAGGCAGTCTTTTTATTACAGATCATTAGGCAGCAAGTAACTCAGTACCCCATTTTCATTAACAATAGATGAATTCCCGAGTGCTGGACTCAGACATCATCTTTTCCAGCCCGGGGAGTGGCATGCTAATTAACCGCTTGGTGTGATCAACAAGGACGGAGGGGCCACACACGGGCACATTCCGTCTGCCGCCATCAACCTGAGCCAGGCGGCTCGATAACTTATAACTTTCGGCTTGGCTTTCCTCCCCCCCCCCCCCCCCCCTCTCTCTCTCTGGACAGAGAGGTGAGAGGACGAGGCGAAATGGTTGAGTCACAGCAGCTGAACGGCTGCTGTTAAACGGTCATCAGCAGCACTGTGGTCAGGTGGCCTGAGAGAGAGAGAGAGAGAGAGAGAGAGAGAGAGAGAGAGAGAGAGAGAGAGAGAGAGAGAGAGAGAGAGAGAGAGAGAGAGAGAGAGAGAGAGAGAGAGAGAAGAGAGAAGAGGAGAGAGAGAGAGAGAGAGAGAGAGAGGGAGGGAGAGAGAAAGAGGGAGAGAGAGAGTCAAGGGAGAGAGAGAGAGAGAGGGAGGGAGGGAGAGAGAGTGTCAAGGAAGAGAGAGAGAGAGAGTGTCAAGGAAGAGAGAGAATCAGGAGAGAGCCAGGGAAGAGAGAGAGAGAGACAGAGCCATGGAAGAGAGACAGAGCCAGGGAAGAGAGAGAGAGAGAGACAGAGCCATGGAAGAGAGACAGAGCCAGGAAAGAGAGAGAGAGAGAGAGAGAGAGAGAGAGAGAGAGAGAGAGAGAGAGAGAGAGAGAGAGAGAGAGAGAGAGAGAGGAAAGCGAGAGAGAGCACCAGGGAAGAGAGAGAGAGAGAAAGAATCAGGAGAGAGAGTCAGGGCGACACACAATCAGTCAGGTCACACTTTTCCTCGCTCTCTAAATCTCCCTTTCGTCAGTTGTATCTTGTTTCACGGGTTCTCTGACTGTGATTGTCATCAGAAGAGAGAACCCCCCCCCCTTGTCTTTATTTCCAAAGAATACTGATAACATTACACCAGTATGTATGTAGGGGCCAATACTGTGCATCTAGCCTACTGGTGTCTGGAGCAGAAACATGGCCGCCTCCTAACCCCCGGCCACCACCTCCATCCTTCCTACGTATTTACTACATGTACAATTACAGTATATAGCTCACTTATTATTAATAATAGTATTTAGTTAATAAAGCTCCGTACTTTAATATCAAACATCAAGACCAAGTGTGTGAAATAATGCAGGGGAAATACACAGATTATTTTAAACAATGACCATGTTCCAATGTTCTTTTTTTTTTCTTTTTCCGTGCGTCTTTTATTCAGATTATTAAAAGTCATAGTTTTTTTTTTAAATGTACAAATGTGTTTTGGGGGGAGGGGATTTGTTTACATTAGCAGAGTTTGCAATTAGTTTACAAAATATATTTACATGTAATTCTTCAAATGATTCTATCTTATGTCAAATCAAAACAGAATAATGAGGCAATGTGAATTGAACATAAAAAATTGGAAACAACAGTGAAACACTAACTTATTAGGTAGCTTT
>NC_140169.1:131561656-131666656 GCF_963971535.1 Notolepis coatsorum | reverse complement strand
TAAACTCCTCCCCTAAAGTAGTATAACTTTTTATACGTACTAACTGGTGATTGATCAATAAAGTGATGAGGTAATGGTGATTCACGCCCTAAAAGGCGGTGACCGTAGCGTTTGAGTATATTACAGATTACAAAGTAACAAGTACAGAGTCCTTGAGTTTCTGGTTTGTTCTGATATTAGGGTTAGTTCTGTGGCCTCTTTTGTTCTGACCTAAAAGTGAATTAAAAGTGACAACCGGAAGGCCCCAGTGAGACTTGAACTCACAACCCCTGGTTTACAAGACCAGTGCTCTAACCTCTGAGCTATGGAGCCACACCTATCGAGTGTTTGTCAGGGGAATCAAGTAAAGAACACGCCTGCAGAAGATTAAGAGTGCCAACACTAACTAGACAGACAGGTTGCTACACACGGTCTTAACATAAAGCCTTTTAGTCCCAGAACCTACATTTCATGCTACTACTGTTTTGTTCCTACAGCCCATTGTTGTCTGCGTTCCCATAACGGTGTAAAGATCCGCCAAGATTAGGCAAATCTGTCCACTGACATGTGGAAAAGGTCTCTAGACATTCCAGTGTCTCACTAGAACACAGAAGGCCAATTTTCTCTGATCAGATCTTCGTGATCACGGTTAAATGAACAGACCATTTGTAACTGAGGGGTACAATTCCCTGACTGTATTACTAGATATGATACTTACTACCACTACCTTTGTACTTTATATTCGGCCACCCAGTACTCGGCATAAATATATTATGATAAACACTCTCACGTAGATGAAACGGATCCAACACAAATGTACGAATTAGAAATAGGTCTTTATTTCTACACAGCGATGGTGTGTAGAGCAAGCACTTAATCACTTAATTACATTTATGAATTGAAATAGTATGCACTTTATGGCAAAGAGTATTCGTTGGTATATCAATAGAGAATGTCCAATCTCTGGTGGCGCAGGCGGTAAATATACGACCTGGAATAGTTAAGGAATAACAGCAATGATACTTTAATGATTATAAGACTGGATACACTAAGGGGGGTAATCCGGTCGCTTGTAAGACAACAGGAGTAGGAGGGGGGGGGGGGGTAGAGTCTGGCTGCCTCGTCCGGCCAAGGGTATCCTGGGTGAACCCACAGTTGTGCAGCTCGGTGCGCCAGCGATCCTTGGACCACAGATGAAAGCAGGTGGACTCTCTGTGAGCCGGCTCTCTCCGGTCCACGGGGGAGAGACGTGAAGCGACCTCGTCTTGCAGAGCGTCTCCTCACCTTGCGTCCTCTCCAGGGGGGGGGGTTCCAACACACGGCAGTGTCGGGGGTCTTTATCCATGGAATAATCACTGTACACAAAGCATAATCCGTGCCTGGGAAGGCGGGCTGTCGTCGGTAGAATAATCCGGTATACAGGTCCACTCGCTCGTCGGCTCTGGGGCTCCTCGGATGCAGTCTCACATGGGGTCGACCATCCTGGATAAGCAGCCAGTTCTCTGCCCGAAACGATGGGGTACTGACTACGGTAGTATTCTCACCGCACGAAGCACTATATATTAACAGACTATTATTAGCTTAATAGACTACGTCCAACTCGACGATATAGTGCCAAATATGACTATTCAAATATTAATATACACGATGTCTCAATACCGATGGTAGGCCGAACTTGGCCTTACTCCCACACGTGGCGTCGCGGGGAGGCTTTACGTCTGTGACTCTATTGGAGGGTAAGAAACTGGACTGAAAAGGAAGTCCTACTTTAGTAGCGCAGTATATATACGCACTATGAACAAATAGTACCGTTAGTGGTGCGGTAGCCAGATTCCTACGCGGAACTAGGACTTGTTCGTACATGTTGAGCGGTACGTTTGAACTGGGTCTGGGGGGTATGGCAGCCTGGCACCAAGGTCTCGACCAATAGTAGAATGGAGACTATTATGGGATGTTCAGTAGGCTAGAATGGATATTCAATGCATATTGTACAAGGAATATACAAGGGATATCAGGGAATATTAGAGAATATACAAATACAATTAAATATATATATATAAATAAATATATATATTCGGTTTAATCTGGCCCTTCACAACACCATTGTTCCCTGCAGACTCTTTTGCCATATATTGGTCCTCGCATTGATCAGGAATGTGCAACAGAGCGCTCAAAGCACTGGCAACTCACAGGAGTCCAGATGACTTGTATTTCCATTGTTTTTAGATGAGTAGATTGTTGATCTTCTCTGTGCCCAAGTTGCCATGTAATAGGCAATAGCAATCTTAAATACTTGACCTGCAAACATTTCACCTGCTTAGCTTATACAATCTTCTCGTAACTAAGAGATTTGCTGGAAAATATTATCGCCTAACATTATGTTGATTATAGCTACTAGTCATTGAAACCTATGGAGTTCTGAAAAGTATTCTGAGAACACTGTACACCTGCAAGGGTTAATGGTGACTCGGTGAGGATTAGAACCCATGGAGAGTTGCTTATGTGTCTCTGCTCCATAGGGGAAACTGTCCGTGTGTTCTGAATCCAGAAGACCCCTCTCCAGAGCTCGAAGAGATCAAACGACTCAACCAGGAATACCAGGTGAGAGCAAAGCGTGTCTCTGATACCGTACTTGTTGGCCTACTAAGAAATCATGTATCCTTTTAGTTATTCCTCTTCTTGCTACTTTTACTTTCTCTCTCATTCTCTCTCTCTCTCTGTATTTTCCATGTAGACGGAGACTCAGTATCTTGTGTCTGGAGGCCGCTATGATGGGCGGGAAGACTTCACTACCGTCCTCCAGCCATATTTACGCAAAACCTTTGTCCCTCATATTGGGGTAAGTTAAACATACACACATACACACGCACACACACACACACACACGCACACACACACACACACACGCACACGCACACGCGCACACACGCACACACACTTGAACCATTTTCTATCCACATTATGTACAGTACAGTCACAAAGAGCTGTGGGACATTAAACACTGCAAATGCAGGCAGATATTAAGAGACGGTGACACCTGTCCTGACAACCTGGTTGAAGTCTACAACATAAGTAGGCAGACAGCACAGCTACACACAGCATCCACAGCTATACACCGCTACACACAGCATCCACAGCTACACACAGCATCCACAGCTACACACAGCATCCACAGCTACACACAGCATCCACAGCTATACACAGCTACACACAGCATCCACAGCTACACACAGCATCCACAGCTACACACAGCATCCACAGCTACACACAGCATCCACAGCTACACACAGCATCCACAGCTACACACAGCATCCACAGCTATACACAGCTACACACAGCATCCACAGCTACACACAGCATCCACAGCTACACACAGCATCCACAGCTATACACAGCTACACACAGCATCCACAGCTATACACTGCTACACACAGCATCCACAGCTATACACAGCTATACACAGCATCCACAGCTATACACTGCTATACACAGCATCCACAGCTATACACTGCTACACACAGCATCCACAGCTATACACTGCTACACACAGCATCCACAGCTATACACTGCTACACACAGCATCCACAGCTATACACTGCTACACACAGCATCCACAGCTATACACTGCTACACACAGCATCCACAGCTATACACTGCTACACACAGCATCCACAGCTACACACAGCATCCACAGCTATACACTGCTATACACAGCATCCACTGCTATACACAGCTATACACAGCATCCACAGCTATACACAGCTATACACAGCATCCACAGCTATACACCGCTACACACAGCATCCACAGCTATACACTGCTATACACAGCATCCACAGCTATACACAGCATCCACAGCTATACACTGCTATACACAGCATCCACTGCTATACACAGCATCCACAGCTATACACAGCATCCACAGCTATACACTGCTATACACAGCATCCACAGCTATACACTGCTATACACAGCATCCACTGCTATACACAGCATCCACAGCTATACACTGCTATACACAGCATCCACAGCTATACACAGCATCCACAGCTATCCACTGCTATACACAGCATCCACTGCTATACACAGCATCCACAGCTATACACTGCTATACACAGCATCCACAGCTATACACAGCTATACACAGCATCCACAGCTATACACATCATCCACAGCTATACACTGCTATACACAGCATCCACAGCTATACACAGCTATACACAGCATCCACCTCAAGGTCACAGAGGGCAACGTCTCCTCCACGCTGTGCGGCTGCAAATGCCGATGGATATCGAATGATACCCCTGCTAGCCGCTTGTCCCTCCTCCTGGTGGGACCCCCGACACCTGAAAGCCTCTCACGACTAACCTATGTGTATGAAAACCAGGAGGAGCTTCTACACCTGTAGCCTAGCTGTGTGATGTGGTCTGCTCCAGCTGTTGTTGTTTTATCAGCTTGGTTAAAACAAGAAAGAGACTTCATCTAGGCTGTAATCAAAAGTGCAGCCCATCTCTAAAATGAGAACTCCTGTGAAATTGCTCATGAACACACACGCTCACATGGGTCTTGTGTCTCGACAGGAGGGACAGCCGGACCTGAGTCTTTTCTCAGTGGACTGTTTCCACATGAGTGAAAAGGCCCACGCTGAGATGGCCATTGGTCTCTGGAATAACATGGTAAGTAAAGGGGAGGTGTTTTTAGCATTTTTGGATTGATGTAAGGCAGTGAACGCATTCATACAATTTTACCATAATATGACACAAAAGAGCCTTTTTCAATGATTTTCTCAAGAATTATAGGAGTGAATCGCCTCATTTCAAGACATTATCACTTATTTCTTGAAACTAATTCAGTTGGATTACAACAAGTGAAATTCTCCTCACTTCTGAGATTTTATTTTATACTCTGTGAAATCAACTGGGGATTATTTGCAGTGTGTTTGGTTTGTGTTCTTAAAGGGTGTTTCTCTGTTTTAAACAGTTCGAGCCAGTGGGCAGGAAACAGGCCTATAACAACTTCACACATGATCGCTCTAAAATTCACTGTCCCACTCAGGTATGTTGAATCCACACACGGTGTAAGATGGTTAAGATGCTGCGTATTACAATATTTGTCAGTGACTGTCGACGCGTAATCTGTAGTGAAGTAAAAAGTTAAATAAATGTAATGTTGATTGTGTTAAGTTAATTAACTTTAAGCTTTTATAAATGATACATTTATGTAGATGCTAACAAATGCTAACATTTTCTTCCTCTAATACCGCCAAAACCCCAAGCATGAAAGGGCTTTTATAGGTGGACCGAAGACACTCACTTATAGTGACAAGTGGTATAAGCTTCTTAAAATGTTTTAACTTTACTGCCCACTTTGTCTCTCTTTCCTAGGCTTGGCCATATATCTTTACTAAGTTAAACAGCCTCCCAACTTACCCGGCACTGAGCACCACCCCTCCTGCCCCGACCAGAACCACCCCGAGCAGCCCCAGCCCGCTCCCGACAGAGTCGGAACACAAATGCACCTCCATCCCCGTGTGGCTGCCTGTGGTCCTGGCCATCGTTGGCTTACTGCTCGGCATCGTCGCCACCTCGCTGGTCTTCTCCTTCGGTCTGAAGAAACCCAAGAAGTACGGTGTAGAGTTGAAAACAGCTGCTTTTTAAACTGACTCACGTGCAAATAATGTATTCATGTCCATATAAACATGACAAGGGAGGGATATAAACACTTTCAATGCAGTCAAGATATTAAAAGAGACCAGTCGGTTACAACATGATGTGCTCAATTGAGAACTACTGTAGGTTGAAGCATACAATATAATTAAAGGTGCTGTCGATAACAGTCAGCTACTAGATAGCCACTAGATGTCGCACTAGAGCACCACCAGCATGTCATTTTAGATTAGATTAGATTAAAATGTTGTGTCATTATAGACCTGTTCGCTGTATACGTCAGACCCAGTGTGCGCGCGCATCACCGGAGCAGAAAGGAACATAATCCTGGCCAGAACAATGGGGCAGACTACAATATATTTGCATTTACTTTGTTAGCCATGCTAGCGATCTAAAGTCAATCCATGCCAAAGCTAGATATGTAAAAGGTGAAAGACTCACACTCACAACCAATGCTGATTTGGCAAAATGACATCCAGCTGTTTTCATTTGAAACCATTTTTAGTCAGGGGAGTGCCATGGTTTCTCCATAGAGCCCTGTCGTATTCTTTTAGCGCAGCAGCTCGCGCAAGTCCAAGGCAACTTAGTCACATGACTCAGTTGGTATTGCTGATTGGCTCGAACACAGTATGTTTGTATACAGCAAACAGGTCTATACAGCACAAAATAAGTTTGTCATCCAACCAGAGTGCAAATGTAACAGTAAAGTGCAATATACAATGTACAGGTGATTAAACTGGGTATAGAATATATAAATTAGTACTACTGGGTGTAGTTCTAATCAGATGTATGTACAGAGTTGTAATATTAGGCTAATATGTACAGTGATACAGGTATAAAGACAGTATGGTAGTAGTCACACTGGCCAGTAGCGTAACTAGTAAGATTAGGTAAGGGATATGTACAGATATATAGTATCTACAGATATGTAAAAGGATTATGTGCAGGTGTGTACAGACAGATGTGGATATCAGGTGCATTCCACGTGGGGAAATGGGAAGTAGGGAGGAGATACACGCAACATGTAAAGATTCATTTTGGACTCGCCAACCATTTTTAAATCCTAAATTCATGGGGGGGGGGGGGGGGGGGCTTTTATTCCACACTTTTCTAAAAGCTCTGTGGATGTGTCATTTTCTTTTAAACGATTACTCTACATAAAGAAATTATCTATAGCACCCTTTAAATGGATATCATAATAATGTACTGAATCCACTTCGAGGGGGAAAAGCAAGCAGATGCAGAACAATACTCTGTTAATGTCTCGGGCTCTCTGCCCTCCGTCTGGAAGCCTCTCACATCTAACCTATGAACCCCTCCCACCTGTAGCCTACTTGTGAAATGGTCCACTGCAGCTGTTGATATTTCAGCAGCCTGGTTAAAAAGTCTCCCCCTCCTAGGCTGTAATCAAAAGTAGGCCTACAGCCCACCGTTAAAACCTCTCTGAGATCCTCATGGACAACAACATCAGGGGGATTGTCAGTAATATTGGAAAACATGTCTGAATCATCACTGAAAATTACAATGTTTTCGTCTTTTTTGTATTTTGTACAGCTTATTTGATGTAGACTTAATGGAACAGATGTCATGATTACTTTGTAAATACTGCACAGAGATCATTGTAAAATATGTTCTGCAATGCTAATTGTTTGTATGAATCTTGTGTTTGTTTTTATGATGTATCTTCTCACTCTTATTTATTCATTCAATAAAAAGTTGCTAAATCCAATAGGTTGTGGCTCATTCTGTACGATCCTAAACCTGCCATAATGTGATACAAGATACAAAAGTTTTATTTGTCACGGCATACAGGTATACAGTGAAATGCGGGGGGGCTCGCCCGCAACGATGTGCATAATACAAGTAATAATATAATATAAAAGTCCAACGAATAGAGCGACATAGTGCAATAACAAGTAAACAAAGTAGGCATATCGGTATCTGTACATTCTTAAAGTGATCTTTCCTTCTGTAAAGTGTCCGTAGTGTGAGCGTGTGCAGCATGAGTGTATGTGTGCTCATGTTAAAGTGGCTGCTAGTGTGTGAGCGTGTACAGTGTGTGTGTTGTGTGTGTGCTCATGTGTGCTTGTGCGTGGAGAGTTCAGTGTTCAAGGCTCTGATGGCCTGTGGGAAGAAGCTGAGCCTAAGTCTCTCTGTCCTCGTTACTGGTGCTTGCAGGCGTTTGCCTGACCGCAGCAGCATGAACAGGCTGTTGTTGGGGTGGTGAGGGTCTTTCATTATCCTGCAGGCTCTGGATTTGCACCTCTTGTTGTATAGGACCTGCAGGGTTGGTAGTGCAATACCCGTGGTACGCTCGGCTGAGCGCACCACTCTCTGTAGGGCCTTCTTGTCCTGTGCCGTACTGTTGCCATACCAGGCAGTGATGTTTCCAGTCAAGATGCTCTCTACAGCTCCGGAGTAGAAGGACTGGAGTATCTTCCCAGATACTCTGAACTTCCTTAACTGTCTCAGGTGGTAGAGGCGCTGCTTCGCCTTTTTAACGACTGAGTCTATGTGTGTTGTCCATGTCAGGTCCTCTGAGATGTGGACCCCCAGGTACTTAAAGCTGCTCACCCTGTCCACGGTAGCCCCGTTTATCCTCAGTGGTGTGTGTGTCTCCTGCTGTCTCCTCCTAAAATCCATGATCAGCTCCTTGGTTTTACCAATGTTCAGGAGCAGGCTGTTGTCCTGGCACCAGCGTTCCAGTACCTCAACCTCCTCCCGGTAGGCTTTCTCGTCGTTGTTCCGAGATCAGCCACTGTGTCGTCCGCAAACTTCACTATGAAGTTGGAGCTGAACTTGGCCACACAGTCGTGTGTGTAAAGTGAGTACAGCAGGGGGCTCAGAACACAGCCCTGGGGGACCCGATGCTCAGGGTGATGGTGTTGGAGGTCTGACCCCCCACCCTGACCGCCTGGGGTCTTTCACTCAGAAAGTCCAGTACCCAGGCACTCAGAGCGTAGCTCAGACCCAGCTCGATCAGCTTGTCCACCAGTCTGGTGGGGACTATGGTGTTGAACGCTGAGCTGTAGTCAATGAACAACAGTCTCACATAACCCCCCTTCTGGCGGTCAATGTGAGAGGGTGCTGTGCAGTACTTGGGAGACCGCATCGTCAGTGGACCTGTTTGGCCTGTATGCAAATTGCATAGGGTCCATATCACTGGGGAGGGAGGCACAAATGTGATCCTTGACCAGCCTCTCGAAACATTTCATGGCCACAGAGGTGAGTGCCACCGGTCTGTAGTCATTGAGACATGTTGGGGAGGGTTTCTTCAGTACAGGGATGATGGTAGACATCTTGAAGCAGGCAGGGACCACTGACTCCGCCAGGGATTGATTAAATATGGCGGTGAACACAGGGGCTAGCTGGTTGGCACAGGACTTAAGTGTGAATGTGAATGAATGAATGATCATTACATTTATATAGCGCTTTTCTAGACACTCAAAGCTCTCCCCACAATGTAGGGTGGAAATGGCCTCCACCACCACTGGTAGCACCCAACCGTGGAGTAGCCTCCAGCTGCAGCCCCGGAGATTGTTCCAGATTGGGCAACTTCCGCCCGCTCCCACGACATTTCTCCCGCTGACAGGACAATGCGCTGATTGGCGGAAAGTACGGAAGTATCTCGAAGTACGTCTGACGTATCTCGAAGTACGTCTGACGTATCTCGAAGTACGTCTGACGTTTCTCTACGTTAGCGAGGAGGATCAACAAGCAAATGAAGAAGGAAGGGAGACCATTTTGGGCCATATAATAATACTGTAGTTGTGGTGAATGAGGTGTTGAAGGAATAGCATTATGTGTTTGATATGCACCAGTAACCTGTTTGTTCAGTGGTGAACGAGGTGTTGAAGGAATAGCATTATGTTGCTCCTACACCACATCATGTTCATATTAACATTTGTATTCTGTAGAATTATTTCTAATCATTATTCTTTCTTTATAATTTCTACATATTATTGATTGGTTTGGTAAAGTAAATGGGGGTTGAAATGGTTCTTTTAAAATATTTGTATATTAATAATAAGTGTCAGTTGTAACCTTTTTTTGTTTGACATGTTTGTTTATTTTCAGTTGATGATGATTTATTTCCTCCTTTCCCGCCCATACAATACAATACAATACAGTAATAATACAATAAAGACAGTTGTTTAAATGTTTATTTTCTTAATTTAATTTCCTATACAATGTAGGAACCGCACAAGTGATTGATTGGATGAAAATTGTATTAACAGATTGCAGAATGGGTACAATACAGTACGGCTCAATACACACAATTGTTAAGGGTATGCAGACCAGAGAAAGACTTTCGTCTTGTTTACATCAGGGTCCCCCATTTTCAATTCATCATAACATATGACATACACGACATACAGATAGACAGTACTGCTACATCTATACATTTATGACATACCAGATTTGCAAATACAGTATTGTTTGTGATACAAAAAGAGTCCAGAAAAGAGAGTATATACATTTGACGTAGAAACTGTACATTGGAGGAGGTTGGGTAGGTGGGGGGGGGGACTGTACATTGGAGGTGGTTGGGGCCGGGGGGGGGGGGTCGGGTAGGAGGGGTGGGTGGGTGGGGGACACTGTACAACTGTACAAGCAAAACTGTACATTGGAATATTGACAAACCATACTTGGTAATTTACTGTACATTGGAGGGGGTTGGGTTACAACACAGGAGCAGAGTATAAACAACAGTACAGGAATGAGAAACAGTCTAAATGAGTTTTAACATTTTAGTTTATTTCATGCGGATATGATCTGTAATACCTGATCGGTACAATATCTACTAACCTGATCAATACAAGCCCCCCCCCCCCCCCCCCCCATCTCATGGAACAAGGAACTCTTCAATCAATCACTCAACAACCGCACGTCAGCGCAGACGTACTTGCTTTTGATTTTGACGTTCAATTAACACGTTCGCTAACGGACGTAGAGAAACGTCAGACGTACTTCGAGATACTTCCGTACTTTCTGCCAATCAGCGCATTGTCCTGTCAGCGGGAGAAATGTCGTGGGAGCGGGCGGAAGTTGCCCAATCTGGAACAATCTCCGGGGCTGCAGCTGGACCAGGCATGCGTTGTTCATGGCACGGGGTAGCACGGTGTGGTACCTCACTGAGTATTAAAGATTTGAGCAGAAGCGCGTGCACGCACATGCACGCGCTCGCGAGAACGCGCTGCGCTCGGCTCGGATCGTTGTGTTTACCTGCCTCCCGGGCCCCGGCGCTACCTCGCATTATCATAACAATAGCCGCTATAGGCTGGTGTCTTCAACCAGTCTGGGACTCTTTGTGATGTAAATATGGAACGTCCCAAGTTGCCGCTGCCCACAGAGTGCACCGCCGTCCAAAGGTGAACGACGGCGAACGAAGGGCCAAATCAAAACAGCCGTCAATTCCGAATTGACAACTGTTTTGATTCAACCCCCCACCCACCACCACTCACCCCCGGACAACAACACACTCTGCAAACAGCAGCAACCCGGGACATTCCATATCTACATCACAAACTTCGGGACTGAGTAGATAATTAATTAATCTTCTCTTTATTTTTATTATTTATATTAAAACTGAATCAAACCATAAACAAGGTTGCCTGTTGGGATGTTAGATCCTAATGTGAAAAACTGATTTTATATGTCTGCACTTTATGTGCTCATTTTATGCCTGTCTTAATTCTGTTGTGAAGCACTTTGAGCTGCAGTTTCTGTATGAAAGGCTATACAAACAAAGTGTATTATTGTGCGCGAGGGAACATATGCGCATGCGCGCGGGGCCGCGCGCGCGTGCGCGCGGCGTCATTATCCTGCGTGGCGGCTCAGCCCATAATAACAACGCAACACTGAGCTGGACCCTATTGCAACCGTGGGCTACGCAGGCTCAATGGCTGCCACACTGGCACCAGGCACACATCATGTAAGCCATTAATTAAGGCTGCTTACTAGTACTGACAACACTGCTTCCATAACAATT
Organism: Notolepis coatsorum; assembly: GCF_963971535.1. Lineage (NCBI taxonomy): Eukaryota > Metazoa > Chordata > Actinopteri > Aulopiformes > Paralepididae > Notolepis > Notolepis coatsorum. The sequence goes on along the minus strand of NC_140169.1, from coordinate 131,655,019 downwards.
TCAGTTAGTTGGATTTTACTTTCCAGTTTATCATAAATGTGAAGGTTTTGTAGAAACGTTGCATAAAAAATATAAACATATCTATGAAACACCCTTATCATACATGTGAACGTTTTGTATTGTCCCAAGTGCCCTTACAATGAGAAGCATGCAGCTGCAGAGCCGCAGAGCCAGCGGCGCTCTCAGGGCCGCGCTGTGGGGGCCGCTCAGCAGCGCCACCCACCCAATGGCTGAATTGACAATGGCTTTTGATTGATTGATTGAAAACTTTATTAACAGATTGCAGAATGGGTACAATACAGTACAGCTCAATACACACAATTGTTAAGGGGATGCAGACCAGAGAAAGACTTTCGTCTTGTTTACACCAGGGTCCCCCATTTTCAATTCATCAGGACATATATGACATACATGACATACAGATAGTCAGTACTGCTACATCTATACATTTATGACATACCAGATTTGCAAATACAGTACTGTTTGTGATACAGAAGGAGTCAAGAAAAGGGAGTATATACATTTGACGTAGAAACTGTACATTGGAGGAGGTTGGGTGGGGGGGGTTGGGTACACTGGGATATTGACAACCATACTGGGTAATTTACATTGGAGGTGGGTGGGGGGGGGGGGGGGGGGGGGGGCACATTGTATAAACAAGCAAAACTGTACATTGAGGGGGGGGGGGGGGGGGGGACTCTGTACAAACAAACAAAATTGTACATTGGACTATTGACAAGACCATACTAGGTAAATGACTGTACATTGGAGGGGATTGGGTTAGGATATTTACAGGGGCCAGTGTTGCATTGCAGTCTCCCGTAGGTGTCTCTTGAGAGAGGTTTTGAAAGTGGGTAGTGATCCACATTCCTTTACAGCTTTGGGTAGGGCGTTCCACATTGATGTGGCATAATTGCGAAACGTGTTTAGTCCCTTATTTGAGCCGAATCTGGGTTTAACATGATTTGTGGAGCTCCCTCTGGTGTTGTGATCGTGGTATTCACTGACCTTTGGGAAGTATTTTGCCATGTACATGGGTACCTTCTTCAACCATTATCTGAATTAAAAAAAAAAAAAAAAAAAAAAAAAAAACAATAAAAAAATCTAACCCTAACTAACCGTACTGTCATGCACTTGTCCTAATAAACTAACCTACACTGTAGCACTCAACACTTTGATGAACATTGTTGCTCAGCTGATAGAGTTGTGCCCTTCCTGATGGCTTGTCGTACAGAACTTGTAAGTCGCTTTGGATAAAAGCGTCAGCTAAATGACTAAATGTAAATGTACCTTGGTCGTGTAGTGTATCTTGTAGACCAGGCCCATTGCAAGTTGCTGTACTCTGTCATCTACTCTAAGCCATCCTAGGTTGTCAAAGTGGGCAGGGGTGAGGTGGGTTCTAGGAGTAAGGTCAAGCAGTAGTCTGACCAGTTTGTTTTGAGATGTTTGTAATTTTGTTTTTAGCGCCTTTGAGGTGCTTTGGTACCATGAGGTGCAAGCATAGTCGTAGTACCCCTGAATGAGTGCTCCTGCCAGAGTCTTCAGGGTATTCTTGTTTACCAGAGAGGAGATCCGGTACAAGAATCGAGTTCGTTGGTTGACTTTTTTTATTACATTGGATGCCATTTTGTCACAGGAGAGATTAGCCTCTAGGATGGAACCCAGGTAGGTAATTTCATCTTTCCTTGTGACAATATTGTCACCCACTGTAACTGAGAAGCCGTCGGTCTTGCTGAGTTTGTTATTTGAACCGAAGAGAATGGACTCTGTTTTGCCCATGTGTAATGATAGTTTGTTATCAGCGAGCCATATGCAGATTCTGCCTAGTTCAGAGCTGAGGGTTTTTTCAACCTGTAACTTGTTCTTGTCAGAGACCAGCAGGGCTGAGTCGTCCGCAAACAGGAACAAGTTGCAGTCACAAGCTGACGACATGTCATTTGCATAAATTAGGAACAGTAGCGGTCCTAGTATGCTTCCTTGTGGAACACCACAGCTCACTGTGAGAGGGGGGGATAGGGTACCGTTTACCTCCACCATCTGTTCCCTGCCCTCAAGGTAGGATTGCATCCAGCTCACTGATAGACTATCAAAACCAATTGCTTTTAGCTTGTCAATCAGAATGGAGTGATTGACCGTGTCAAAGGCCTTTTGTAGGTCCAGCATGACCATTGGAGTATTGCACTGTGCGGGCACAGCTGTGAGATCCGGGCGAGGCCAGAGGATGTATACTGTATGAGTAAATTAACTATACTTTTGCTCACACAATATCTTGAATGAATGCGTTTATTTATTTCGAACATAAATGGAAAATAAATAATAATAAAAAACAAGTAATAAACAGAGGTCCTGGGATATTTTCAATGTTTTGGCTAATTTTGATTTAAATTGTATAATTCCCATTTTAAAATGTTTTACCATGGTATGTTTGGTATCTTTTTTTTCAGCACAGTCTCACCTATATGACTGACAGTTAGTTTTCATACTGTATAATACTGTATACTGTATACTGCATAATGTACAACACAAAACACAAAATCGGATTGAGAAAATGTGTTCTTTTTACTATGAACCAATGCAAACATATTCAATCAAGCATATAAAACAGTGGAAATGCACCCTCTGGTAGCATATTTACATAAACAAAAGAGAACAGAACAGAATTCAATTTACAAAGCATTATTTTCTCCATAGACAGGTAATAAACAGACGAATTTTTGATTCTCAACTGGAAATTATCACCAGCATGCTTTTTTATTTTTTTTTTTACAAAAAGTCAGTAAAAGTATTTTTTTTACAAAAAAAAGAAAGAAAAGATGTACAGTAAAAAAGTAGAAAATAAGTAAAGTGGGATATTCAATATACATATATACAGTACACAAGCTCGCTTGATCTTGATTTTCAGTATGAATAAAGACTGTGAGGGGGAGAAGTACAACACACACAAATGCAAGGCACATTATCAACCGAAGAAGGCCCTGTCGGTGGACAAGATACCATGGAGACCCTGTGTATCAACACGAATAAACATGTTGCACTAAACATTGCACCTGTCAAACGGTAACGCAGGTGTCCATAGGCGAGCTCAGGGAGGACAGAAACCTCCCGTAGAGCAGAAGGGCAAAAGCTGATTGTGTGTGTGTGTGTGTGTGTGTGTGTGTGCTTACGGCCAGCGGTGGCTTTCTGGCTCCGGTCCGCTGCGGGAGCGGCGATGGGAACAGGGACATGGTTTGTCCTCCTGTCAACAGGAACTCCTGTGCTGTCCACTCCACACAGCTCGGCCATCATCACCTCCAGGAACTCCTTGTGTGCGAGAGGCTTTTCCTGCTTCGCCCTACAAATGTCGCAGTTGAGGATGTAGGCGTTGGTGGTCGCCATGTCGACCAGGTGAAAGAACATGGTGCGATACCACCGGGCAGTTCTCCGGTGGGTCGAGTAATACTGCAGCAGCTGGTCGGATAGGTCGACTCCGCCCATGTGCTTGTTGTACTCGATGACAGGGGTGGGGCACGGAACCCAGACAAACGACCAGGTCCCATTGGCCGCCTTGACCCTCCTCCTGACCTTCTGACCAGAAGGTGTAATCGCTGGGTGGATGGTGGAGCACACGCGCACCTAGATAGAATAGAATATAAATGAATCATCCCGAGGGAAATTTGACACTACAAATCGCTCACAGTAGACATTTAGACAGAACAGAGTCACGAATAAGAATAACCAAACAAATTGATACAAATATACGAGTACATACCTCCTTTGTGTCCATCCACTTTATGAAGACCAGGGCCTCTTCTCTGATCCAACGAATGTCGCCTCTCACGGCCTTGTTTGTCAGGGCATTCTCTCTGTCCTGGGGACACCCTCTCCTGTTCTCCCGGTATGTGCCACAGGCTCCCAGCTTTATGGCCAGCAAATCCAGGAACAGCTTGGGACTGGTGTAAAAATGATCAACATAAATGTGGTAACCAGTTCCAAGCCATGCTGGCTCAATGAGGTCCATGACGGCATCGTAGGCGATCCCGTGTTCGCTGGTTCGCACGTGTGCCTTCCCAATGTAAATAGTCAAATTGATAGTGTAGCTGTTGGCGGAGTCGGCGAGAACAAAGAGCTTGACCCCCCTTTTGGTCGGCTTGTCCTTCATGTACTGGGTCATGCCAGTTTTCGCCTTCGTGGCCACCATCCTCTCGTCGACTGCCAGGTTCTTTTTAGGGTGGTAGTGCACCTTGCAGGCCTCGCGGATGGACAGCATGATCGGCTTGAGACGGGCCAGCTTGTCGTAGTCTTTCGTTCCCTTCCTGGCGTCGTTCCTGGCATCCTCCTCCGGGTCACTCATGTGGAGATTCCACAAGATGGACCTGAAGTCAAAGTCAAAAGGCAAAGTCATATAAATCATATAAAAAAAGATCTAATCTAATCTAAACACAAAGTAACATGGGGCACTATAAACATAAATAACATATGGGACACGATGTACAGGACTATATATTATACCTGAATCTGTCCCGGAACATTACCGCCGCAGGCAACGGCACAGAACACGCGTGTTTCTGTCTCCAGTAGTCCTGGAGACATGCCAGTGGGACGAGTGAGGTATACAGCAGCAGGCCGAGGAATTTGTACATCTCGTCAGGGACGATATCCACCCACTTGGTCTTCTGCCCCATTGCCTGTATATTGTATTAACTCAGTTAGTAATTTTTTAGAGGAAAAAGCATTTCATATAAAAGTATTCTGTATTTTTGTATGACAACTAATAAAGAAACTTGCCTGGTTCTTTGCTGCATTCTTATTTGTGTTGATACACAGAGTCTTCGCGGTATCCATAGTGAAATAGAGCATGAAGAGCTCCTTTGGTGTGTATACTGCATGTGTTAAAAAATAAACAAGTAGGAGTAGGAGGATGAAGTGTAAACGTATGTATTCCTACCCCCTTGATTGATTGATTGATTGATTGATTGAAAACTTTATTAACAGATTGCAGAATGGGTACAATATACAGTATGGCTCAATACACACAATTGTTAAGGGGATGCAGACCAGAGAAAGACTTTCGTCTTGTTTACATCAGGGTCCCCCATTTTCAATTCATCATAACATATAATGACATACAGATAGACAGTATTCAGTATACCTTCACACTCTATTATCTTATGCAACTCATATTCACTCCACAAACTGAAATATACATACATTGTTGAATGAACAGCCTGTTTCTTGAAGTTAGACTCTCCTCTAAATTGTAACCCCCCTCTCTATAACAGAATTTTTGGATGTTACCCGGGAGTGAATTGTTTCGTGCTTTAAACATGTGCAGTTTTGTGCAGTCTTAAATTCAGCCAGGTCCCCGAGTTTCATGGCATGTGATTTACAAAATAGTGTGTTTGTGTGTTCCAGATATCCTACCTTATTGATAATCAAATCAAAATCGAATGTATTTGTAAGGCCCGACAACACACGTTAATGTCCCCATGGGCCAGGTAACGGTATACTTTTGCTATGCTATACACTACAGTCTATGTGATGTGGGTATGATGGTAATTAAGGAATGGTGAATATTATGTTTAATGTCTGGACCCAGATGGTCTGGACCCAGATGACCTTGGGAATTACCGGCCGATCTCCAACCTTCCTTTCCTGAGCAAGATCCTGGAAAGAGCAGTGGCCGCCCAACTGCACCAACACCTGTCTAACCATGAGCTCTATGAACCCTTTCAATCTGGCTTCAGGAAACACCACAGCACCGAGACTGCCCTCACCAAGGTCACCAACGACCTCCTCATTGCCTCCGACTCCGGTCACATCAGCCTCCTCATCCTCCTGGATCTATCTGCGGCCTTTGACACGGTCTCCCATTCCATTCTCCTCAACCGCCTCTCTGACCACCTGGGTGTTACTGGGACCGCTCTCACCTGGTTCGAGTCCTACCTCACTGACCGAAAACAGTTCATCTTCATCTGCAACTCCACCTCCACCCCTGCCCCAGTCAACCAAGGTGTGCCGCAGGGCTCCGTTCTTGGGCTGAGGTTAGACTAGTGTATTCCTGGCGTTTTTTTATACGTTTTTGACGACGTATCATGTCCTATCTACACAGAAACGCGTTTTTTGGCGTTTTTTTGTGGATACGGCTGAAACGCAAAATTGTGTTTGCGTTTGGAGATACGCAAAAAAAACGCCAGGAATACAGCGTGTAGTCAGCACGGAGCAGTTGTTGCGAAAACGCCCATGCGCAGTAGATACCATCTGCGTGCCCTTCCTGTGTACAGTGTGTGTGTTTGCCGGGACAGAGCTCCGTGTCCCAAATAGCTTCAGCTACCATGTGTTGTCAAGTTATTGTTATAAGGACCCCAGTCCAAGCTACAACAGTCTGCATTCCCTTAACAATTGTTTGTATTGAGCCGTATTGTATTGTACCCATATGCAATATGTTAAATAAAGTTTACATCCATTCATTCTGCTAGCATTACCGATTGGCATGAACTGGCTAACGTGAGCTATCAGGATTCAGACCCTGTTAGCTCAGAGTTCCTCTTTCAACTTAACAAGCATTAAACAAAATGGCCCAGTCATCTATTCACCTTTGTTTAATACACACAGCGTTGTCTCTAATGTTATCTAACTACTGATAGCTCGCGATATCATCAGTTTCGTGCTGGCTAAGTAGCGTGAGCTAACGCGTTAGCATGCAGCTAACAATGCTACCGATCGTTTTTAGACTAAACTATCTGCTCTTGGTGGTCACTTGTGTTGATGTTAGTTTTGTTTCATCAACAAATGACAGGCAGAACACACAGTGAATGTATCCGTTTTGTTTATTGCACTTTTATTAGGCTTTGCTGGAAAATTATTGCTGCATTGAGTAAACAAGATGGTGGCGCGGCATAGGCTGCCTTGTTGACATTTTCTTTGCTGGAGCTTCCAGGAAGTGTATTGGCACATTCGTTCTGATTGGTTGAAATTGCCTTCATGTTTGCCACCTACTGCCACCTACTGCTTTGGCAGTGTACTACATCAGTGTGCTTGGCTGACAAAAACGAAAAAAAAACGAAAGTGTGACTCGAGGCGCATGACGTCGCGGCGATACGCGGCGATGCGTATAAGAAAACAATACGAAGATGATACGAAAGGTGTAACCTCAGCCTTGGTCCACTCCTCTTCACAATCTACATGCTCCCCCTTGGTCACATCATCCGGAAACATGGTCTCAATTTCCACTCCTACGCTGATGACACTCAGCTCTACATCAGCACCTCACCCTCCACTCCTCTCCCCCCACAGCACCTCGTCAACTGTCTCCTTGGTTGACATCAAGGCCTGGATGTCATCCAATTTCCTGAATCTAAATAGCAAGAAGACTCAAGCTCATGGTTGTGGCCAAGCAAATATGTGTATACTGGATATGAACAGCAGTATTATAGGCCTACAGCAGTATTGTACAGCAGTATTGTACAGCCAGCAATATTATACATTTATTATACATGACTATTCTATGCAAGTAGGCTATGTCTAAGCTATTTTACAATATTATACATGAACTATGTGCAATTATGCATAAGACTACATAAGACACTATGTGGGTATGTCAGGTGGTCTTGTGGTCAAAGTTATGTCTGTGGAATCATATATTTATTTAAAAATGTTTGGACTTCATGGTGTTCTTGTTTTGTTCTTGACTTTAGAGGCCCAGTCCACACGATCACGGGTATTTTTGACACAGTTTCTTTTTTTATTATTTAAAAAAAAATTGTCCACACGACTGGTTTAAACCTTGCACCGAGTGACGTCATATACATGTAGTACAATGCCAAAGCAGTAGGTGGCGATGTAGTTCAAACATGAAGGCCATTTCAACCAACCAGAAGGGTTTAGGGTTAATACCGGAAACTGACCTGAAGCCTGGAAGCGTGTATGCTTTCCGCAACGCAGTTCGGTTTCCGGGTTCCTCTGATTGGCCGCGACCCTCACGTGACCCGCGCTAGCACGCCCCCTTATCCACCGCTGCCGCTGGACTTGACTTTCGCTTTCAATTTGACGCTCGCTTCCTGAGACTGTTTAAGTCCACTCCACATTACAGTTGATGCGTGATGCTGCTGAGGCGGTCGTTTCTTGACTGGCGTTGCATAAGATTTACATTTAGTCAGCTAGCTGATAACTGCATAAGCAGCATATTAAGATGACTGCGTTTCTTGACTCAGAGTGGCGGCGCGACAATAGCGTTTCTTGACTCAGGCGTCTATGCCAAATACAGCTGATAACTGCATAAGCAGCATATTAAGATGACTGCGTTTCTTGACTCAGAGTGACGGCGCGACAATAGCGTTTCTTGACTCAGGCGTCTATGCCAAATACAGCCAAATACAGCTGATAACTGCATAAGCAGCATATTAAGATGACGCGACAATATTATTAAACAAGAAAGCTCTGTCTGTTATGGTTTGTTACCAACCCCAACAGCACGGCACAGACAGGTAGTTCAGAGTTAGCCAAAAACCAGGGCGTATTTATTTCCAAAATAACAGGGAATAGAAGAAACAACAAAAGCACAAGTGGGGAATGTTCTTGGCAGAGTAGCCTGCGGCTCTGCAGCTCGTCTCGGTGCAGAGACGGCACAGTGGCGTTGCGCCTCTGACTCTGCGGCTCTGCAGCTACTCGAAGATCCAACTCGGGGAGGAACGGAGAGAGAGAGTTGTCAACAAACAAGCCAACGGAATACAAGGCAGTCCAGTCCTCCTTAGCTGAGTCCAGTATAAACACAAGTGACTTAATCTTCAGTGTTACCAACACACAAGTTTAGCTGAGTCCAGTACAAACAAAAACGGCAAATCTTCAGTGTTACCCAAACACACAAAAACAGAAAGGTCCCGAGTCAGGAAGATGCGAAGAAAAACAGAGTATCCAAAAAGTACGTTCCAAACTCACCAAGGCGCAATTGCGCAAAGCGGGCAACGAGGCACAGATCCAACGGATGACAGAGAAAAGCAACAGCGGCGACTTCCATAGACGTCCTGGAGAAAAACAGACGAGGGACAACACGGGAGGGAACAAGCAGCAGCCAGTGGTAATCCAAAACCACCCGACACCGAACGTTAGGAACACCAGAGTATATAAAGGGCTCCACCGAGCTGATTAGAACTCACTTCAGGTGCGCGAAGGTAATTGGTACCTTGAAGCGTGCGGAATCGGACCAATCCTCACACTGTCATTGAAGTGGGTGGTGTTACCAACAGCGCGTTTTTCTTGACTCAGAGTGGCGCGTTTCTTGACTCAGGAAGCGGGCGTCAAAGCCGATCTGCGCTGCAACACAGCGGCGAGCTGTAGCGGCAGCGGCAGATAAGGGGGCGTGCTAGCGCGGGTCACGTGGGGGTCGCAGCCAATCAGAGGAACCCGGAAACCGAACTGCGTTGCGGAAAGCATACACGCAGCCTGGAACACAAACATCCCTCCTTGCTCACAGCCAAACAATTCTACAGTTTGCAGCTAGAACAACGTGCAATAAACAAAAAAGGATACATTCACTGTGTTCTGCCTCATTTTGTTAGCTTACATGCTAACGTAATAATGTGGTAACGTTAACGCTAGTAGAATGAAATAATAATGGATGTAAACGTTTAACACATTGCAGAATGGGTACAATACAATACAGCTCAATACAAACAATTGTTAAGGGGATGCAGTCTGGACTGGGTTCCTTATAACAATAACTTGACAACATGTGAGCTTTCAGTTTAGCCGCAGCTACAGGTTTACTCTGGTCAGGTCAGGAATGCGACAACAGACATCATCAGTCGATCACAACACTCTTCAACACAGACGATACGTTTCGAACAAAAGTTTGTTACAATCATTTTCATATAACGCTACTTGGGACAGCTCTGCTGTAAACACTGGAAATAACCTCGGTTTCTATGCCCACACGCAACCACTGCAACCGGGGATGCGCGCAAAACTTCACCCTGGACTCCGGTTTTCAAAGACGCGGTTGCAGTGTAGCAAAACCCCGGTTGTGTGTGGGCGAACAGTGCAACTGCGCACATACAATCACGGTTACATTAAGCATTCGTGTAGACAGCCCCTTATTTATTGTCATAATAGAACATTCTAGAACATTTGTGATGTCACAGTATGATGTCATAATCAAACATTAATTAATCTAGAACATTTGTGTATCTATTCAACAATTCTCTCAGAAGATCTCAGTGTGCATCTTGAAACAGTACTGAACAGATAGACTAAACAACATAGATTGAAGCCTGCATTTCTCAACCAAGGTGCCTTGCCTACCGTTTTGCTGTGGAAAGAGACAATACAGACCCTCTTCCCTGTTGGCACAGGCATCACCCACACTTTCACAATTTCCCTGCGCGGAATTGTCTAGTTTTTTATTATTATTTATTTTTAATTTATGTTCGAAATAAATAAACGCATTCATTCAAGATATCTGGCCTCACGCGGATCTCACAACTGTGCCCACACAGTGCAATACTCCAATTGAGCCATTGGGTGGCGCTGCTGAGCGGCCGTCAGAGCGCGGCCCTGAGAGCGCCGCTGGCCCTGAGAGCGCCGCTGGCTCTGCGGCTCTGCAGCTGCATACTATTGCTTACAATCCATCATTTGACTTGAACGTGCCTCTGAGTCTGCGCCACCTAGTGGCGAGAACGACAAAGGACTCGGCGCTCCTTGTTTGTGGTTGTTGTCAGAAACATGGCGGAGAGTGATTTGAACGTTGACAGCATCATCTCTCGATTGCTGGAAGGTAAGAGTATTTGTAACGACCCATCTTATTCCTCTGCCAGGATTTCAAGTGAAATGCACATTTTGCTTCGCGAGTGACGTTGATTTAAAAATCCATGCCTCACATTTCGTGCGGTTAGCTAACGTTTTCGGATTTATACAGCGAAACGCCAAGCTAGCCAGCAAGGAAATGCTAGCGTTAATGGTTTCGGCTCCTATTCCAACGTTAGCGTTAGCTAACTGCTCCATGTATACTTGACTGTCGTCGTGAGGGAGGTGTCGAGAAAAACATACTCTAGCTATACGGCCAGCTTGCTTATAATGACGAGCCAGCAACGATCACTGCTTTTGTATATTTGAGATTAGACAGGGCAGGTCAGGGTCTCTATGATTGCTTACGTTACCTGGCCTTGTTGTTGGCTAACGTTAGCTATGGCTTGCTAGCTGCAACACCCTGGCCTGGGACACACCCCCTTCACTAGTTCATTGATGGCTGCACAGAATTGTTGTTCTGTGTCCAGCACCAACAATAGCTAACGTCAGCCTTCCACTGTACCCCCACCCCCCACCCCTTGTGCCAGTGTGGTTGAACCACAAAACTCCCCTGTTATGTGCCCTAATTATTCTAGACTTGCATCACACTGCTTTCACCCTCGATTCACTTCTCTCTTTGCCAGGGCATTTGTGAAATTAATTAACAAACTATTTTGAACTGAGTGCACACATGGATGATTTCTCAGGCTAATGTAAAACTAATAGCAAAATATCCCCTTGTTGTTTTAGATCAAATCCAGGAGATGTAGATTGCAAAACCTGTCAGTCATTAAACATTTCTGATCTCACAATATACAAGATACAAGATACAAGAGTTTTATTTGTCACAGCATACAGGTATACAGTGAAATGCGGGGGGTCTCGCCCGCAACGATGTGCATAATACAAGTAATAATATAAGAGTCCAACCAATAGAGCGACATAGTGCAATAAACAAGTAAACAAAGTAGGCATATCGATATCTGTACATGAGCTATTTACAGAGCATGCCACAGAGCATGCCACAGGTCCTGTGGCAGTGCAGTACACTGTTAGCTGTTATCATATTATGTAATGTGGTTGTGGCTTCTTCTAGTGCGAGGATGTCGCCCGGGGAAGATAGTCCAGATGACGGAGGCAGAAGTGCGGGGCTTGTGCATCAAGTCCAGAGAAATCTTTCTCAGCCAGCCTATCCTGCTGGAGCTGGAGGCTCCACTCAAAATCTGTGGTAAGTAGCTATTTATATATAGGCTATATATATATATATATATATATATATATATATATATATATATATATATATATATATATATATATATATATATAATTATACATATATCTATATATATATCTATATATGTATATATATGTGGGAGCGACGGTGGCTAGGGAGGTAGAGCATAGCACTCATCTGGTAATCCGGAGGTTCCCGGTTCGATTCCCACTCCTCCCGGGCAGCATGTCGGAAGTGTCCTTGAGCAAGACACTTAACCCCTAACTGCTCCCGATGAGCAGGTTGGCACCTTGCATGGTCGCCTCGGCCGTCGGTGTGTGAGTGAATGGGTAAAATGTGAGGAACGAATTGTAAAGCGCTATATAAATGCAGTCCATTTACCATTTGTATATGATATAATCGCCATATATCTCCTTGATAGAGCATGTCATATTGAATACCTAGATAACCCTCTTTTGTGTGTGTGTGTGTGTGTGTGTGTGTGTGTGTGTGTGTGTGTGTGTGTGTGTGTGTGTGTGTGTGTGTGTGTGTGTGTGTGTGTGTGTGTGTGTGTGTGTGTGTGTGTGTGTGTGTGTGTGTGTGTGTGTGTGTGTGTGTGTGTGTGTGTGTGTGTGTGTGTGTGTGTGCGTGCGTGCGTGCGTGCGTGCGTGCCTTGATTTGAACCTAAGACCGTTGAGTGAACATGCCGAAGAGCCATGTAGCTCAGCACTGTTAAGTAGTGCAGGAGGATATTAATGGGGCCTCCCCAGAGCGTCGGGTCACCCGGCTGTCTTCTCTGCCAGCCTGAATCCCTCTGTCCTCTCTTATTCTGTCTGTTCAGAAAGGCACGATGGAACAATCATATCACACAATACAGAAAACTAAGAAGTTAATTGCATTACAGTGAAGCTGAGACGCAATATATTTATATACATTTATTTATTCCCACTGCATATATACCTATCACCTGTCTGTACTTACCTGCACATAGTCCTTTACTATATCTATATCTGTTGCATATGCTACTACTAGTTACGCTGCTGGCCAGCAGTAGTCATACTGTCTATATTTATATAATGCAACTCTTATAAGTACTCATTTATATTTTGTACCCAGTTTAACCACCTATGCATTGTATATTGCTGTTTCACTTTTACTGCTACATTTGCACTCTGGTTGGATGCCAAGCTTCGTTTTGTTGTTGTACTGTACTTGTGCTGTATGATGACAATTAATTAGAATAGAATCTAATATGACCAGGATATCAGATATCGTGTTCAAACTAAAATAATCTTGCCGAAGGAGGAACAGGGTTTAGGAAGTGAATGGATAATAGGAGAGGCTTGTTACTTTGGCACAAATTTAGTTAAATTGTTACCCAACAATTGTAGATAGTTATATTAGATTAGCCTCTCCTATTGTCCATTCACTTCCTAAACCCGTTCCGCCTTCGGCAACAGTATTTTGGTTTTTAACACAATCTGATATCCTGGTCATATTAGATTTAATTTATTGTCATCATACAGCACAAGTACAGTACAACAAAAAGAAGTTTGGCATCCAACCAGAGTGCAAATGTAACAGCAATATACAATGTAGAGGTGATTAAACTGGGTACAAAATATAGTACTACTGACTGAGTGTAGTGCTAATCAGATGTATGTACAGAGTTGTAGTATAATATGTACAGTGATACAGGTATGGTAGTAGTCATACTGGCCAACATCATAACTACTAAGAGTAGGATATGTACAGATATAGATGTAGTATATACAGATATGTAAAATGCTATGTGCAGGTAAGTACAACAGGTATGTGGTGAGAATAAATATATATATATATATATACGGTATATACAGCATTATTGTACATGCTAGATGCTATCCTACAAAGCTATGGGTTATATGCAGGTGTATAAGTAATATAGTAGGGGTTATATGCAGGTATCATCTCAACAACAGTTACATGTGAACTCAAAGCTTTGTTGGTCCCTCCAGGTGACATCCATGGGCAGTACACAGACCTGCTGAGGCTGTTCGAGTACGGCGGCTTCCCTCCGGAGGCCAACTACCTGTTCCTGGGAGACTACGTGGACAGAGGGAAACAGTCTCTGGAGACCATCTGCCTCCTGCTGGCCTACAAGATCAAATACCCAGAGAACTTCTTCCTGCTCAGGGGGAACCACGAGTGTGCCTCCATCAACCGCATCTATGGCTTCTACGACGAGTGTAAGACTGGAAGCGTAAACGGCGACTTGTGCTTTTACCCTTGCATGTACTGTACATACTACATAGTAGTGCTTGTCTTGAGTTGGGTTTAAATACCCCTTTTATTTAAAGGCCTGATAATCAGTGGTCCAAACATAAATAAATGGTTAGCCCCACCATAAGAAAAAATAATGGAGACATGTTTTCATTCTATAGTTGATTGGCTGTGCACTTGATACATGGAATAACACTAGACAAAGGGTAAAGATGCATTTTTGAATGTTTATAAACACGAATGAAACAGTGACAGCCAGGAAATGTCCCAAGTAGTGAGGTGTTCCATCTATAGATCAAAGTCTTTGAGTGAATGTATGTGAATATGTCTTTGGCCTAAGGACAGTCGGATCTCTATTTGTGAAACACTGGATGTGAACAATTCCCTTCCAAAGTTAGAAACTGGAGAGCAAAGACTCTCTAGACACTCTAATCTGGTGCAGCCTGGAAGTAAAACTCTAATCTGGTGCAGCCTGGAAGTAAAACTCATCTGGTGCAGCCTGGAAGTAAAACTCTAATCTGATGCAACCTCGAAGTAAAACTCTAATCTGGTGCAGCCTGGAAGTAAGACTCTAATCTGGTGCAGCCTGGAAGTAAGACTCTAATCTGGTGCAGCCTGGAAGTAAAACTCTAATCTGGTGCAGCCTGGAAGTAAAACTCTAATCTGGTGCAGCCTGGAAGTAAGACTCTAATCTGGTGCAGCCTCGAAGTAAGACTCTAATCTGATGCAGCCTGGAAGTAAGACTCTAATCTGGTGCAGCCTGGAAGTAAAACTCTAATCTGATGCAGCCTGGAAGTAAAACTAATCTGGTGCAGCCTGGAAGTAAAACTCTAATCTGGTGCAGCCTGGAAGTAAGACTCTAATCTGATGCAGCCTGGAAGTAAGACTCTAATCTGGTGCAGCCTGGAAGTAAAACTCTAATCTGGTGCAGCCTGGAAGTAAGACTCTAATCTGGAGCAGCCTGGAAGTAAGACTCTAATCTGGAGCATTTTGGAAGTAAGACTCTAATCTGGAGCAGCCTGGAAGTAAGACTCTAATCTGGTGCCGCCCTGTAGTGATTTTTTATTTCCATTGTGATGTGTCTTTTCCCCCCCAGGTAAGCGCAGATTCAACATAAAGCTCTGGAAGACCTTCACAGACTGTTTCAACTGTCTGCCCATTGCCGCTATCATAGATGAGAAGATCTTCTGCTGCCATGGAGGTAGGGAAGCTGTTTTCTGGCATTTTCCGGTGTCAGAATCTTGTTGATGTATGTCGTTTTACCAGGGATTTGTTCCGGTGGTGTCAAGTGTTGCGGTTAGTGATGCACCGATGTGAAAATTGTGGCCGATAACCGATATTAATATTGCTGTTCTGGCCGATACCGATATTTACCGATGTCGATATCTCTGTATAGAAAACACTTTTTTATGATAATCAAATAAAGAGCTATTTTCCAAAATGCATTTTTTTATTTTTTTTTATTTTGTAAGTTATTTTCAGAAATGACTGATATTTTGAAACTATTTAAGGCCAAAACATGTAAAAAGGGGAAAAGAGATAAAAAAAATTATTTTCTTTTTAATATCGGCCCATATCTGCCCTATCTTGATATCGGACCGATAAGTAATATCTTGTTACGTGGATCCAGACAAACACTATAGTGCATTTGGATCGCTTTCTAAACTCAATAATCTATATGATTCCGGCGTTTATTGCACCATACAAACCGGAAATGGATCTAGGAGATCGGCGTCAAATAATTGGGATCTTTTTCCTCCAGTCTCATCTGCGAACGGTAAGAGGACAGTAACGTTCTTTTCAGCCGATTGTTTATTCATTTCACTGCAAACCATCGGATCAATATATCAACCCATACTAAATAAAGCCGTTACTGACGATCAAGGAATTATAAACGACCCCCCCCCCCCCCTTTCCTTTACGCATGATGAAGCATAATGTATACCGATCATATACATTTGAATTTTTTAATATAGCATGTATAGGAAAGAAACGCCAATCGATAATCTATCATGCGTCAGGGCCTATAACTCGTTTTTGGAATTACAGCAGAAAACCTTAAAAACATACTTATATTCTAGACGGTATTAACACAACAATGTATGAATGAAAAAATATAACGTTCCCACATCCTAAACGATAGATAATCGATGTTGAATGGGCCATAGTAATGTCAATATAGCAATAACATTTTAAAAGTTATAGCCCTGCAAAGAAGGTAAACATCTCCATAGGCTTTCAACGGTGGCAGACTGGGTACAATGATGGGCACAACCCCCGGCGCCCAATGTGTTAAGAACTGACAATCAGGGAATTTAAACATTGTTGACATTGTTTTTTTGTGTTTATATTAAAGAAAGGAAAGTCTAGTGCTGGCTGAGCATATTGTTTGTTTGCACTAAGTTAATACTTTGACAAATGTAGCCTATATTTTTCAGTCAGTTCGGTCCAATGTGCCAAACATTATTTAAGGCTGTAAACACTAACACTGTAAACTTTATTTTTATTTTTTTTAATAAATGAGAAGCATGTTTAGATTTGAGTGTTAAATTTTTTTTTAAATAAAAAACAACGTATATCGAACCGAACCGAAAACCGTTAGCCCAAAACCGTGATACGAACCGAACCGTTGATTTTTTGTGAACCGTTTCACCCCTACTATTTATACAATCGTGGCGTTAATACCATTATCTGTCCGCAGGTCTCTCTCCCGATCTGCAGTCCATGGAGCAAATTCGACGCATCATGAGACCCACTGATGTCCCCGACACAGGTCTGTAATCCTGTCTTTGTTTACAATGTAGGGGGACTTTAATGTACATCTGTGTTACAGAGACTGACTTACTGTTTACTTGCGCCAGGCTTGCTGTGTGACCTGCTGTGGTCGGACCCAGATAAAGACGTGCAGGGCTGGGGCGAGAACGACCGGGGAGTGTCCTTCACCTTCGGGGCAGACGTGGTCAGCAAGTTCCTCAACCGGCACGACTTGGACCTAATCTGCCGCGCCCACCAGGTACCATGGAGGGCCGGGGGTTGCATGTGGATTGATATGCTTGGGGGAAGTTGATAATGTCACTGGGTGAGAACCTCGTATCTCCAGTTTTGGCAATGGTCATGTTTTACTGGAATTGAAGGTTCACACAGGTCTTTTATGGGTTATTATGCGTGTGTTCATCATGACCCAAAGCACACTTAGCCCTTTCCGGTGTACAATCTCACACAATATTTTAAATAAGCTGTATGTGGTATTTCCTGTTCAAATAAGTGGTCTACGTGTTAAGATAATAGCTCTACAGTCATCACTGATTGTAGAGTGTTTGGTCAGTAACATGGGGTCTCCCAGTCCCTCCACTCTGCAGTAAACACAAAATAGATTTTGTGGTATCCTGTTCCCACTTTATCCAATCGGAAGAGAGAACTCCACAGTCCACACTGCAAAAGTAAGACATAAAAACATGCACAACGGGGAGTCAAATCCGGACGTTGGGGACGTTCATTATTGTAGGCCGACTCGTCTGGGTCCGGCAAAAATACATCATCATCTATCTGTAATCTGTTTTTTGGAGAGGGAATATTTTCGCACGGCACAGTAGCGATGTGTTTATGAACTGCTCGTATCGTTGTCCTACCCCAGGTTGTTGAAGACGGGTACGAGTTCTTTGCCAAACGACAGCTGGTGACTCTGTTCTCGGCTCCTAACTACTGCGGCGAGTTTGACAACGCCGGTGGCATGATGAGCGTGGACGAGTCTCTGATGTGCTCTTTTCAGGTGGGACCCTAGGTCACGGTCACACACACACTCCGGTGGAAAACATACATGTGCTGTGAGATATTCCTTTATTGATCCCCTTGGGGAAATTCGAGCGTCATAGCAGCATGGTGGGGGAGGGAGCGGGGGAGGTACAGGCATGGTAATAGTAGAAGACCTAAATATAGGCAATATAACTATAGTAAAGATACAAATAAGCACTGTAAACAATACAATTAACTCTGAATAAAAGAATATGAGCAAGTAAGCAGTGTCTGTATGCCCCCCCATCAGTTATATTATACGTTCCAATAAATATGGGCAATAAACACTTGGAATCTGAATATTATATACTATGAGTAAGTAAGGTATACAGAATGCACAGGTGCAGTATACACAGGGTACCCTAACTGTCATGATATACGTCATATGTTGTAGTCCGTGCAGGTTAGGTGGTCAGACACACTTGGTGATCAGACATTCCTAGTAGTTCTCGAGTTCTGTTGACATCTCATCCTCTTGTTTAATTATTATTATTTTATTTATTTTAGATCCTGAAGCCATCAGAGAAAAAAGCAAAGTACCAGTATGGGGGAGTGAATTCTGGACGCCCAGTTACCCCGCCACGTACCGCTCAAGCCCCCAAGAAGAGGTGAACAACCGGACAACACCCCCCCCCCCCCCCCGCCCGCAACACTCAACCCCCGTCCTTCCAGGCTGTGTGTGAAACGTTCAAGCCCTGCTCCACCTTGCCCCCCCCACTTCCACTCGTTCATGTGTAAAACGAACTTGGCTTTTTCTTTTTTTTTGCTTGTTTGATGGTATTTTTATTAAGTGATAGTGTTTTTTTCAATGCCATGTTGCTCAACCCTGCGTGCAGCAATATGAAACAGACCTTTTGTGGAAGGAGTGACATGTTTGGAGAGGATGCTTTCCTGCCTTTTAGAGACATGTACCGTAGTGACTTTGTGTGTGTGTGTGTGTGTGCGTGCGTGTGTGCATGAGTGTACAGTGTGTGTGCACGTGTGTGATTGAAATGGGTTCTTTGCCAGCTGCAGCCTGTGTAAAACAAAACAAACTAAAAAAACAACAACAACCATGTCGATTCTTCCAGACCACTATCAGGGTCAGTTATTCCATCATAACGTTTGTTCCGTTAACGTTCACGTGACTTACTGACTATTTCCTTCATGGTATTTGCTACAGTAACTTGAGTGTAATTGTTGAGCATGGCTAGATGGAGAAAGATGATTTCATCCCCCATGGACTCCAGAATGTTGTTTTTCCTCTTTCTCCCCGCGGAGACATTGAAATATTTTAAGATTTTCAAAGTTCTAGTGTGCAATAAATATTGCAAAAAATGTCGGATCGTTGTATACAAGCATACATTTGTATAGGCTACTTGTTCGTTATAGCCTAAGTGTATAAAAACCAAAAAAAAAAAAAAAAACATGAACTGTATCTCAAAAGGGACTTTCAAAATAGATATTCCACATCTAACCAATGCTGATTTCATATCTTAACTTGCTCGTGTTAATGACGACGTTTTGTGTATGTGTGCGGTGGAAATAACTTTTTCCTCTGTTCCTGTGGGAAAGTGTCTCATGGGTGGTGTTCAAGTAGATCCAGGGGTGAGAAAAAGAAAGTCGGTTAAACTGGGAACCCAGCAAGCAAACTGACGTTGCGTTACAACTCGACATTAGCCTTTCATGTGCCCCAAATGTCAATTCTGACACAATGAGCTCCTTGCTATGTTGAAGATGCTGTTAGGAGTGTGTTTTAGAAAGCAGTTGTGTAGTTTTAGCCTACATTTGAAATCCTGATCTCAATACTGCGGTTGAAATTACTTTCATTTTGACACTTCTTTGGGGGGGGGGCTACTGCTTGGACGCTTCGGCCAAGGGACGGCTAACAGGCTTCAGAATGTTTGCTGGGAAGTAATAGTATGTAAACGATGGAGACAGACAGTGCAAGGCAAGAGATTATGAATACTATTTACAAACTACAGCATGAATACAGTGGCACGTATAATGTAGCCATTAAAGTCACGTGCTGTGGACAATACTTTGAAAAGTACACTTTTTTTAATACAATTCACCAGTCTGCTTTGTTTCTACTTTAAAGTGTTAAGCTAATATAAATACATGTTAAACATTAAAGGCACCATCACTTATCAGTATATTCATTTTGAAAGGTGGAAATTACTCGATTACAAATATTGCAGGATCCGTTTATGGTGTTTATAGTATTGTGACATCTCACAGTACATTGTTCTTTCTTGCACATTCATTCATTGTAAATTGTATGACATTTAAAGGACGTCAAGCTCCACAAGTTAAGGCAGAGATAGCTTCATGTTGATTGCATTGTGTCAGCTTCTGGCACGTGACATCGCTCCCACCTACTGTAGGGTAAATTGGTAATGTACATCACCTCCATCTGACTAATAAAACATTTAACCTATAAGACTTATTACTTAATATCTTGCCTTTTGCCTTGTAAATGTATTGGTCTTCAAGTTGGAATGGAAACAGTAGTGTTTAAAACCAGTTTAGATTTGAAGTTTGTTTAAAACTGAATGGAATAAATGGAAGTGCAGTTGATCCTGCTTGCTCGTCTTTATTCTAGATTAGCAAAATAATGTAAACTCAATAACAACAATCTAGTAATCACTAATATCTGATGATTTTCATTTGACGGTATCAAAAACAGCCTGGTGTCGAGACGAGATTTATTTTGCACATAATCTCACACATCCAAAAACTCTAAACAGTTTTGCACACATTCAATTAGTTTGACAGTTATTGAGAGTACTTGAGTTTGAATATGGCCACCAGTGATGTCATCGGGGACATTGAATCCTTGTGTTAATTACAGCTCCATGAAATGATAGGCAGCAGTCGCTATAGGACAAGGTATGGCTATTTCTTAATCAACACAATTTCATGGAGCTGTAATTAAGGGCTTTTTACTACATGTGAAGAAATGGGCATTTATAGTATGTCAAACAATCGTTGACCGATTTGCTCCTTCAAGTTGGTCATCAATAACATTACACTGCATTTCAGGAACGCCACACAGCAACAGTTTTTCATGAGTACTGATGAATCATTAACCCTCTTAATGTAAAATATGGCTCTGTTAACAAACAGTCAAACCTACAGTACAACGATTGGTTTATAAAAAAAATACGTATCTTCATCACAGAAATTCCATTCATTTAAAAAAAATATATATATATATGTACCGTAAAACTTCAAATAAAAGCAGAGTCCAAAAGAGACGCCTGTCCCAAATAAAAGCATGGGGTTTTATATATACGTTTCGACAAATAAGGCAGGTACTTTTTAACGGCACGTTTAATGTACATTTCATGTGGCTTCACCTTTTGAGCCACCATTATGTCACCAATATCTTTTCACAATTTAGCAGGTTACCATCGATCTTGGTATCCAAGCTGATAGAATGGAGCTAAACCAGCCATCTTTTCCTAAGCACCACTGGGGATCTGGTGCATTGAAGTGTTAATAATTAAATAATCCATAGGATTAGTAGATGCATACACCGTTTTTATTTAATTTTGATGTGTACATGCTGGTACATGTCATACAAGTAATATTCATACTGGTTTAAATAAACAATTGGATATATTTCCCATTTTTGCTGAGCAAAAAGGAATTACATGCCTCTCCCAAATAAAGGCAGGGTGAATTCAGTGATTGAAGCAAATAATAGCCCGGGCTATTAATTGATGTTTTACGGTATATATATACATATATACACACACACACATTTATTTAAGGTTTAATAACAATTTCTGTTTGAGATACACCTTAGTCGGATTTCAGGGCCTGGAGGACTGACTGTGGCACTCGGCTGGCATAGTACTGGTGGTTGCGGAGCGTAGCCAGCACCCCAGCAGAGTTCATGTGTTTCACATTAGCATCATAGCTGTATGCATTACCATGCATATCTGTCAGTTTCCCTGCAGAAGAGGACGTAGATCAAAGTTAAAAATAACTAAACATTATTACATAATATGAAATATCAGTGAATGAATAGAGGAGTGTGCCTTTTTTTTTTTTTTTACCTCCCACAGCATGCAGGATGGCTTCAGGAGCGCAAGTGTCCCACTTCTTACACCCTGGACTGGCAAAGACATAGGCAGAGGCCTTCCCTTCTACAAGCTGAATAATCTGCAGAGAGATGTTTGGAGGAATGATCAAGACTTTAAACCACAGCCTATTTGCTGTTTCTTCAACATAAGGAAGCTTGACAACCCACTTTACAAATGCAACTCAGTGCTCACTGCTCAGCAAGTCATCTACAATCAAATCCCTCTCACCTTATTCCCAGCTCCACCCACTCTTATGACGTCGTGAGGTTCCATGGCGTCGACACATTCTGTCACCAGTTTGTTGCTATGGGAGCGTGTGGTGGTAACGATACGTCTATCGCCTGGGACCTCTTGCAGCTGGAACCCGAACGCTCCCAACCCTGGCACTCCCCACATAGTCCTCCCTAACTCTGCCCCTGGTCCAAGCTGAGGAGGCAAAAGGTGTCGGTTATTCAGGGACATGAAAAAGTCAGAGTATGTAGCGGCATTCAGGGCAGGACCATAATTCTGTTTATTTTTTTTGTACCTCGTAGTTGTAGAAAGGCTGGTTGATGACACCAGCGATAGCTTTCCCTTTATGCGCAATGCCAATGAGTACAGTCACATGATCCAAGAGCCCTGTGGTCAGAAGACATGACATGCAAGTTGTTAGCTAGGGGACACATGGACAGCAAACAGATGACTGGATTGCTACTATATGAATGAATGAATGAATGAATGATCACTGCATTTATATAGTGCTTTTCTAGACACTCAAAATGCTTTACAATGTAGGGTGGAAATTGCCTCCTTCACCACCACTGTGTAGCAGCCACCCTTGGGCTACGCAGGCTCAATGGCTGCCATACACTGGCACCAGGCACACATCACACTACAGTACGCAATGACTGAAAAGCTCAGGAGACAGGGATTGATGTCAGCCAATTAAGGGGGATGGATGATTAGGTGTCCTTGATGTCAGAGACCTGATTAGGAATTTGGCCAGGAACGTCTGGGAACCCCCTACTCTTTGCGATAGGCGCTCTGGGTTCTTTAACAACCAAATTCAGTCAGGACCTCGGTTTAACATCTCATCCAAAGGACGGCACTCACAACTGTACGGTGTCCCTATCACCATAACAGGGGCATTGTGCTCCCAGAGGACAGAGTGCTCCCTGCTGGACAACAACACCACCAGGTCCAGAGTAGGGATGGGCATTTTAAAGAAAAATCCAGATCGATTGATCGCATGCTATACTTGATTGATCGTGTATTACTCGAAAAGGGGGGGAAAAACGTACAAAATAAATAAATATTAGAATTAATCTTTTTCCATTCACGTATATATGTTTAAGGAAACCAACAAACAGTTATAATCTTACACATACATGTGAAAAGATATGTAAAAGAAATTCATAAACATTTATAATTTCAATTTTTCGATTTTTCTCATAGCTACGAGTAATCGATTAATCGATTACTCACGCCCATCCCTAGTCCAGAGGACAGAGTGCTCCCTGCTGGACAACAACAACACCCCTTTCCGACAATGGCCTTGACGGGGGGTTCGAAACTGGTAGAGTCCGGAGCTCTACCCAGGTAGCCACGCTGCCAGAAAAGATAATACAATTCATTATATTATGTGTAACTGCAGCTATGGTTAACAGTTGGTTAATATAGTTATATTCGTTTACAATTTTATATGCTTATTTTTGCATATTAATAATAATAATAATAATAATACACACGATTGTATTTCATTGTATTTCTTATGGGTTTATATAAGATATGAGTGGCGCACGATTTCTATTTGTTTGTGCAATTATTCTAGTCTCACGAGACTTGGTCGACTTGGTATCCAGTGACGTGTTTCCGCCTTCCTTCTCTTGAGTTCCGACATGAGTCATGTCACATGACTGTGGGTGGATTATTGACTTTCCTGTCAATCCCAACAAGTAAAAGACAATCTACAAAGACAACCTAACAAGACAATCTACCAAGATAAAGATCAAAGACATAATACCAGAACGCATCGATGTTCTCTTATACTGGCACGCAGCCAATAAGGTATTGATTGTTATGGATGATGATTTGGTATATGTGACAGTTGATGTTCTAACTACGGTTTTAATGGACTTTCAATGTTAATGGTATCATTTGTATGCATTTGTATGTTGTACAGATTTTACGGTTTGGATGGAGATTGGACAAAGCTTCATTAAAATCAGTACAAGAAATCTACTTGTGTAATGCGTCGTGCCCGGAGGATGTCACATTATGACATAATTATGAATATGAATATAATAATTATATCATAAAAACGGCTTTGGAGGGCAAGAGAGCAGGAGAAAACACTTGGAACATCACAGCACCACTTCAACCCTATTCTACAGCTCCAATGTGCACTATCTGTCACCATACGGAGAACTTTGTCGAGAAGCTGAAAGGCGCCCGACATCATCTGGGGCTCGTCTGGGAGACGAGATGCGCCTCGCAGCTGCTCCGCGGGAATAAACGGAAGGATTTAAGAGAAAGAATGAAAGAAGGGTCAGCCCTGATGTCCAAGAGGTCTTTGAATTTAACCTAATAAATCCAGAATGATAATCCACAGAAGACATTTTGCCTCGTCAAATGTCAAAAACAAAACCTGACAAAAAACAAAACAGGCGGTTTAATTAGAAAAAGTAGGAAGGGTCGAAATGACAAAGAAAGGTTTTGTGCACGATCATAGTGTAGGTGTAGTCTCTAATACAGCGTGCTGTAAAGCCAGGCTGTAATAGTTGATCAAACAGAATGTGGAAACAGATAAATAAAACAGTTAAAAGAGCTCACCTTCAGTAAATTCCTTTGTGCCATCGAGAGGATCAACCCACACGACAAGCTGATAATTTGAGACAGGCGTGGGTTCAGAAACAGTGTGAACACGAAGTTAAGTCACTGAACGATTTCTGAGAACAAACATAATGCTGTAAATTTAAGAATCTGGATTGTACAGTCCAAGGCAGTCCTGAGCTTGAATGTGCACGTCAAATCTGCAGCGCCTCTAAAGAAACTGAATTGAGAGAACATGGCGAAAAGGTGGGATAACCACATTTTCTTGTTCAAAGCTGAGGGCACCGAAACTGGTCCAGAGCTGACAGAATGAAGCTCATTTGGATAAAAAAAAAAGTCAAAACATTATGTGGGTGCACAAAATCCCTCCAGGTCTAAGTCCCCTGTGAGCAGCTCCAGATTTTACATCTGGATGACCTCACAGGTTTGAGTCATTGTCCTCTGGTTTTTCTTTTTGGAAAAGGACGTGAATTCTTCAACCGAGCGGTGTTCTCTCTATCCCCTGTCTCGAAATATGTAAATGACACTCTTACCTCCTCCTCTGTCAGAGCGTTGTATTCCGCTGGAAAGGTCTTCTGTAGGACTTCCACAGACTGGCCACTCTCAATCAAGTCTTCCGTTACCTCCTCATCTGGAAGGTCCTGTTGAGAGGAAGGGAAGAAGCGCTGACAACTCTGTTGTCATTCAAGCTACTGCCGAGCCGCCGATCATCTGTTTTCACACACTCACCTCCTCTCCAATGATGGTGAGTTTGGGGAAGTGTTTAGACAGAGAGGCACAGATGCTCTGCTGGACCAGTCTGTCTGCCAGTGTTTGGAGATCGTCTGCCCCTGTCTATACACACACACACACACACACACGCACACGCACACACACACAGGTTGACATCAAGGACAGCTGAACCATATCCATCAGTTAAGTGTTTTTTCTTTCTCTAGCTTAGGGCCCCCACCTTCTCTACAATGCCAAGCTCCCCGCTATGGAGGACCCTCCTCACAATGGCCCCTGCTTTCTCAGCCACTGTGTAGGCAGAGGCCACAAGGCGCACGAGCACTGCAGGATTCCCAGACATTGCTGATTGAGAGAGAAGACAGCACCGTAAACAGACATGTTAATACCTCCCTCTCTCACCTAAACACACACACACAATCTAGGGGCAAAGGACATGCTGTGTCACCTTTAAAACTATTCCCAAACCTCAGCCAGTGAGAATATTTCCATTGACTGTCCTCTCAACACACAACCAAACATTAATTTAGTTGACTAAATCTGAGGTAAACTAAAAGGTAGATTATGCGATAATGTACCGTACTTGTATTCAATAATAGTTAGCTACAGAGTGTACAGTACAGTATTCTTCTGTGACATGACATTAAATGAGATGAAACTACATACCAACAGACCGTATCTTGCAGTTGCAGCTATTCTGCAGGTAGCCAGAAAAGTCTAGCTAGCTAGCCAGGTAGCGAGTCTTCTTGGTAATAAAGTGGTTACAGTACTCTAACTCTACTTAGCTTCTGAGAGAGTCAACAAGAGATTAGTTTACGTTTGTAACAGATAACTGATACGAGGATTTACCCACACATAATTGCATGTGTCAAGCTAGCGACAGAATCGTTTGGACTTCCGTTCGGTTTTTTCAAAATAAATGCTCCCATTCAAACTCAATAAAATACACAAAGTAGTAGTAGTAGTAGTTTATTTTTTCAGTCATCATCCATCATTTATCAATATTAGATTTTTACAGTGACTGAAAAGGTACACACAAATTTAATATACATACCCTTGGCCTTGGGAAAGGGTTTATTGCATTTCGATGCATATAATTTGATATTGTAGGGAATATAGTTCGGATTTTTTTTACATTATTGTATGAAATACTTGACAATAGTGTAGTTAGAGTCCCGTGGTTGAAGTTCTGGACAGTTTCCGAGCAACGCCAACGTGGAAAGCAAATGGGTCTGGAAACCAAAATGTTTTAATCCACACCACAACATACAGAAAAAAGGGTTATTCTAACACAAAAGCATTGTCAGCATCACCAACACTGCCCTCTCCTGGTTCAGATCCTACCTAAACAATAGAACATACTCGGTGAGTCTAGCCAATTTCTCCTCCCAGCAAGCCAACCTCACCTGCGGGGTCCCACACGGGTTCAAACCTGGCAGGCTGGCAGTGGCAACCATCCTCTTCAATCTTTACACGCTCCCCCTCAGTCAAATCAACACTCGGCACAACATCTCCGAGATGATACTCAGATATACCTCCCACTTGATTGATTGATTGATTGATTGATTGATTGATTGATTGATTGATTGATTGATTGATTGATTGATTGAAAACTTTATTAACACATTGCAGAATGGGTACAGTACAGTACAGCTCAAAACATACAATTGTTAAGGGGATGCAGACCAGAGAAAGACTTTCGTCTTGTTTACATCAGGGTCCCCCATTTTCAATTCATTATAACATATATGACATACATGACATACAGATAGACAGTAGCCTACTGCTACATCTATACATTTATGACATACCAGATTTGCAAATACAGTACTGTTTGTGATAAAAAAAAAGAGTCCAGAAAAGAGAGTATATACATTTGACGTAGAAACTTTACACTGGATGAGGTTGGGTAGGTGGGGTGGGGGGCTGTACATTGGAGGTGGTTGGGGTGGGGGGGGGGGGGGGGTAGGTTGGGACGCTGTACAACTGTACAGTACAAGCAAAACTGTACATTGGAATATTGACAAAACCATACTTGGTAATTTACTGTACATTGGAGGGGGTTGGGTTAGGACATTTGCAGGGGCCAGTTTCGAATTGCAGTCTCCCGTAGGTGTTCTTTGAGAGTGTTTTTGAAAGAGGGTAGTGATTCACATTCCTTTACAGCTGTGGGTAGGGCGTTCCACATTGATGTGGCATAATTGCGAAACGTGTTTAGTCCCTTGTTTGAGCCGAATCTGGGTTTAACATGATTTGTGGAGCTCCCTCTGGTGTTGTGATCGTGGTATTCACTGACCTTTGGGAAGTATTTTGACATGTACATGGGTACCTTGGTCGTGTAGTGTATCTTGTAGACCAGGCCCTCACTCACAACAGCTGACTCCACCGGCTTACCACCTGAATGAATGAATGAATGAATGAATGAATGAATGAATGAATGAATGAATGAATGAAAACTTTATTTAACAGATTGCAGAATGGGTACAATACAGTACGGCTCAATACATACAATTGTTAAGGGGATGCAGGAAAGACGTTTGTCTTGTTTCCATCAGGGTCCCCCATTTTCATTTCATATAGACATTTATGACATACACAACATACATGACATTTATGGCATAGGGATGGTATTTAGTACTGATACATTTGTGACATAAGCGGTATTCAAATATACAGTACTGTTACCCCTAGATCCTGACAGAGTATATACATATGATGGGGAGGGGACTGTACATTAGGAGGGGGTGGGTGGGTGGGAGGGAGGGAAATATACATACGGCGGGGAGGGAATATATACATGCGGTGGGGAGGAGACTGTCTATTAGGAGGTGGTGGGGGTTTTGGGCATTTACGGTGGCCAGTTTCGAATTGCAGCCTCCCGTAGGTGCTCTTTAAGAGCGGTTTTGAATGTGGGCAGGGATTCACATTCCTTTACAGCTTTGGGTAGGGCGTTCCACATTGTTGTGGCATAATTGCGAAACGTGTTTAGTCCCTTGTTTGAGCCGAATCTGGGTTTAACATGATTTGTTGAGCTTCCTCTGGTGTAGTGGTTGTGGTATTCACTGACCTTTGGGAAGTATTTTGACATGTACATGGGCACCCCGGTCGTATAGTGTATCTTGAAGACCAGGCCCATTGCAAGTTGCTGTACTCTGTCGTCTACTCTAAGCCATCCTAGGTTGTCAAAGTGGGCAGGGGTGAGGTGGGTTCTGGGGTTCAGGTCAAGTAGTAGTCTGACCAGTTTGTTTTGTGATGTTTGTAATTTTGTTTTAAGCGCCTTTGAGGTGCTTTGGTACCATGAGGTGCACGCATAGTCATAGTACCCTTGAATGAGTGCTCCTGCCAGAGTCTTCAGGGTATTCTTGTTTACCAGAGAGGAGATCCGGTACAAGAATCTAGTTCGTTGGTTGACTTTTTTTTATTACATTGGATGCCATTTTGTCACAGGAAAGATTTGCCTCTAGGATGGAACCCAGGTAGGTAATTTCGTCTTTCCTTGTGACAATATTGTCACCCACTGTAACTGAGAAGCCGTCGGTCTTGCTGAGTTTGTTATTTGAACCGAAGAGAATGGACTCTGTTTTGCCCATGTGTAATGATAGTTTGTTATCAGCGAGCCATATGCAGATTTTGCCTAGTTCCGTGCTGAGGGTTTTTTCAACCTGCAATTTGTTCTTGTCAGAGACCAGCAGGGCTGAGTCGTCCGCAAACAGGAACAAGTTGCAGTCACAGGCTGACGACATGTCATTTGCATAGATTAGGAAGAGTAGCGGTCCTAGTATGCTTCCTTGTGGAACACCACAGCTCACCTGAAGACCTGCCTAGGCAATATAAAGGAGTGGATGTCACAAAACCACCTGCAGTTAAATGAGAGCAAGGGGGAGATCATTCTGTTTGACCAACTGTGTCTGAGGGTCCCACGGGTCAAACTGGTGACAAAGGGTTTCCGGGCCTTTGCAGTGATGGCGGCGCTGACACTGTGGAATAAGCTCCCTCTCAAGATCAAGTCTGCCAACACCGTACAGACATTCAAGACCTTAAAACCCACCTTTTCGCTCTGGATGATCACTGAGTTACTTTGCTGTTGTGTTGTGTGTCAGAGATGTTCCTATGTTCTCTGTCTGTCCGTCTGCCTGGTTCCGTTTTCTTTGATCTGTCCATTTATTCGTACTTTTTTCCCCGGGCTGCGCCCCGGACCGATGTAAAAATTGGCTGGGTGGCGCATTATAAATGCAAATATCATATCATATCATACCAGCTGTTTCAAAATGCTGGAGGACCTTGGTTTTGTTTTGGAGGTGGGTAACCCATTGCTTGCACTTTGTGGTGTGGATTGAAACGTTTTTGGTTTCGTGATGCCGTTTCTGCCGTTTGCTGCCTGTGCTTTCCGGTTTGCTCACGAACTGAGCCAGAATTCTGACCACGGGACTCAGTAAGTAAGCTAGTAGCTTTACGTTGACTACACTAATGGCAAGTATTTCATACAACTTAATGACCAAAAATCCGAACTATCCCTTTAAGCTTGCCCCCATCACTCAGAAGGCCATTAAAGGGGCACGTCACCAAAAAACTAAGCTGATTTATGTTGCACATAATGTCACACATATCCCAAGGCTCTAAACTGTTATTGAGAGTTAATGACTTCAAATATAGCCACCAGTGATGTCATCAGAGGACACAGTATCATTGTGTTGTGTTAATTACAGCTCAATGAAATTATCTGTAATGATGAAAAATAGAGATAAGGATTGCAATAGGGATTGCTATTTTTTCATCTACAGCATTTCACTGAGCTGTAATTAACACAACACAAGGATTAATTAATTTGATGATATCACTGTTGGCCATATTCAAACGTATTAACTCTCAATAACTGCCAAACTAAATGAATGTATGCAAAACAGTGGCCCTTTAAATGGGCTCATTTCAAAGCTCTGGAAAAAATATCTAAATTGAGTCGTTGCCATTCAAACTGAGTAGATACAGATTCATACTTCATGGGAAGTTGCTGTTTAAGGCATATTCATGGGAATATAACTGCTAATGGCAGTTAAAGAAATACAACTCTAAGCCTGCAGGGCTTTTCCCCACCCAGACCAGTGAAACGGTGTGTGTGTGCTTACATGAGCATGAACTGACTTTAGCCCTCTTCTTCTGCAGTTCCTTGGGCATAATATATCCTTGCTGAGCCATGATGACCAGTTATCAGTTTGTCCAAAACTTAACGGATAAGACTGAAACAGAAAATGTCATTGTAGATAAAGTCGGCCAAGAGAGAATGCTCAGTGAAGGAAGCTTCCAACTTCCAAGGGATACCTTTTGATGGATTAGATCAATATCAGATCAGCCCATATACCAACAGTAGTCCCATCTCCTGTAGCTGCCAGCACTCACAGATGGATTGGTGTGCAGTTTCTGTATGCAGCTGAACCAAAAGGGTGAGTGTATTTAGGTATCAGTGGTGGGGGAGATATCAAAGTAATGTGGGGGATATGCAATCATTTTTATGTCTGCTTTGCTTCACTGTAAATGAAAAACTCAAAAGAATTGCTATGATGAGCTTGCCTATTATGTTTATGTTATATTCATATATAATATTCTCAGCCAGCATGTTTAGCCTCATGTTCCTAAATTCTTCCTTTCTTTCTGCATCTACCATTCTGATATCTCTCTCTCCTGTCTGTGGCTTTTATTTGTGCTCATGCTGCTGATACAGGAAGTCCTATTTGAGAAGTCCTCAAATCATGTACTTTTACGTTTATGTGGTAACTTTACACCTTTAGCTTCAACATACACAGAAAGCTGAGTAGGTATTGACATGTCTTGAAAGAATTTAAGATGTTTGGAATTCCTGGTAAATATCAATGTTTTTTCCCAGTAGTGTATTGAATCATTTGGTGGAAAAAACATTTATACAAATTGTTATTTAATATAGAAACATTTTAAGGGTTTAATATACATCTGGATCTTTAATATGTACAAAACTGTTTAGTTTAGGTAAGTGTGAGATTATGCTAAATAAATCAGCATTGTTTTTCTGTAAAGTGTCCCTGGAAAATGTTTCAATTTCTATTACAAGGGTTTGAATTTATGTCTGCTTAGTGCTTATGATGGTAAAAGGTATATGTTTATCTGCATATGACATGGTAAATACAGCATGTGAAAATAACCCTTGTCCATTTTATTCCCATATATTCCTGTTAATTCCCATGGAAAGTTTCCACCTTTGAATATTCTTGAAATTTTGCAACCCTAACAGAGACAGGCAAAAAAAAATCGCTGTGGTATATGAAAGCAGGTGCAAGTTTCAGTGAGTTTCATTATTGCTTATAATATAGATCTTGAAGGCAGATACGAAGATACAATTGTCCAGGTTCAGACTCTTTTTAAGGTAATTACAGTTGCACTGTATGACAATTAGCTTGCGAGTAGCTTGTAAGTGGCAGAGGTTTGTACCAGGTTTAAACGGGAGAGAACAGACTCTAGTCTAGTAGAGCCTTGCAATGTAAATTTATGTAAAAATAAAAATCATTTAGTTGCTGAATCATATCATAATCATGTATCCCATTTCTCTTTCCAGTTGCTCTGCGGTAATAGCCCCCAAAAGAGGTTGACAGTCTGGGTTGAAGACAGAATAAGCACTCATTTCTCCAGGTTTGCGAGCAGCCGGGCTGCGGAGTCCTTCGTAAAGCCAGTAGAAGAGGGAGATGAGGAAGAAAGGCAGGCCAAATTCCAGTTTCGTAAACAGTCCGAGCAGAACCAACCAAAGCAGGACCTTCAGCAGAGTCCGATTTGAGAATGCAAGTCTGCAACACAGCCGCTGCCTGAGAGTACTGTTCAGAAGCCTGTCAGGAGGACCACCATCCTCCTGGAGAAAAGAGAACGAAGGGTGTACAGGATATTTTTGGTCACTTATGATTAAATTGCCTAGTCAAATGTATGACTTACAAGAATGTCATTTATTCTATATATATAATGTTATTCTACGGATTCAGAGAGATGTTCAATGAAGACGTTTTAGGAGACTTCCCCTCGCCAACATAAAATACTAAACCCCCCTCCCTCCCCCTCATAATTTACTGTTAGGATCTGTTTAACAGTACTGTATATTTGCATATCTTGTATGTCACAAATGTAACAGTACTGTATGCCATGGTTATATTAGATTAGATTATTATATCTGTATGTTGTGTGTCATAAATGTCATTATGAATTGAAATGGGAGACCCTGATGTAAACAAGACGAAAGTCTTTCTCTGGTCTGCATCCCCTTAACATTGAACAATTGTGTGTATTGAGCTGTACTGTACTGTACCCATTCTGCAATCTGTTAAAAGTTTTCAATCAGCTAACTTACCACCTGAGCGTTGTCCGGTGGCCTCGCTTCTTTTCTCATTTCCTTTCCCTGCTCGACATCAGTAGTTGAGTCAGGAAAAAACATTACATGGAGACAGGTCAGTTGTGTCTGGTGATAATGTTTTTAACTGCTGGCGCTGGACATCATCTTTCGTTTTTCTTCGAGCTCTGAATTCGGCAAGCTTGTTCCAGTCAAGCTTACTGCTACCGTTCTGTAACGCTCACCAGTTCGACACAACAGATCGATACCTAGATTGCTACTAAGCTTTTTCTTTTTACATAAAAATGCCTATTCGGCGATTCAAGAGACCATCGATTGCAATAACGTTTGGAACTATGGCGTACACTTACTTTAGTCTTTAGAGCTATATTAAACAATACCAACTTTTCAGCAGTTTGTTATGTTTACCTTCCATGCCGCGTCAGTGAATGCGGGAGCTCTTGTCGTAAATATACTGTCTGTGTCGTAAATCTGTCGCTTTCCGTTACCTTTTTTTTGCCACTGTTCACATAGATATACAGGTGCAGCTCAATAAATTAGAATATCGTGGAAAGGTCTATAATTTAGCTGTATTGATGCAGTCATTTGTGCAAAAGGAGCCCCAACCAAGTTCTGAGTGAACATATGAACAGAAGGCCGACATTTCTATATACAAAAGAAAAATACATCTATTTTAAATGTTTTATTGGTGATACAGACGTTTGGGCTTTCATGAGCTGTAAGACATAATCATCAAAATTAAAACAAATAAAGGCTTGACATATTTCACTTTATGTGTAATGAATCTATAATCTACGAGAGTTTCGCTTTTTGAATTGAATTACTGAAATAAAATAACTTTTCCATGATATTCTAATTTATCGAGCTGCACCTGTATATCACAATGACTGTGTTCAGGCCACTGTTTTGTAAGCAAGAGCTGTGTGCTCTATCGGGGGTTGTTTTCATACGGCGGTGAGTATTATAAGCTGCACATTTGAACGCACAGACAAGCAAAATATTCACAATTAGTCCCCTCCTCACAATCACCCCAACCTGATGGTCTGGAAAGCGCTACCGCAGCCACAGCTAGAACCAACCGGCTGAAGTGTACCCATTCTGCAATCTGTTAAATAAAGTTTTCATTCATTCATTCAAGAACAGTTCCCCCCCCAAGCCACCAGACTCGTCAAGAGCCCATTGACGCCCCCCTATTCCCCCACCAGACTACACTTGAGAAACAGTGTTGCTGGCTGCCGATAATAAACTGTATTGCACATTGCATTTTACACACTGCTACAATTAGCACATTGCACATGACACAACACACTTTTTTGGAATTGTACATAGCCATTTTGTTATTCAAATTGTATAGTATAATATCTACATCCTGATCTGCAATGCACACTTTTAGAACTGTATAGTAATCTTATTTTAGTCATCTTATTTTATTCTATGCTAAATGTATTGTATTGCACTGCACATTTTTTAGAACTGTATATAGTAATAATCTTTATTTTAGTCATCTTATTTTATTCTATGCAAAATGTATTGTATTTTTATTATTGGAAGCTGCTATGGTCGAGGGACCACAATAAATAGATTTTCACTCTTCTTGCTGTACTGAAATAAGTGACAATAAAGGAATCTGAATCTCATTTCCTTCAGTAATTTCGCAAATATTGTTTACATCATAGTTTGGCAGCCCTGCATGCAAGGTATTAATATGTACAAAACTGTTGGTAAATGTTTCAAATTAAGTTAAAAGTTTTTCTGTGAAGTGTCCCTTTAAATATTTGTTATCAATTTCTATTACAAGGGTTTGCATTTATGTCTGCTTAGTGCTTATTATATGGTAAAAGGTGTATGTTTCTGCATATGACATGGTAAATACAGCCTGTGAAAATAACCCGTCCATTTTATTCCCATATATTCCTGTTAATTCCCATGGAAAGTTTCCACCTTTGAATATTCTTGAAATTTTGCAACCCTAACAGAGACAGGCAAAAAATAATCGCTGTGGTACAAATGACTGGGTAGAGAAGCTGGTGCAAGTTTCATTGTTTATAATGTAGATCTTGAAAGGCAGATAGGAAGATACAATTGTCCGGGTTCAGACTCTTAAGGTAATTCCAGTTGCACTGTATGACAATTAGCTTGTGAGTAGCTTGTAGCTTGTAAGTGGCAGAGGTTTGTAAGTTAACAGGTTTAAACGGGAGAGAACAGACTCTAGTAGACCCTTGCAATGTAAATTAATGTAAACAATCTTAATTTTCAAGGTCACAGCATTTAGTTGCCGAATAATATTTCTGTATAAATATCTTTAGAAAATAAAATATGCAATCACCGTAAATTAATCATTTGAGAAATATATTTAAGAAGTGTCATTATGCTTTATATTCATCTGTTGGTCAGTGCCGTGGTCTGTATCCCATTTCTCCTTCCAGTTGCTCTGCAGTAATAGCCCCCAAAAGAGGTTGACAGTCTGGGTTGAAGACAGAATAAGCACTCATTTCTCCAGGTTCCCGGGCAGCCGGGCTGCGGAGTCCTTCGTAAAGCCAGTAGAAGAGGGAGATGAGGAAGAAAGGCAGGCCAAATTCCAGCTCCGTAAACAGTCCGAGCAGAACCAACCAAAGCAGGACCTTCAGCAGAGTCAGATTTGAGAATGCAAGTCTGGAACACAGCCACTGCCCGAGAGTACTGTTCAGAAGCCAGTCAGGAGGACCATCCTCCTGGAGAAAAGAGAAGGAAGGGTGTACAATATATTTTTGGTTTGATTGATTGATTGATTGAAATTTTTATTAACAGATTGCAGAATGGGTACAATACAGTACAGCTCAATACACACAATTGTTAAGGGGATGCAGACCAGAGAAATGAATGAATGAATGAAAACTGTATTTAACAGATTGCAGAATGGGTACAATACAGTACGGCTCAATACACACAATTGTTAAGGGGATGCAGACCAGAGAAAGACGTTTGTCTTGTTTACATCAGGGTCCCCCATTTTCAATTTTCATTTATGACATACTCAACATACATGACATTTATGGCATAGGGACTTACAGGTATTTAGTACTGATACATTTGTGACATATACAGTATTCAAATATACAGTACTGTTACCCATAGATCCTGACAGAGTATATACATATGATGGGGAGGGGACTGTACATTAGGAGGGGGTGGGTGGGTGGGAGAGAAATATACATATGGTGGTGAGTAGGCCTGCCACGATAACAAATTTTGCTGGGCGATTAATTGCCCCCGAAAATATCGCGATAAGCGATATTATTGCGACCGGTTAGAGAATTTTTTTTTAGAAATGTATTTCCCAAAACTTTTATTTTGAAGCCCACCGCTCCGTCTTTTCCGGTGTTTTAGACTTTTATTTTGAAGCCCACCGACCGGACCGGAAGTATTGTTGTGATTATCCTAGCTTGCTGATGCTGCTGGTGGACTGGGGCCAGCTAACGTTAGCTTGCTGATGCTACTACTACTTCGACATGCTGCTAATGGGCTGGGGCCAGCTAACGTTAGCTTGCTGATGCTGCTGGTAGATCGACATGCTGCTAGTGGACTGGGGCCAGCTAACGTTAGCTTGCTGATGCTACTAGTAGATCGACATGAGCTAATGATAAAACAAATGTTGAGATTGTTGGTGAACAACTAACTTTAAGTTAGTTTTAACGTTAGCTACTAACGTTAAAACGCTAACGTTACACTACAAATAACGCTACTTGGTTAAAAGGAGCAACACTATTGAGAAATGTAGTTAAGCTATGTGGTGTTGCCCCACGGAGCTCCTGTGCTGTGCTCTCTGCTCTGTAGTAAAGCCAGCGGCCCGCCTCCCAACACGGACAGTGACTGACAAGGGGCACTGGTTCCGCCTCATTAAAACAAACGCGCAAATAGCAATTAATCGCGCCCGTCAAAATCATTGCATTAATTTTAATTATCGCGGCAATTAATCGATTTATTGCTTATCGCGGCAGGCCTAGTGGTGAGGATACTGTACATTTGGAGGGGGTGGGTGGGAGAAATATACATATGTTGGGGAGAGAATATATACATGCGGTGGGGAGGAGACTGTCTATTAGGAGGGGGGTTTGGACATTTACGGTGGCCAGTTTCGGATTGCAGCCTCCCGTAGGTGCTCTTTAACACTTTGAATGCCACCCACAAGGTCTCGTGTTATTACCCCCCGGGTTGAATGCCTCACGAGAATATTCGTTTTATTCGTTTTTTTTATATTAGCGATCTGAAATCATATTGCATCAAGCGAGCCTACCGTTGGAGATCCAGTCACCCCAGGCGCTCAGATGTGAAAAAAGCGCCCCCTATCGTCTCCCAGATGGTAAATCACCCTTTTGGATTGGACTCAATGAAAATGAATGGGAAAAAACACCCCGCACTCCACATTTTACTTCTCACTCATGTAACCGGGGTCTACCAGAGTTCACTCTGGAGCCTCCGAGCCACGGGGAATATGTGTTTTACTGTATACACGATGGATCAATCAAATGAGCGATTTTTTCGAATGGCGATCTGGAATTGGAATAAACCATTTGGATACCATCTGATCTCAGGTAAGGAATCTATGTTATCAGTATTAGGATAATCAGACCCGTTTTCATGGATATATAAGCTTTTATGTGATTATGGTGATAGGCTGTTTGACTCTGCTCTCGGTCAGGAAATAGGAGAATCGATTTTCAACTGGCGGCACGAGCGTGCATGCATACACACAGGGGAGGAAACTAACTTTTTGGCTTACCAGCCAACTGGCGAGTATCTGATTTTTTTTACCAGACAAACTGATATTTTACCAGCCAAAAAAAATCGCTAATTGTGATAATTACTTCTTTGTATGTCTTCGTCTAAATTGATTTTCAATCATAGTAATAATCACACCGTGTCTCTACTCTTTAAAATATTTATTAGCATAAAACATTAATAACAGTCTCTACTCTTCACAATATTAGCATAACACATATTAACATGAAAGAGGGATCTATTCTGGACTGAGTTGGGCTGAACTGGGCAGTGAAAGATGCTGGGTTGGACTGGGTTGGGCAGTGAAAGAAAAAAACCGAAGTATGTTGTGAAGTGTATAGATAGATAGATGTGAAATGTATAGATGTAGCAGTACTGTCTATCTGTATGTCATATGTTATGATGAATTGAAAATGGGGGACCCTGATGTAAACAAGACGAAAGTCTTTCTCTGGTCTGCATCCCCTTAACAATTGTGTGTATTGAGCCGTACTGTATTGTACCCATTCTGCAATCTGTTAATAAAGTTTTCAATCAGTCAATCAAGTTAACTTTGAACCTCGGTTGTCAAGCCACGTCAATGTTGTGTATGCATCCGAGTGTTCACTGTGCCTTTAAGACGGCACGGCCACGGTGGCCTTACGACAGTGCTGTGAAGTACCTCAAGTGTTGTGGTAACGTCAGTTGGGTTGGTCTGCTGTTGTGCACTGGTTGAGCTAGCCCCTTTCGTGACTGCATGAAATAAAATGTCTAACCTTACGTCGTAGTCCGGTGCGCAATAGACTAACATACACCTCTGTAATTTAAATGTGTCCTTGCCTTGGACTCGAGAGTTGTACTAGGGTTGGATGCAGTTCCCCGTTGCTCAGTCTGTCTGTTTTCCATCTTCTGTGTTTAACGTTATCTGTTTGCGAGTGCTTCCTTGACTGATGGCCAGTACCACGGGACTTTTATTCAACATTCTATATTTCCGCGGGTTGGCCAGTACTGCAGGAACTTTTATTAAACATTATATATGTCCGCGGGTTGGCCAGTACTGCGGGAACTTTTATTAAACATTATATATGTCCG
Source organism: Notolepis coatsorum (assembly GCF_963971535.1). Lineage (NCBI taxonomy): Eukaryota > Metazoa > Chordata > Actinopteri > Aulopiformes > Paralepididae > Notolepis > Notolepis coatsorum. Next base: position 131,616,195 of record NC_140169.1, on the reverse strand, counting down.
CGGGTTGGCCAGTACTGCAGGAACTTTTATTAAACATTATATATGTCCGCGGGTTGGCCAGTACTGCGGGAACTTTTATTAAACATTATATATGTCCGCGGGTCTTGTGCAGTGCTCTCGTGGCACTGTCAACTCGCCAGACTGGCGAGTGGTCTTCATGAATCACTCGCCAAACGTAAAAAATACTCGCATTTGGCGAGTAAAGTGGCCTAATTTCCTCCCCTGCATACACATATAATATCGATCATCTAGCGTTTATTTGAAAACGATTCATAAATAGGCCGAAAAATCAAACGGAAATGAAGCGATAAAAAAACAATCTGCCATGACAATGTTGACTGGAAAATGAGTCTTTGATAAGCGACAGGCAGATTAGACACATAGCCATAATTTAAAACATAGATTAGGCGATATTAACGTTAACAGTGGAGTGGATGTGGGCATTCAAGGGGGTAAAAAGGAAAACACGGACTGGCTCTCAAAGTGTTAAGAGCGGGTTTGAATGTGGGTAGGGATTCACATTCCTTTACAGCTTTGGGTAGGGCGTTCCACATTGATGTGGCATAATTGCGAAACGTGTTTAGTCCCTTGTTTGAGCCTAATCTGGGTTTAACATGATTTGTTGAGCTTCCTCTGGTGTTGTGGTTGTGGTTTCACTTATCAAACTTCCGTCACATCAGAAACTCTCTGTCAACAAAAGCAGCAGCACTGTATTTTAATGCCATTATTATGTCACACTTAACATACTGTCTGACTAGCTGGACACAAGCCTCCTGTACAACATTACGATCTGTACAGGTAGTTTACCATCAGGCTGTGAAAGTTCTGGACAGGAAAACAAACAGCCACCACCATTGTTATAGCATAGCAAACCAGAACCTACTGAGCTGGGACAATCTTGTCAAATTCAAAGATGCCTGCCTTACCTATAAAATCCTACATGGCTTGGCTCCTCCCCCCCTCTGTACTTTCATAAAACAGAAAGCATCTGCTGATAGATATACCAGGTCTGTAGTCAGAGGGGACTGTGTAGTCCCAAACAGGAGGTCTGCTTTTAGTCAGACAGCCTTTTCCGTGAGAGCAGCCCACACCTGGAACAGTCTGCCAACACGGCTCAGGGAGTATCAAAGTTACATCTCATTTAAAACTAACTTAAAATCATGGTTGAGAGATGGTCAAGTGTGCGACCATTTTAACTGAGGGGTTGTATTTTAATGTATGTATTTTAGTGTATTGTAACCTATACTGATTCCTACTGTGTTTTAATTATTGTACTATGTTTTTTAACTGAGGGGTTGTATTTTAATGTATTTATTTGTATGTATTTTAGTGTATTGTAACCTATATTGATTCCTACTGTGTTTTAATTATTGTACTATGTTTTAATTATTGTTGTGCTCATGTCACCTGCCCCAGAGACTACAGTTGAAAATTAGCCAACTTGGCTAAACTGGCATATTTACAGTCAAATGTTCCTTAATATGCACTGTCTCTGTATTTTAAACCAATAAATACAAATACAAAATACTGACCTTTGAGAAGTATTTTGACATGTACATGTCAAAATAAGAATAAGAAAAACGTTCGTCTTGTTTACATCAGGGTCCCCCATTTTCACTTATGATTAAATTGCCTAGTCAAATGTATGACTTACAAGAATTATATATAATGTTATTCTACGGATTCAGAGAGATGTTCAATGAAGACGTTTTAAGTTTTAGGAGACTTCCCCTCGCCAACATAAAAGACGAGCTAACTTACCACCTGAGCGTTCTCCGGTGGCCTCGCTTCTCTTCTCATTTCCTTTGCCTGCTCGACAGCAGCAGTAGTTGAGTCAGCAGTTGTACATGGAGACAGGTCAGTTATGTCTGGTGGTAATGGTTTGAACTGCTGCGTAGTATATTCAGTCTTTTGGACATCATCTTTCGTTTTTCTTCGAGCTCTGAATTCTGCAAGCTTGTGTTCCATAGTCAAGCTTACTGTCTGCTACTGTTCTGTAACGCTCACCAGATCGACACAACAGATCGATACCTAGATTGCTACTAAGCTAAACATTTACTTTTTTTTGTTTACATAAAAATGCCCTTTCGGCGATTCAAGAGACCATCGATTGCAATAACGTTTGCAACTATGGCGTACACTTACTTTAGAGCTATATTAAACAATACCAACTTTTCAGCAGTTTGTTGTTATGTTAACCTTTCATGCCATTTAGGCGGAAGAGACCCTTCGGCGCTAAACCAATCAGAGAGGGTCTTCGCTGTACGCGGATAGCCAATCAGAGAGCGTCTTCGCAAACAAAGGCTACGGGAACAAAAATCACGCCAGTGCTCTTGTCGTAAATATGTCGTAAATCTGTCGCTTTCCGTTACCTTCTCTGCCACTGTGTTCAGGCCACTGTACTGTAAAGAGCTGTGTGCCCTACCGGGGCTTGTTTTCATACGGCGGTGAGTATTATAAGCTGCACATTTTAACGCACAGACCAGCAACATATTTACAATTAGTCCCCTCCTTCAGTAATTTCACAAATGTTGTTTACATCATAGGTTGGCAGCCCTGCAGGCAAGGTAGCTTGACTAGCCCCTTTTGCTAACATGAATATACCGTTTGCTAGCTCGCTATTAAAGGGGAATAGAATACCACTATTTAAATAATTTGCATGTTATTCCTGTGCTAGAGGACAGTTCAGTCAATATTTGTTAACATGCACGACCACACTCTCTTAAGTATCAGGGAACCCTGGAATTTGTGATGTTACCTGGATGTGAAATGTGGGGCTGCTGCTCCATATACAATAAATGGGGCACTGATTTTGTAGGACTGTAATGCCACCAAACAGTGACCTCTAGGTAAAATAGTCCCTCTTGTTACTGTACTTTGTTTACATTGTTTTCACTCTAATGTGTGGGTTGGAGCTGAGTCGGGAATCGGATAGGGGAGGGGTTGCTGGCCACAACCTCAGGCTGCGGTCAGGCTCTACCAAGAGAGGTCTGGAGGAATTTACATTACAATAGTTAGAATATCCTATTTATAATATAGCTACAATATAGTAACTTATTATACTGTGACATTCATCCGTTCTCTGTCTTGTCAATCTCCCTTGATGTAGGCCATTTGTGTTTTGTATGGGCCATACAACAACTCCTAGGCTGTTCACCTCATCCTCATGAAACTTGTGTTGTGGTATCTAGAGAGACCAACGTCCTTTAAAGTATTATGTAAATAGTTGATGGGTCAAACCATATGACTACCAGCTCCAATTATAAGTTCTAAACAAATGTCTCAATTCCAAAACTAAAATTATTTTGATTCGGTCGATTCTTTAATAGGCCATGGTTAGATTGGGTGAAAACAAATAGCTGGATCAATCAGTTGAAAGTCAAACTCAAGAAGTTAATGCCATAATGCTATAATGATTGTGTAGAAAGACCCGCTCAAACTGTTCTAATAGCTGTTCTCTGCTGGCCGAACAATCTTTACTTGGCTTCACCTCAAGGTTTGATGGTAACTTGTTAAGTATTGCCCTTCATCAAACAAATTGAGGTTGACGACGGGCACCAATGTTACAGCAAGGGTAACAAAGTTGCATCTAGTGAGCTTTTTTACTTTTAATTGTTCAAGGGGCACTTCACCAAAAAACGCAACAGTTTTGCACACATTAATTTAGTTTCGACAGTTATTGAGAGTAAATTCATTTGAATATGGCCACCAGTGATGTCATCTGGGACATTGAATCCTTGTGTTGTGTTAATTACAGGTAAATGAAATGATATGGTAGCAGTCCCTAAGGTATTGCTATTTTTCCATCTACCTAATTTCATGGTGCTGTAATCAACACAATACAAGGATACCATGTCCATGATGACATCACTGGCACTCTGGTGGCCATATTCAAACTAATTTACTCAATAACTGTCTAACTAAATCAATGTGTGCATGTGCACAACTGTTTAGAGTTTTTGGATGTGTGTGAGATTATGTGCCAAATAAATCGGCATTGCTTTTTGGTGAAGTGCCCCTTTAAGATTTGTTTTGTAGTATCCATTCTAGATAAGTCTGCCTGCTTGCAGTATACAGTAGTGTACACAGTTGTGCCATTCCTCCTTCTCTCTAGACATGGCCTCCGCCCCGACACAACAGCCTACCCTGACCGTTGAGCAGGCCAGAGGTGAGAAGAACACGGTCTGATCATCATCAGTATTTCTGAATTAGTAGCGCCTCGCCCTCTTATCATATTGCGAATGCAGACCAATAACGGATAATGTTTTTTGTCTTGGCAGTGGTGCTTACTTAGTGAGGATAATGTTTTTTTTGTCTTTGCAGTGGTGCTTAGTGTGGATGTTTTTTTGTCTTGGCAAGTTGGCAGTGGTGCTTAGTGAGGAACTGAGGATGATGTTTTTTTGTCTCTGCAGTGGTGCTTAGTGAGGATAATGTTTTTTTGTCTTGCAGTGGTGCTTATTGAGGAATGGATAATGTTTTTTTGTCTCTGCAGTGGTGCTTAGTGAGGATAATGTTTTTTGTCTGCAGTTGTGCTTAGTGTGGATAATGTTTTTTGTCTGCAGTTGTGCTTAGTGAGGATAATGTTTTTTTTGTCTTGCAGTGGTGCTTATTGAGGAATGGATAATGTTTTTTGTCTCTGCAGTGGTGCTTAGTGAGGATAATGTTTTTTTGTCTTGGCAGTGGTGCTTAGTGTGGATAATGTTTTTTTGTCTTGGCAGTGGTGCTTAGTGAGGTCATTCAGGCCTTTGCGGTACCGGAGAACGCAGAGCGGATGGAAGAGGCACGAGAGAGTGCCTGCAATGACATGGGCAAGATGCTCCAGCTGGTGCTCCCCGTCGCCACCCAGATCCAGCAGGAGGTGATCAAAGCCTACGGGTTCAACAACGAAGGAGAGGGTGAGAAAAATACTATGTAGCTAAGCCTACACTGTGAAACTGTAAATGGATCAGCCATAGTATAGAGCGAGACACTTGGCATACTATTGACCATATTCACATGGTGGCCATTGGCTTTTATGTCAGGCTCAGGTTGGGATTCCTTTCCACCATGTTTCCACCCTAGGCTTTCATGATAAATGATGTCCTACCATGGCCTGAAGATGCTAATTGAATAATTCAAGTTTTGTTTTATTTGTCATTTAAGGTACATGTACATTACAGTGAAATGCTTGGTCTTTAACTATGACCCCCCTGAGATTGTGCTTCATACAGTAGAAAAGTATAAAGAATAAATACAAAACAATATACAAAACTAAAGTACAAAATGCAAAAATAATGTGAAGCTTACCCAGTAAACTGGGAACACACTTGTTCTTTCGGTCCCACTCCATCTTCAGGTTTTGTGACCCGAAAGCAGGCTTCAATTTATGGTACATTCAGCCGGTCCTCACCAATTCATAAAGTTGGGAATTTATCAAGTGAACCATGTCGTATTTACAAGGTGATGGCATTCGGGTGCTAGCTTATTATTGGGTCATAAAGTCAGGACCAATCTAATTCAAGGCAGCCGATTTAGTCAGATTGGTTAGATTATTCAACATTTTTCTTGATGCAGGTGGTTTGATCAGCTACAGTAGGAATCCCAGTATGTCAATATCATATTTCTGATGGCTCATGGTACTCCGTATGCAGAATAAAGTATATTTGCACCACAAAAGGTGAAAGGTCAGTGAGTGATAAGTCATAAACTTTGATATCATGGAACTAGCCTGAGATCACCACTTGGTTGGTTGTTCGAGTGCAACTTCCTGGACTCAATATTTCTGGCTTAACCACTTGACGAGGGTCAGCGCCATTATTCAGCTAGCTAACATAGCTTAACACAAATTAATGGAAGTGGATACGTATCAGCTAGCTAGCCTAGCTTAAAAGGAGAGGTGTTTTTGGCCTACAGCTAGGCCATTCATTTGTGCTAAGCTAGGCTATCTTGCAGCCGGATAGATATCTACTGAATGCAGAGATAAAATTGGTATCCATCTTCTTTTCGGACTCTGGGAGAAGATGGTAAGTGCATTTCCCAAAATGTGGGCATGTTCCTTTGAACAGGAATGATTGTTTTATGCAGATGGGGTATTTAGCTAGCATTAGGATGTCTTGAAGAACCTTGAAGAATCCATTTGAATTTGAGTTATGTAACACAATAGACAATGTGTATATAGTTTACAGCTTCCTGGTTCGACTATCATGCTTTGGGGAACATTACCCATTGTCCCAGATTCGGCTCAAACAAGGGACTAAACACGTTTTGCAATTATGCCACATCAATGTGGAACGCCCTACCCAAAGCTGTAAAGGAATGTGAATCCCTACCCACATTCAAAACCGCTCTTAAAGAGCACCTACGGGAGGCTGCAATTCGAAACTGGCTACCGTAAATGTCCAAACCCCCCCACCCCCACCTAATAGACAGTCTCCTCCCCACCGCATGTATATATTCTCTCCCCGCCGTATGTATATTTCTCTCCCACCCACCCACCCCCCTCCAAATGTACAGTCTCCTCCCCACCGTATATGTATATATTCTCTCCCCACCGTATGTATATTTCTCTCCCACCCACTCCCTCCTAATGTACAGTCCCCTCCCCATCACATGTATATACTCTGTCAGGTTCTATGGGTAACAGTACTGTATATTTGAATATCGTATGTCACAAATGTAACAGTACTAAATACCTGTATGTCATGTATGTCCCTATGCCATAAATGTCATGTATGTTGTGTATGTCATAAATTTCACTATGAATTGAAAATGGGGGACCCTGATGTAAACAAGACAAACGTCTTTCTCTGGTCTGCATCCCCTTAACAATTGTGTGTATTGAGCCGTACTGTATTGTACCCATTCTGCAATCTGTTAAATAAAGTTTTCATTCATTCATTCCTTTTTATTTTCAGGTGTCCTCAAATTTGCCAGACTGGTAAAGATGTACGAGACCCAAGACCCCGAGATCGCAGCCATGTCGGCCAAGCTAAAGTCTCTCCTCTTGCCACCACTCTCCACACCACCTATAGGAGGAGCCATACCAGCCTCTTCATAACAGTTTAACTGTAAAGAATTACATGTGCATAGTTACTTTATCCAGTGTTCCAGATTTTTTACATGGTCCTAAAACTCATGTCATTATTATCATAAATAATGAAGACCAGGGGGAAGGAACTGAAACCATTTATTGTTGGGTCGTTCCGAATGTGACTTATTTTCTGTTTCGGTTCATATGTTGCAACCAGGGCCTCATAGTGGATTAATCCATCACTTTGGGTCTTAATCTACTAAAACTGTTGATTATTCCATTTTTATGTTTTTGGAATGTTGTGACTTATTTTCTGTTTCGGTTCATATGTTGCAACCAGGGCCTCATAGTGGATTAATCCATCACTTTGGGTCTTAATCTACTAAAACTGTCGATTATTCCATTTTTATGTTTTTGGAATGTTGAGGCTCGGTCGAGAGTGGAAAAAGGTAGGGATCATGGCCCCAATATTGCTTTTCAGCCTTTGGATATTTGCTATTTTCTTTTATTAACAAATATCCATTAAAGAATCGGACATATCTAAAATGAATAAATCAAGAGCAAGGCACTCTTCTGCAGAGTAGATCGTTTAATCAGTTTTCTCGCCTCACTGATTCGGAACGTTAAACCGTTTATGGTTCCTTCCCCCGATGAAGACACAAATGTAGTCTCGTTCACCTCCCTGCCATGATGTACGATGAGGTTGAAACGACAACATTTATATGCTGTATAAAACTCAAGATACAGGACATGAAACTTCATTCCTGGGTTTTCCATGAAACACATTCTTGCTATAGCTATATGTTACTGTAAATTATTGCTTTTTAATGTTTCAATATTTATTTGCTCTTTGTTTTATTACATTGTTGGCCATTTGCTCATCTCCCATTGAGCCTTAAATCTTTTCTTTTGGAAGCCATCTTTTATACCACTTTTATATACTGTCAGATCTTGACATGTGTTCGGTTGTCACGCTTCGTGTATTAAAAGTACTTTGAGAGATCATTGTCGGAATGTGATTTCCTTTACTCGTTTGTAGTGGTTGTTTCATGAAGGGGAACAAAAGGAAAATACCAATACAACTTCCAAAACGGATATTGCTCAATTTATTACGTCAATACGACTTTGGCACCGGTCTCGATTATCCTCACAGTAAGGATGACATTTCCAACAATCACATTTTCAAAAGAAGCCCGTCCTGTACAGCATCTAAATACAATCACATTGATTTTTTATTTATACACAGATAAAACACTGACACATAATTTGGACTTGAGACAACGTAGTAAAGTAGACCTTCACTTTTATAGTCTGGTTAAGCCCACCTGTCCGGTCACCAGCAGCATAATTATCTTTACTGTATACAGAACCAAATAAGTGCCAACACAATATAGACATTCCCTCAAAAGCAGTTCATGTTATTATGATGCACTTGTAGAACTCTGAGTGTGACACTGTATTTTATATCGTAGTATTACAGCAGGATAAGTTCACCAGGAATTTAAGTCCAACAGGGTTCAAGGACCAAGATACTTTGGAAGAAAGTGTCTTTAATTCTGAAACCATCTACTTATAAACTCAAGATCATAATATCAATCATGATGTGTTGTGTTCATGTAAACAGAAAAATGCATACAATGAAAACGAAACAAATGTGCAACCTGCACATCCTGTGATGAATGTGAAAGCAAACTGCATACATGACCAAGTGTGTATTATTGGAAGATTGCAATATTGACAATTGCCTCTTAACCCTTTGACGTGCAACTATTTATTTGATGTATCCACAGAATTCTATTATCTCTACAGTTTTCAATGACCAGCAGCCATTATAAAAATTCTAAAATCACACCAATTTGATCATACACCTCAAAAAGGATAGAATAATGTCCCATCCAGTATTGACTGTCTTTTATAACTGTCATTACGACACATAGGATAAAACAAAAATATCACATGGGGTTTCATTAGATGTACATTTCTGCATTTACACAAAAATGCCTTGAGTATATTTGTGTGAAGAGCTCAGTTTGAGCAGTGCTCCCTCTTGTGGCGTGTACAGGAACTCAGTCTCACCTGGGTGATTTCCATCATAGTGACAGCAGTTGTTCTAGAGAGGATGACCTCACATCTCAAAGTGCCGAAAGATGCTTTCAACATACCCCAGAACCCTCTGCCAGTCAGGTCCACCTACTTTCAGCATCTCCTCCACCATCTGTCAGACAAATAACATTACATGTGGTCATTCTTTTTTTAACACAGCCGCCCATGTTTATTTATTTCTCTGATGTTGTATTATTCTTTGCATTCCACATTAGGATTATATCACATGTTCATGATGTACACATCTCACCAGTGTAGCCGTGATTCCTACACTCTCCCCGGTCTGGAAAGCCAGTCCAAGGTTTTCCATCTGTAAACAGAACGCAACTGATGTAAACGTGGACTCTGTATTCTCAGTCATTTACCTGTGCTTGTATTGTTTGTTTTTCAAAGGATTTAAGAGCACAGAATAAGCATAACACACACTGTACAAAATATTAGGGTCACCAATGGAGCACCTAAGACGAAGAACCATATAACTTCTGTCTTGGGGGAAATATTCAAGTTTTGTTTCATTTGTCACGTATAAGTATAAAGTACATTACAGTGAAATGCTTGGTTCTGTATGAGCCCCTGAGAATGTGCTTCATACAGTAATGAAAAGTAAAAGAAGAATACATTCCAATACTATACAAATATACAATCTACAAACTAAAGCATACACATTAAATGCACCAACAGTTGGTACAAACAAAACTCTTAAAACTATTTTTTTTTTACAAAAGTAAGCACAGTCTCGACGGAGCACACAGAGAGGCAGCCGGACGTAGCAGCGCCATAATTTGTCCATAGCTCTGTTTAAATACATATTCTCTGTACAGCCTCGACTAGTTCATATAGTGAACTAGTGTAATGGTAATTTTATTATGTTACATCATTTGTACAGCTTATTGGACATGTTTCATAGCTCTGTTATAAATACATATTTCTCTGTACAAAGCTAGTCAAGTCACTAGGTGACAGTCTGGCGTATGTTCTTAAAACAACGGCCAAGGCCCAAGACAGCTTGACTTAGATATGACATTTGTCCTCGTCTCCAGTTTTGTTTTCATTTTCTCATATTTGTTCATCTTTGTTTACCTTTCTTGTCATATCCGTTATTAATTTGTCATCTTTTAACGTCATGTCAACTTAATTGTAAGTCTGACCAGAGCTCTTTCTCACTTTCTGGTCAGACGCTCTCCGATTGTAAACTGAGGATACTCTTTCTGTGGCCACAGAAACAGAAATAAACTATGTTCTATTTTTTTTTATACAATTTGACTCATCTGAATTTTTTACAATTTCACTGTTTGGCTCATTTAAAATATTCCACAACACTCCATTTTCAGAGGAATATTTTCTAACTTTATTATCTAAAATTAACAACTGATGGTAAGTTGTGTTCATTCATAGTTAAGACAGTAGAGGTCAGTAGGAGTACTTTCTGTCCAAAACATTTCAGTTATATGGTTCTGCAGTGCAAGGGTTTCAATTGCAACCCCATTTGCACAATTCACGTCCATTGTCTCAAGGGTTGAAAATCCTTAAATTGGTCTCATCTACATCTCCTTTTCAAAAATGTCAGTGGATTTAATGAGTAAACTGGAATGACATCTTTCAGCTGGATTGACCTGATCTGTGTTTTATGGAAAGAGCAGATGTTCATAATGTTTTGTACTCTCAGTATATCCCCGACGTGCAAGAAATGAGGACATTCAGCAACTCTTGGGAGAATAAAATGTGAATGCTAAAACCAACGCATTTTGTAAACATCTCACGCGATGCTATGCTGTGCCATGTCAGCCGAAATGAGTTTGGTTTCGTTCGCTGTCCTCCAAGAGTTGCCAAATTTCCTCCTTTCTTCTGTATTCTGTATTATTCAAGCTCCTCGGCAGAGCAGCCAAGTTGTGACAGATTTAATTTCATCAAGTAACCCAGACACTGACACTGACACTGACACTGACACTGACACTGACACACACACACACACACACACACACACACACACACACACACACACACACACACACACACACACTCTATTTGACCTCAGGGGTCAGAGCAGACAGGCAGTGCTCAAGGACAGTGATGGACTCTCGCATCTATAGGGATTGAATCTATTCCCAGTGTGTGTGTGTGCGTGTCTTGTTACCTTGTCTGCCGGTGTGAGGCTGCTGTAAGGGATGTGCGCCGGCAGGTAGGTGTGGTACACGGCACAGAACGCCAGACCGTCCTCCCAGCTGCTGCTGAAGTTTGTGATTTCAATATTCTGCCACACCAAGACATTTGGGTCAGAGAAGATGGCGACTGGTGTAAAGACTGTATGATGCATTTGAATCGGCTGTGAGATTCTCTGCCTCTCTCACCTGGTAACCCTGGGTGCGGCCTTGACACCAGCGCAGTAGGGAGTTCCTCCTGGAGCCTCCGTGACGTCGTAGGAGCACGCTGAAGCCGTCCCGAGGCCTGGGGAGGAAGGAGAAGACTCAACAGGCAGATATTGTCAAAGCCGCACAGAGGAAGCGCTCCCACCGAGTGCATTTATCCGTCGACTAGTTGCTATGGTAATGGACCTTTATCCGTCAACTGGTTGCTATGGTAATGGTCCCGACACGTTTAACTATGTCTCCTTCATCGGAGTATTTTAATCTACAACCCAGAGGGACATCGGTGAGTCAACCCCCCCCCCCCCCTTTTTAGACGCAGCCGTGTTCACAACGCTGACCAAACACCTTGTTTGAAATGATCTATTTCAAAAGGGAATCTTAAAAATCCACTCACTTGATGTAATCCGAGTTTTGGTCCTCATCCTGTTTTTCTGTTGGGTACAAACAGCAGTCACAAACAAATAAAACTATTTTGTATTATTTTTTATTTATTTTATTAATGTTTTTTTTAAATTTTTTTATAATTTATTTATTTAGTATTAATAAAGTAGGTGTAGGTTTTTTCCCTCCTAAGTCTTCAATAAGCCTCTGGTGTAAAGAGAAATTGGAGCTCACTAGTAGAAAAGCTGGACCAGCTGTCCTGCCTTTGTAAAATACGGTCCATTCTTCTCCCTTTGCCCGAGTCCTCTTTCTGTAATGATGCAGTGATACAGTGAGCGATCCAACAATAAATATGCCTTTCACAGTCTTTATGCCTCTCAGTCTTTATGTAATGATGCAGTGATACAGTGAGGGATCAAACAATAAATATGCCTTTCAGTCTTTATGTAATGATGCAGCGATACAGTGAGGGATCCAACAATAAATATGCCTTTCCGTCTTTATGTAATGATGCAGTGATACAGTGAGGGATCCAACAATAAATATGCCTTTCAGTCTTTATGTAATGATGCAGCGATACAGTGAGGGATCCAACAATAAATATGCCTTTCAGTCTTTATGTAATGATGCAGCGATACAGTGAGGGATCCAACAATAAATATGCTTTTCACAGTTTTTATGTAATGATGCAGCGATACAGTGAGGGATCAAACAAAAAATATGCCTTTCACAGTCTTTATGTAATGATGCAGTGATACAGTGAGGGATCCAACAATAAATATGCCTTTCCGTCTTTATGTAATGATGCAGCGATACAGTGAGGGATCCAACAATAAATATGCTTTTCACAGTTTTTATGTAATGATGCAGCGATACAGTGAGGGATCAAACAAAAAATATGCCTTTCACAGTCTTTATGTAATGATGCAGCGATACAGTGAGGGATCCAACAATAAATATGCCTTTCAGTCTTTATGTAATGATGCAGCGATACAGTGAGGGATCCAACAATAAATATGCTTTTCACAGTTTTTATGTAATGATGCAGCGATACAGTGAGGGATCAAACAAAAAATATGCCTTTCACAGTCTTTATGTAATGATGCAGTGATACAGTGAGGGATCCAACAATAAATATGCCTTTCACAGTCTTTATGTAATGATGCAGTGATACAGTGAGTGTTCCAACAATAAATATGCCTTTCAGTCCTTCTGTAATGTACAGTTAGCATGTTAACATGGGCTCGACGTTTATCATTACCTTGCATAGTGGCAACGTTGTACTAGTATTCAGGGAGGTACCCGTTTGAGTAGCAGGTAAGTCCGTTGGAAGGGGAAGTCGAGACAGGCTCCTAAGAGACAAAGAGAAACATATTTCAGTTGTGGCAGGGGGTTAAAGGTCAATGTCCCATTCTTTGTCTTTGGAGGAGCCCCCTGTCCTGGTGGCATTGCAAATTCAAAAAGGTTATCTAAGAATGTCTATCTTGAAGGAGAGAGCGGTGCATGTTCACACAGTGACCGATCTGTCCCGACTCCCGACATGAGAATTCCTCAAAAGGAGAGACTCTCACTTGGTTGCTTACAGATCTGGGAAAGCTTCATAGAGAATCATTATAAAAAATTTTTTTATTCTATTTATTTTTGGGCTTTCTGTATTTTTCACACATCCCAATTGAGTCGTTATGCCAATTCCCTTCCTGGTCGTTGCGCGCATTGCCCCACTGTCGGCCTGGGGAGGGCGTAGAACTACCACATGCCTCGTCCAATACATGTGGAGTCGCCAGCCGCGTCTTTTCACCTGAAAGCGAGGAGTTTCACTGGCGGAACGTAACGCGTTCCGCCAGATCCCCTTCCTGTTGAACAGGCACCCCGACCGACCAGTAGGAGGCGCAGTTTACGACGACCAGGACACATACCCCACTGGCTTCCCACCCGCTAACACTGCCAATTGTGTTCGTAGGGACGACTGACCAAGCCGGAGGTACCGCTGACAGCTGGATTCGAACCCAGAGTCTCTGCGGTGGTAGGAGAGTGCTTAGTCCACTGCGCTACCCAGCCGCACCCATAGAGAATTATTTACAGAGGCGACAATAGGAGTCGAGTCTCACCTAGATCTCTCCGACAACAAAGCTCTCCTCGGGTCCCTCACCCCACACCCATCCTCCTTCTTGGTTTCTGAACCGGCCAGAGTGCGCAGGTACGCCTCTGCTACTCTCTTCCCCGTGAGCTGGATCTTTCCCGTTCCGTTTAGGTCCTTCGTTACGTGGCCTTCAGCTTTTACGTTTACCTCAAGACGTTTAGCCTCGACATTTCCTTCTCGACATTTAGCTTCGTTCTCCTCTTGGACATCATTTTGCTTTTCTCCCGTCTCAGCTTGAGCCTCTTTTTGCTTCTCCAACTCTCCCCTCCCCGGTCTCTCTTCCTCCCGCTTGTCTCGTACGTCATTCCCCTCCTTCTCTCCATCGTCGTCGGAGCCCGTTCTCTCGTTCTCTCGGAGTACGTGTTGCCGTTTGTCCGGCTCCGCGTGTGTCCCCCGGCGCGGCCCTGAACTCGGGGCGGCCGGTCGGAGACAAGTGTCCCCGTGTCCAGCGGCTCCGAGGCTCTCCGGGTCCCCGTCCTGCCGCCTGCCGAGAGCCCGGGCCAGCTGGCCCTCCACGTCTTTGTGCCTCTCTTGGAGCGCGCCCAGGGCCTGCTCCACCTCCACGCGCAGCCTGTCGGCCACAGACACCGCCACCACCAGGTCACACTGGAACTGCAGCCACTCTGCCCTCTCGTTCTGCCAGAGAAAGAGGAGGAAAGTTAATGGGCAGAAGAGTCATAGCAAAAATGAACAACTGAAATATATGCATTTGCATATGCGGCACGCCTCACAGCTAGAAGGTCCTGGGTTCGATTCCCACTTGGGAACCAGGTTGCCAGGTAGGGTATCTCCCGGGCCTTTCTGTGTGGAGTGTGCATGTTCTCCCCGTGCTCGCAAGGGTCCCCCCCCCCCCCCCCCACGATAAGATAAACCCAATGGAAAAACATGCAGAACAGATTGCCAACGCTGTTGTGTCCCTGGCGAAGACGGACAGGAGCATTTGGATTGGTCCCCGGGCGCGGCCCACGCCGCAGCCCATGTCTGCTCCCGGCTGCCCTTGGGGGGGGAAGGACGACGGGATGGGAAAAGTGCAGAGAGACATTTCATCTGCGTGTGTGTGTGTTCCTGTGTGTCGCCCATCTAGCATGCGTGTGTTAATCTGCATGACAAATAAAGACTTCTTCTAATGCTACAAAAGACAAACAGCAGTCAGACTCTCCAAAAGGTACTGTTGGCACGGAAATAGATAAATATACTGATGATATATCTACTTTTGTACTAACAATACCGTTGTTGGGACAGGAGATACATATTGTTTTCCTCAGTTTCATTACTCAGTTACTGCTGGTTGCCTTTGTAGGGCAGCATAGTGAAACCAGAGGAGAAATAGATTATGTAATAGAAATGTATTGGATTTATGAAGTACAAGTACACAGAGTACAACAACATGAAGCTGGCATCAAGCCAGAGTGCAAGGTAGCAGTAAAGTGCATTGCAGAGTAAATATGCTAAGCTAATGTATGTACAGTATTATTAGATAAAGTGGTACAAGTATGAATACACTGGTAGTAAACCATACTAGCCAGTGGTTTAACCAATACGAGTAGATATAGATACATGTACATACAGTGTGGGTATATATATATATATATATATATACATACATACATACACACACACACAGATATATAAATAGGACACTTGGTTAAGAGACATAGGCTAGCTACACATATAGAATGCACTGCATCTCTGTTAATCAATAAAGTACTATTGATACAACCTAGAGTAAACATGTCCAATAAACAGAGACTTTGCATTGGCTCACAAGGAGGAAAAGAAAAGGGCTGCCCTTTGTTGATGGTCCCCCATACCCATCATACCTATCATAGCTAAGCTGGACACTTTGCACTACAGGATTTCCTCAGAGAAATTTCCTTGAACATTCTGAAGCTGGAAGGGTAACCTAACCTGCCACCGGCACATGTCATCAAATAGCTGTTTACATTGTATTAGGACTCATGATTTATCATGGTGTCCAAGGATATTATACTCCCGAATGTATTCCGACTTGTTTTTCCATTCAAACCTTTATTCTGACTTGAGGTTGCCCTCACTTGCAACAATGTTTTTAAAAAAGGCATTCAAAAAAAAAATTTAAAACACAGATGACTATAAAAAGTTAAGAAAAAAATATCAGTAAAACAATTACACATCAATAAAATTTGCTATCAAATAGAAACAATAAAATACAAGCAAAACACACATAAAAAAGAAAACGGTTACACAATGTACCAGGGAGGTTTAAGATCATGGCCCTAAACTGACCACAGGTCAGCAGGGAATTGATTTTCAGCTTCCAGGAAGTTGGTGCACTAAAACAAAAAGGATGTTTTTCCAAGTTCAGGCACAAGGGACCTTTTAAGCTTAAGTCATTTGAGCGAGTCAGATAGGGTCCAATCTAATGAAATCCAGTCCCAATCTAGCATCATTACAATATAAGGCGGTAGCTTTCCGGTGATGGCTTTATAGATAAACAAATACTAATGGTCATTACGCCTCTCTGCCAGAGAAGCCCTTATGATAGAGCAGACCCACCTTATCATAAGAGGACACAGTGGTGAGTATCATAGCTATCGCCAGTAATAAATCGGAGGGCATTTGCATGTTATGGTGTCATTTTAGATAAGAGATGAGGTGCAGTGCTGTGGCAGCAAACAAGTGGCTCTCAAGACTTTTTACCTCGTCAGTAGACTCGCGACTGTCCAAAATCACCTTACGACCCCCTAGGTCGTCAAAGCATGGAGATCACAGCACTACCCATACACCCACAGGAGCCTCCTCTAAAAGGAGCAATAGGCGGCCGTTGATTTTGGGCAGAACTTAAGGAACATGCCAACATTTGGGGAAATTAGCTTATAGTCTTCTCCAGAGAGAGACAAGAAGATAGATACCAGTTTTCTCTCTGTGTGTTCAGTAGAAAGCTATCTGGCTGCACGTTAGCCTAGCTTAGCACAATGAATGGAAGTGGACAGTGCCGGTTAGCCTTCGGGAGAGGTGGTAGTTGGACAATGCCTAGGCTAACCGGCACTGTCCGCTTCCATTCATTGTGCTAAGCTAGGCTAACGTGCAGCCAGATAGCTTTCTACTGAACGCACAGAGAGGAAACTGGTATCTATCTTCTTGTCTCTCTCTGGAGAAGACGGTAAGCTAATTTCCCAAAATGTTGGCGTGTTCCTTTAAGAGATATTTTCAAATCATTAAACCTAATTCGACAACACCCTTCCCAATCAGAACACATCAAGATGCCTCCAAAGCCACACCCCACTAGGTAGCTAGCAGGCAGCTATGTGCTAGCAGCAGGCCTTTGGGTACGCACGTAACTGTTATGTGCATAACAAGCACGCGTGTCACTAGAGAGTTTGATAAGACAGCTCGCTCATTTAGATTTGATTTAGTCGTTTGTTCGATTGGATGTCGTTGTTTTAGCTCCTGCCCAGTGTCGTCGCGTGGGTAAAATAACAGGGGAAGCCAAAAAAAAATTATTAAAAAAAAAATTAAATATTTTTATTAATATTTTTATTAATTTTTTTTAATTTTTTTTTAAGTCAAGCAGTCACCATGTACACTACAGTATGGCTCGGCGGCCAGTCAAACGTTCTTTTTATTTATTTAACAGATTGCAGAATGGGTACAATACAGTACGGCTCAATACACACAATTGTATAAGGGGATGCAGACCAGAGAAAGACGTTTGTCTTGTTTACATCAGGGTCATTAATACTGCTGGAGCATTGGTTAATTTTTGGTCCGATTTTTCCTTGCGCGATTTTGCGCGCCGCGTGGGAGCAAATTCGAGACACATATTCGGTTGCAAAAAGGTGTCCCACGGTCTCCTCTATGGCCGTGAATATTTTCACGCGGATCGGAATCACGGCGCGTTTCGGCGAGTTTATTCCACGCTTTCTGTTTTCCTTTTCTAAGCATTTTAGGGGCTACATGTGAATCAGTAAAAGTTGCGGGACGCCCAGATGTTTCCACGATAGAAAGCTCGCGTGGATCCCATAATAGGCTCACTTAATACAGCGTTTTTAAAATCACGCAACATTTTCAGGGTCGCGAGCCGACCTTTTCCCCTCGTTTTCGATGATGGAAGTGATTTAGGAAAAGCTTCGGCACGCCGAGAGGTCCCCGTGGATTTAATCTTGCGAGGATCGGGGCAATATTCGGCCCGTGGGAACAGTTACGGGTTAATACAATGTTCAGAGTGCAGAGGGGAAAATATGCTGAGTGTTTTCCTCTCAGCCCCGTTTTAAACTTTTAGGGTGTGGCAGTCAGCTCGAATCTGATTGGCTAGGATCGGATTTGGACTCTATAATGCTGGAAGCCTGGAGAAAGAGACCTACCATCTGCCTCCTCTCCTGCTGCAGTGAGCATAGTGAGGCTGACAGTGTGTTAGAGGGAGTGAGAAGGAGAAGAGGGAGACATTAAAAAAAAATAAAAAAATTATAACACAGATGCACAGATGAAAAAGAATGTAAACTATATTAAAAAAAATTATATATATATATATATATTTTTTCATATTTCATATTTGATATTAATTCATATTTTAATATTAGGGAGGTATGGCTTCCGTTGGCTTCCATAAGGATTCGCCACTGCTCCTGCCCCTTACAGGAACAACAGATTTTTTCAATGTCAGCGTCAAACGTCTTATTTTCTTTGAGAACTACAGATTATACTGAGATATAATAAGTATGTTGCCAAAAGTCGTCAGTTGCATATTGATCCGTTAAATAACCTTCTAAATGCTGGACCTGCAGTATAACCTTCTGATCTTTCTGTGGCATTTGATTTAAGTTCTCATTTTCTATGCTTTTTGTGTGTCTGAAAAACAAGTCTAAGGAACTAAGTAACCTATCGCTGCTGTCGGGACAAAACCTCATAACTCCAAAAACCCAACTTTTCAGCAGATGAAAAAAACTAACACAGATTTGAGGGTGAATAGAGTTAGGAGGTTTAGACAGATGATCGGTTTAATGCTTTCCCATTGTTTAAACTTTGTAAAACCCACACACACATATGGAGGATGATCTACGGAGTTGATTTATATAATAAAAAAATAAATAAAAAAAATTGAGTTATGAGGTTTTGTCCCGACAGCAGCGCTATGTATCTAGTTAGTTCCAGGCTGGTCTCTGTAAGAAGAAGTCTTTATTTAATCATGCAGATTAACACACACATGCATTGGGTCGCCGATGACCCATCCCGTCGTCCCTCCCCCCCAAAGGCAGCCGGGAGGCGTGTATGCTTTTACCAACGCAGTTGTGTTTCCGGGTTCCCGTTTTGCGCTCTGATTGGCCACTGACCTACACGCGTACGCCCCCCCTCGCTATCGCCTTTGGGGCGTGAGATATGAAGACAGATTTAACTGGGTATAGGAAGGCAGTACCATACGAGCCGCAAATTGAACATGCAGTGAGTCTGCAACAACAACCCAATAATAAACACTCGAAACAGCTATTACCAGACAATTACAACAGCAGTGGTGCCTGCTTCAAATGTCACGTATTATAGGCTATAAGCCCGTGTAGATCTATTCGGAATAATAAACATATACGCCCTCTAGCAAAACATGACACAATGTGATCCTATCTCCGATAGAGCGGCTGGTCGCAGAGACGCGAGTTGAACGAACACATCGGGAGGAGAATGAATGAATGAAAACTTTATTTAACAGATTGCAGAATGGGTACAATACAGTACAGCTCAATACACATAATTGTTAAGGGGATGCAGACCAGAGAAAGACTTTTGTCTTGTTTACATCAGGTTCATTCATTCATTCATTCTCCTCCCGATGTGTTCGTTCAACTCGCGTCTCTGCGACCAGCCGCTCTATCGGAGATAGGATCACATTGTGTCATGTTTTGCTAGAGGGTGTAGATTCCGAATAGATCTACACGGGCTTATAGCCTATAATACGTGACATTTGAAGCAGGCACCACTGCTGTTGTAATTGTCTGGTAATAGCTGTTTCGAGTGTTTATTATTGGGTTGTTGTCGCAGACTCACTGCATGTTCAATTTGCGGCTCGTATGGTACTGCCTTCCTATACCCAGTTAAATCTGTCTTCATATCTCACGCCCCAAAGGCGATAGCGAGGGGGGTGTACGCGTGTAGGTCAGTGGTCAATCAGAGCGCAAAACGGGAACCCGGAAACACAACTGCATTGGTAAAAGCATACACGCCTCCCGTCCGTCTTCGTCAGGGACACGACAGCGTTAGTGATCTGTTCTGCTTATGTTTTTCCATTAGGTTTTCTTTTTAAGGGAGGAACCCTTGCGAGCACGGGGAGATCATGCAAACTCCACACAGCCGGGAGATACCCCACCTGGTCCCCAAGCGGGAATCGAACCCAGGGCCTTCTTGCTGTGAGGCGACAGTGTTAACCATTACACCACCGTGCCTATGCTTGAACACAGTAGTGTATGAGCTACCAAACCGGCAGCACCGCTATAAAATAATCTCTACTGCAAATCAATTCAAATCAAATGTATTTGTAAGGCCCGACAACACACGTTAATGTCCCCATGGGCCGGACACATCTTCTTTCAACAAGTCAAGAAGAAACATCACAATAAATCAAGAAAACAAAAACACCATGAAATCCAAAATAAAATGTAAAATAAATAAATGAATGCAACACTCCCAGACATACCCCACGCGAAGGTAAGGAAAACTCACTAAAAACCTAGCAATAGGAAAAAAGCACCACAGGCAATGTGGAGGGGAGAAACCTTAGAAGGGCTGTTCAAGATGTCGGTGATAGTAGTGTTGCTATAAGACAGGCGAAACAGTTGGTAAGCATGTACATATACGTGTAATGAAACACAAATAAGTACATGCAATAACAACTGCAATATACAAGTTGTACTTAGTGCCTCAAACGAATGTTGAGATAAAGACGGGCTATTTGTGGGTGCTAGCTAAGTGTGTGTGTGTGTGTGTGTGTGTGTGTGGAGCCGGCAGTGACAGGAGGCTGATGGTGTGGAGCTGGAAAGGAAGGGAAGGAGGGTGGGGGCTCTGACTCACCCTTAGCGTGTCCTTCAAGCTGTGCACCTCCTCAACCAGTTCCTCTCTCTCCATCAACAAGCGCCTGAGCAGCTCTGAGATAGACGGGCCACGTGCACAGTATGTGCACAACACACACACACACACACACACCAAAGTACATTTAAATGACAAATTGGAAAATGACAAAACAAAAAGCAACATAGAGGATTATATTGTTAAACATATATCCTGTCACTATCTATATGCATGTAAAAAGATATATCTTGCTACAGTCAAATGATAGGCAGGGAGAAGCCATGGCCAATATGTAAATCAACTCTTAGTGGCTATAGAGCAGTTATTGTGAGGTCCTACCCACACACACCTATATATATGATTTTTAGGATTTTTATGAAATGGACATGTACTACACAAGACTTCAGGCTATGGACCCGTGGTGTTTTTTCAGCCATACCAATCTTTTTGGAAATATACTTTTGGATATTGCAACTACTACAGAAAAACGTGAGTAACAAGTTTTTCTACAACTCAATTCAGACCTATGTTACTCTATTTCATTAGCACTAAATGTGCTAATGCTCTTTATTGTATCAGAAACTTCAGAATGTTATCTTTCAAAAGAGACCAGGCTCATGCATGTGCTATAAATATAAACTAAGGTATAGTATTTTGGTTTGCAAAAAAAGTATGCAGTCCTCAAGTTCAAGTAAAAAATTGCCACTTTTGGAGGCGCCAGTTAAGAGGATATATATATACATATACACACACACACACACACACACACATATATATATATTATGCACAATATATTTGCTACAGTGAAGCAGCAATGGGGAGCTGTATTAAGTATAGCTGCCCCCATGGATGCAGCCAGTTCATCCTCCCATGTAATGCAATGCGTCTTAGCATCCTCTCCTCCTCCTCCTCTCCGGCTGTTAGCATTGGCGCCAACCCTTGCTACCAGACATTAGAGTTGCCGAGTCGCTATGTCAGCTACCAAATGTTGCGGCTAATGCCAATTAGTGTAAAACCTAAGAAGAAACGGCAAAACAGGATGAGCCGAGTGCTTTGCATTGTGGGGTATATTAGGAGGACAGAGTGGCGCCGTTAAGGAGGGCAGCCATGCTCAATACGGTCCCCTGGTTGCGAGTCGGGCCCACCTACCTACGGCTCCTGCCGTGGCGTCCTGGCCGGGGCTCAGGCCCAGCGTGGCCCGGTAGTGTTCCATCAGACTGAGCAGCACCAGGTTCATCTCCTCCCCTGGCTTGTCTGTGCCCACCCGGAGCTCCAGCCCGCTGTCCCGCTCCTGCCAGCTCTGCTCTGAGGCGGGGCCCCTCGACGAGGCCTCCTCCTGCCCCGGGGACTTTCCCACCATCCTGCCGTAACCCCCCGCCGCCGCGTCGCACCCTGTCCTCTCGGGCGAGATGATACTGTCCAGGCCAATCACGGCCCATTCCGGAGGGATGGACAGCTTGTGCGCCCAATGGGCGACGGCGGGTGTGGAGGCGGCTGCGCTGCCGCTGCCTGGTGTCACAGGTGTGCCTTTCTGCGCTTTAGCTGGAGTGGAGGATAAGGCGAGGACCGCAAGCTCTGCCTCAGTGGGGGAGGTCGGAGGCGTGTGGAAGAGGTCTAGATGAGAACCTGGGGGAAGTGTGAGTATATGAGAGAGAGAGAGAGAGAGAGAGAGAGAGAGTGTGAGAAAAGAAAAAAGGAGTGAGAGGGAAAGGAAGCCATCTTTAAATGTCACATATTATGGGAAATGGGGTTTGCCTTGTCTTAGTCATTTGTCTGATATGTTATGTGGGTGCTGGGGAAAATGAGATGAGGTTTGGCCAGGGTTAAAACAAGCAGTTCAGAATTCTGCCATTTGTGATGTCACACCAAGAACATCAATCAACTAATCGATTAGCTTTAATTAATCAATTAGCTCTCCTTTTTAGAGCCAGGACCACTGCCTTAGTGCCTCCCTAATCTACTGCCCAGTTTTTTTTAATTTTTCCTTACTTTCGATGCCGGCCGTGTTTTTCTTTTTACCCCCTTGAATGCCGCCACCCACTTCAATGTTAGCGTTAAAAACGCATAATCTATGTTTTAAATTATGGCTATGTGTCTAATCTGCCCGTCGCTTATCAATGACTTGTTTGCAGTCAACATTGTCGAAACAGATTTTTTTTGTTTTAATCAGTTCATATCCACCGATATAGCACCGGTATAGCATTTCGAAAAGCTATCGTTCTCTCGAAAATTTCCGGAAAATAGAAAGATTCCCCCATAAACAGCATTTATTGGAATATTCTCGAATACACTAGACACGTTGTCATTTGTCGGCCTATTTATGAATCGTTTTCAAATAAACGCTAGATTATCGATAGTATATGTGTACTTATGCACGCTATAGAAGCGGGCTGAAAAATCTATTCTCTCATTTCCTCAACATCACACACACACACATACACACATAGTGCACACGCTGTTATCTCAGTGAATACAGCTCTGATTATCCTAAAACTGGTAACATAGACTCCTTACCTTAGATCAGATGTTCTCCAAAAAGATTATTCCAATTCCTGATCGCCATTCCAAATATCGATCGCGTTTATTGATTGATTATTGGCTGCTGTAAATATATATTCCACGCTGCTTTCCAACTTGCGATCACTTCCCTCATCATCAGATCCCTCGCCAGCATAATGGAGCCAGTTGGCTCCCCCCACAGGGATCCAGCAGTATAATCGAATGGCCTGCAGTTACACAGGGATAGACGATAGGGGGCGGTATTTTCCCATCTGAGCTCCTAGAGGGTCTGCTGTACCAACGGGAGACTCGGTTGATGAAATATGAATTCAGATCGCTAATATAAAAAGAAAACTACTATTCGCGTCGTCGGCACTCAACGGGGGGCATGATAAGACGACAATACACGCCGCTGGCACTCAAAGTGTTAATATATAATTTGAATAGAATAGAATGTGCTGTGTGCAGCAAAACCAGACCTTTGAAAATATGAGACCTTACAAAAAAGAAAAGATGGGGGGGGGGGGGGTGATAGTAGCATTTGGGCGTGGCCAATGAAGCCTGCTCCGCATTCCATGCAGATGAATGCAGTCAGCATCCTCTTCCTCATCTGCTGTCCCAGGCCTGATTGTGATTGATGCGGAAGAGACCCCCTCCTACCGCTTGTGAACACACACTGATCCCCCAAGCGGCCGGACTCAGACAGACGCACCCGATTCACTTAAATCTAGCAAGAGCATCTCTCACTGGCACGGCTGGGGGGGGGGGGTCTGTATTGCTTGTCCACAAATGCACACGGCATGTAGACAGAGACATTGCGAACACTACACTGGCTTCTGAGGACCTGCAGCTGGCTAAACGAGGGAGGGACTCAGACGTGCTACAGCGCCCCCGGCCCTTGTGTGTTGATGCTGTGGGATTCTGCGGACTCATCATCACTACACCGGCGGGGGGCATGATGCAGTCGTGTTTACTGTATCGGTGGCGTTCGCACAGAACGGTATCAAGGGAGCCGTTCTTCTTGTCCCGCAGGCTAATTCCCCACTAAGAGAAGAGGTACAGAGCAGGGAGGTTTAAAACAGGTGTACATTAAGGGATGCACCAGCACGGGGTCGGATACCGATTGAATATCGGGCCGATTCTCCAGTAGAATAATTCCATACCACGGGACATGACGTGCCACATGTCAGAAATCAATGTATAAGGCAAAGCAACTTCATCATAATGAATGGGGGTCGTACTTCGGTAGAAAACGGTTCCTATATGTGAAACTGCTCACAACAAGGTCTGTGGATTATCCAGGTCATTGCTTTTGAGTTTTTTGCCGATATCTCCAAAACTAGGCGAATCACACCACAATATGGATGGATTCTGGATGGATATTCCGGGTAAAGGGGGACAATATATTGTTGTTGTTTTTAGGGTGAACTGCCCCTTTAATGTTAATGAGTGACTGACGGACTATAATTCCAACAAGTTCCGTCAAGATTCATTTCAACAAGACAGATATTCAAATAAGAGCTGTAAGATCACTTCGTCAAATGACGTATTATGGGATGCTGCTTTATCAAGGGCGATGTTCAGACTGTGGGAAGAAAGGAGCAGGATGCCTCAGTGTTGTCATTAAACAGTGTAAAAATAGTTTCCTCTCTTTACCGCTGGGAGACAACGTCATCACGCTGTGAGAAGTCGTGTCGTCTCTAGACGTCTACCCAGTGTGGAACTTCTTCCATTTACATTTAGCCGACGCTTTTATCCAAAGCGACTTACAAGTTTTGTACAACAAGTTAAGTCAGCAGGAAGGGTACAACTCTATCAGCTGAGTAACAATGTTCATCAAAGTGTTAGTATATTAGGACAAGTGCATGACAGTAAGGTTAGTTAGGGTTAGAGTATTTTCTTTTCTTTTTCATTTCATTTCAGATAATGATTGAAGAAGTGCGTCTTTAGTTGACCGCGAAAGATTGAACGGGTTTCCGCTGTCCTAACTGTGGTGGGAAGGACCGAGAATAGGCGACGACCCTCCCGGAGCTCGGATAGGAGTGGGTCTGAGCACGAGCGTCTACCCAGTGTGGAACTTCTTCCGTGAGCACGTCGGCTGTTGTGTTCCATCCTATAGTTACTCTCCACTCCAGGTGGGTGTCAGGACAGGAAGAGACGATTATTCTGAAAACCATCCCGTCTTCATGAGTTTGACGGAATAGAAGATGACAAATCTGAGCATTTGTGTGATTTGTGAGAGAGAGAGAGAAAGAGAGAGAGAGAGAGAGAGAAGAGAAAAAAGAGAAGAGAGAGGATCCTACATGACAATCTGATCATTTGTGTGATAGACTACCTGTGTGTGTGAGAGAGAGAAGAGAGAGGAGAGAGAGGAGAGAGAGAGAAAGAGAGAAAGAGAGAAAGAGAGAGAGAGAGAGAGCCCTGATGACATGTGTGTGTTAGGGTGGGGAACCTGTAGGGCCGTGGCTGTCCTTGCCAGCCTGGTTACCCATGGTGGTGCGTGTGTCGCCAGGCAGAGGCTTGAAGGTCTGCCCCAGGGTCCCTTTACTCTTCCCCCAGCTTTCCCTCAAGACACACTGCAGTGTGTTGCTGAGGAGCAAGTCCACCTTGGAGTGCAGAAGAATCCCAAGTCATCAATCACAAGTGGCACTCACTGCCAAACTTCAATAGAGCATTGCATTGTATTGTGTAGGCCTACTGTACACATCGGGTCTGTTGATAGATCAAACCCTCCGTTTCTCTTGCAATAGATTCAACACGGTACGTGGAAATGTGCACACGCACGCACACACACACACACACACACACACACACACACACACTGTATCTCTCATCTGACAATCTAGAAAATCGAATTATGAAGAATGCAGAGTAAGAAGCACAATAGCATCATGGTTATGGTTCACAGCTCTCCTCCCTACAGATTTCAGTTTTTGCTCTTGGCCTATGCCTGAGAAAACTGATGAAGCTGGTTAAACGACTGGCATGCAGTGCACCCATTATTGAACCATTGCCTCAATATTGTCCACGTGCCTCAAAATAGCTCAACGAAAATATGTGCCATCAAATGAACTGGAATGTTGGGAGAGGCTGCTGTGAGCTGAAATTGACTATAGCCGATTTGGCCGGATAAAGTTGTTTCGATTAGGACCAGTCCTTTTGCAGTATAGCCCCATGTTGATGTTGTCATCATGTGTGGGCTTTGTATGACTGAGGTATTATTATCCCATGTTAGATGTCGCTAATGGCAATGCTACTATAAATCACCATCAATCAACACAGCACACGCAACGAGAACAGTGGTTACAGGTAAATCTGGTGATTCATTCATTCATCATTCATTCATTCATTCATTCATTCATTCATTCATGCATCGTACGTACCTGCCAACATATGAGCGTCCGAAATTGTGGTCATAGACGATTTTCTCCTTCTCAAACGCCCGTAGGCTCCAGAGCTCGCTTTTCTCGTCCCGTCCCCAAAACGGTCAAATGTAGGTTCGGGAAGGTTGTCTGCTCATTTAGTCCAGAACACACATGACGCTCAATCAGGGTCCCGTTCTGAACTCCGTACCGCCTCAAATTCAATGCGACAAAACTGGCGAGAGACTGACAAACGGGCGGCTCTCTAGCTGCCGAACCCCCGATCAAACAAGAAGCAGCGAAACGTGGTCGCCTGTAACAAGGATTCAATAAATGTTTTTACATTACACAGGATATGTGTTATCCAGCGATCTGGAACAGAATATGCTGGGGAATTCCAATGAGCAATTATATCTTTTGTTAATGCAGGTGTGGCGGCCAGGTGACATGCAGATCCAGTTAGTTAGGCGCTTAACTGTACATGATTATTCAACTTGACAATGTAAGAAATGTAGTCTGGCAGGACTCGAGCTCAGTGCTGCTACATGGGAGTAAGCCTGTTGGGTCCATACCGTAACCATACGTATAAGGAAACAAGGTGCCACAAACGTCTTTCTCTGGTCTGCATCCCCTTAACAATTGTGTGTATTGAGCCGTACTGTATTTGTACCCATTATGCAATCTGTTAAATAAAGTTTTCATTCATTTATTCATTCACATGCTTTTTAAAGGCCAATCGTCTTTCCAATTTTGCAGAAAGCAACATACAACTACTGCTTGACCTGACTCCTAGAACCCACCTCACCCCTGCGCCCTGCCCACTTTGCCAACCTAGGATGGCTTAGAGTAGACGACAGAGTACAGCAACTTGCAATGGGCCTGGTCTAAGATGCTACACGACCAAGGTACCCATGTACATGTCAAAATACTTCCCAAAGGTCAGTGAATATATATTATATACCACGACCACACCACCAGAGGGAGCTCCACAAATCATGTTAAACCCAGATTCGGCTCAAACAAGGGACTAAACACGTTTCGCAATTATGCCACATCAATGTGGAACGAACGCCCTACCTAAAGCTGTAAAGGAATGTGAATCACTACCCACTTTCAAAAACACTCTCAAAGAACACTTACGGGAGACTGCAATTCGAAACGGGCCCCTACAAATGTCCTAACCCAGTTGTACAGTAAAGACCAAGTATGGCTTTGTCAGTATTCCAATGTACAGTGTACAGTGTGTTCCCCCCCTACCCCCCCCCCCCCCACCTCCAATGTACAGCCCCACCCACCCAACCCCACCCCAACTACCCAACCTCCTCCAATGTACAGTTTCTATGTCAAATGTATATACACTCTTTTTCTGGAAACTTTTTGTATCACAAACAGTACTGTATTTGCAAATCTGGAATGTCATAAATGTAGCAGTAGACCTACTGTCTATCTGTATGTCGTGTGTGTCATATGATGAATTGAAAATGGGGGGCCCTGATGTAAACAAGACGAAAGTCTTTCTCTGGTCTGCATCCCCTTAACAATTGTGTGTATTGAGCTGTACTGTACTGTACCCATTCTGCAATCTGTTACTTTTCAATCAATCAATCAATCAATCAATCAATCAATCAATCAATCAATCAATCAATCAAATTAAAGGGTTTAATTAAGGGTGTCAGATGCTTTATGATGTGTTTTTCATTATCCCTGTGAGTGGTAAGTTGAGTCTGTGACCCATGGCTCATGTTAGTAGACTGTCGGTGGGGAGTGACCCACCAGAAACACAGTGACAGGCCTATGACATAAGGGTCCCAAACCCACTGAAACCTTGGAATGATCTCTAAATAAAGTGTAGTTAAGGGTGACCTCTAGTGTCTGTTTATTATATCAACACTTTGCTGTCAGTGTTTTATGCTTTTTCCCAGGTAGGTGTGGACTGAGCCTTATTTCTGCTGTAACCAGTCTGAACACATTACTGCATGCCAGCCACAAGGTGATCCATCATGTAAACAGGTATCATACTTGGCCTAGTTTGCTATCTGAACCAATGGTTTTAACTCGTAAAATAAGAGCCCAAAAAGTCATAGGGGTCCGGCTTTTAATTGAAATTACAAGTGGACACACACACTGACACACACAGGCACGTGCACACATAGAGCCCAAGGGGTGCTCGAGCACCTGCCTTTTTGAGCCTCATAAAAAAAAGTTTCGTTTTACGCCTTTCGTTACGCATATAGACTGCCCTTCCAAATGAAAAATGTCAGGATAGAATCAAAATATTAGGTAAAGAGAGAGAGATGCCCCATATTTCATTGCAGTTTGCACGGCTCCTCTTCCTCCTCCTCCTGCTCTTAAACATCCTGCTCCTCCTCCTCCTCCTCCTCCTCCTCCTCCTCATCTTCCTCATCTTCCACTTCCTCTTCCTCCTCCTCCTGCTCCTCCTCCTCCTCCTCCTCCACGGGGAGCAGCGTACTGGCTCATGTAAAATGGCAGGCCATGCATTATGCAGCAGCTTAGGCCAAAGCGCTGGATCTTCATGTCCTCGGCTACAGTCCACTTGTCGCTGCTCTGGTCGTAGTGCTCCACGTTGCCTCCGACCACAAAGAGCAGGTCGTCCAGCACCGCGATGCCAAAGTAGCTGCGGGGGGTGAGCATGGCGGGCAGGGCTCTCCAGGAGTCAGTCAAGGGGCTGTAGGCCTCCGCGCTACGCAGGGCGTGTCCATCGTCCCACCCTCCCACCTGAGGACAGGACACATGAGAGGAATGTTTTAGTGTGTGGCTCAGGCAGGCAGACACTGTATTAATCCATTTAGGGAAATGAGGGCATCACAGAAGCATTGAAAGTCAAATGATACATATCTATAAAAATATCTAGTATAAAGCATTTGTCTCTGTGTGCACCTACCTCATAGACTTGTCCTCCATACGCAGCCACTCCCACTTCGCTACGCCTGCTGCTCATGGGGGCGATCAGAGTCCACTGGTCGGTGTCTGGGCTGTAGCACTCAGCTGTGAACAGACACTCCATCTCGTTTTCGCCACCACAGATGTAAACCTGTAATAAGAAAGAATATTCTAATTTAGTTTATATATTCCATTTGATTTCATTCTACTTTAATTGTCTGTTAATGTTGATGCACCAAAGGACCCAGACACATCTTTTGTATGTGCAAGCTGACTTGGCAATAAAGACATTTATGATTTCTGATCTAACGTTCCTTGTGTTCATCTAGCACCCTGTGTCCCTCAGTTCCACCCACCTTGCCCTGGAGGGCTGCTGCCCCGGGGGCGTTCCTGTGCTCCAGCATGGGTGAGATCACTGTCCACTGGTTGGTTTCAGGCTCGTAGCGTTCTGTGGTGTTCAGTACCACGCGTCCGTCGAACCCTCCCATGGCGTAGATACAGCCGCCCAACGCGACCACGCTGAGGTAACTGCGGCGTGAGTGCATGGGAGCCGCCTGCAGCCAGCTGCGAGTGACGGGGTTGAACCTGCGCACACTGTTGAGAGCCTCTGCGCCATCCAAGCCACCGACACAGTAGACCAGACCGTGGAGATAAGCGGTGCCGTGGCGATAAGCGGTGCCGTGGCGGTGCCCCTCAACGCTCACGTCCATCCATCCACCGGCTCGGATATTGTAAGCCTCCATGCCACCCCAGCCTCCAATGGCCAATAGGACCTCCTGGGGCAGGCGTGGACGCATCAGGGGGTTTGGGAGCCTGTCGGAGCCAGAGTGGTTCAGGACGCTGAGGATGAGGGGCCTGCAGTCGTGGCTGTCCCTCACCACAGGGTTGTTCTGGACGTTGTTCAGCAAGTAGTCAGGCCTCATCAAGCCCATGCGAACCTGGGAAGAGACAAGCAGACAACTTAGACATCAACTTAGACATCGGTTGTAGACGGTTTCTGTTGCTAGGGAACAGTTTGGACCCAAATGTTTGAGAACCACTGTACTAGGGAATGTAATGCACAGTAATACAATTAGTTACCTTGGGCAGCAGCAAAGGGATGTGTGTTTTACGCTCCTCACGGGAGTGGTCGATCCAACGGAGGACGGCCTCGAACACTGTCTCCTCGCTCTTCACGTTCAGATCATCCCTCTCGATGATGTCCACCAGTTGCTGCAGGGACAGCTCCACAAACTCCTGTGAGACGTGCAACATCTCCTCAAAGTGGCACATGATGAAGAGATGGGCCTTGCGTCTCAGGTCAGGGCAGTAGATGTCCGCCAACCTCCAGATGCCGACACAGTTTTCCAGAGACAGCTGGCCTTCTATGAAGTCAGAGCACGCTCCTACTATGCCAGTGACGCGAAGCTGGTCTGCAGCCACCAGAAGCTCTTGCACGTTCTCTGCTGTCACCAGCACAAAGCGTGTGTAGGCGTACTCTATGATGAGCTGCATCATACCCGGGGACACCCCAGGGATAGTGTAGACTGCTTTCTCTGAGTCGCTCCAGCGAGTGAAGAGGGCTCTGTGGGACGCAGAGTATAGAGATATCTGATGAGTAAACAGTAAGCAACATTCTGTCCTGTGTAGTAATATATTTTCACTGTAGAAGTATAGGGTCTTAGCACAGTAGAAGTATAGTATCGTTTTACAGTAGAAGTGCAGTATATTATCTGTTTACAGTAGAAGTACAGTATAGTATCTGTTTACAGTAGAAGTGCAGTATAGTATATTTTTACAGTAGAAGTACAGTATAGTATCTGTTTACAGTAGACGTACAGTATAGTATCTGTTTACAGTAGAAGTACAGTATAGTATATGTTTACAGTAGAAGTACAGTCTAGTATCTGTTTACAGTAGAAGTGCAGTATAGTATATTTTTACAGTAGAAGTACAGTATCTGTTTACAGTAGAAGTACAGTATAGTATCTGTTTACAGTAGAAGTACAGTATATTATCTGTTTACAGTAGAAGTGCAGTATTATTTTTACAATAGAAGTACAGTATAGTATATGTTTACAGTAGAAGTACAGTATATTATCTTTTTACAGTAGATGTACAGTATATTATCTGTTTACAGTAGAAGTACAGTATAGTATCTGTTTACAGTAAAATTACAGTATGGTCTGTGTAACTGAGGGGTACAATTCCCTGACTGTATTGTTAGATATGGTATTTAATACCACTACCTCTTGTACTTTAACTTCTGGCCATCCAGTACATGATATAAGTATGATGAACACTTTCCCACCTGATGAAACGAATCCACACAAATGTACAAATCGAAGGTTTAATATAGCAAAAGGTATATACAACGTTCACTTGTTTACACTTATGGTTTGAAATATGCACTTGTATGGCAAATGAGTATTCGTAGGTAAATCAACATTTGAATGTCCAATCTCTGGTTACGCAGGGAGTAAGTATACAACCTGGATATTTAGGAAACTATAGCGATGGTACTTAAATGATTATAGCTGGATACACTAAGGGGGGGGGGGGGGTCCCGCTGGTTGTAAGACAGTAGGAGGGGGGGGTTAGAGAAGCCGCTGGCGGTATCCCATCTGGCCGACGGTTTCTTGGGAGAATTCAAAGTCTTGAACACGGTGCCCACAGAACCTCGGTCCGCAGACGAATACAGCTGGACCCTCTGTGGACGGTAGCTGCCGGTCCACAACGGAGAGACGTGAGGCGACCTCACTGGTGTAGAGCGCCGTCTCACCTGGAGTCCTCTCCGGGGGGTAGTTCCAACACTCCGCAGTGTTGGCCTTTATCCATGGAATAATCAAAGCACCCAAAGCATAATCCAAGCCGTGGAAGGCTCGCCGTCGTCCGGGTAGAGTAATCCAATATACAGGTCCAGTCGCCCTGGCCCGGAGCTCCTCGGATGCAAGCACCACTAGGGGTCTGCCCAGCCTGGTTAAGCGTCCAGATAACGTCAGGAACGATGGGGGTACTGATAACTTTAGAACTCTAACCGAACGATGCACCATACATAAATAGACTATTATTAGCTTAATAGAATACGTCCAACTCGACGGTATAGTGCCAAACTATGACTATTCAACTATTAATCTACACGATATCTCAATGCCTATTCTGAGGCCAAGTAGGCCTTACTACACCACACGTGCGTCGTGGGGAGGCTTTGCGTCTGTCACTCTGTTGGAGGGTAAAGAACTGGACTAAAAGAAAAGTTCTACTTTACTTGCGCCATATATATATGCGCTATGAACAAATAGTACCATTCGTATTTCGCCCGACATATTCCTGCGCGGAACCGGGGCTTGCCACGACATGTTGGGCGGCACGATTGAACTTGGACCTAGGGGTATGGCAACCTGGCGCCAGGTTCTCGTCCAATGGTAGAATGAAACTATTATGGGCTGTTTAGTAGACTAAAGGGATATTCAGTGCATATTGTACAAGGAATATACAGGGGATATCAAACGATATGCAAATACAATTAAATATATATATATAAATAAATATATATATTCGGTTTAATCTGATCCTTCACAACAGCCGCCCCCTAATTAGTCCCACCTAATTAGCTAAGCAGAGACAGATTAACCGCAGTGTCTACCACTCAAGGTCCGCTGTAAGGGTCAGTCAACTCACAAAGTCATGGGGTCATGGTCATCATCGATAGTATCTGGGAGTCGGGGCAGTTCTATGAGCCTCGCCACGGGACGTGTGTAAGTGCGCCCTTGGACGAGTACTTCAGCTGCTCGGACCTTGCCATCGGCACCGGTGATCACTTTGCTTACGCGGCCAGCCGGCCACATAGCTCTGGGTAGTGACTGGTCAATAATCATGACGACTGTTCCTTCTGTCAAATTGTCTCTCTCTTTTACCCACTTCTGGCGGGTCTGTAGAGACGGTAGGTAGTGGAGTAGAAAGCTGCTCCAAAACTTGTCAGCTAGTACTTGACTGTACCTCCACATTCTTCGGCCGTTCGCTTCTTCAGGCCTGTACATTGTCTGGTAAAGTTGGTCCCGTGATCAGACAACAATGTAGACGGTTTTCCTTTCCGTGATGTGAATCTTCGGAAGGCCATAAGGAATGAGTCTGTGCTCATGGTCGGAAGGAGCTCGATATGTATCGCTCTGGTGGTCATGCATTTGAATACAATACCCCACCGCTTCTCGGTGCCTCTTCCTCTCTTTATATACAACGGGCCAAAGCAGTCCATGCCTGTGGAGTGGAATGGCTTGTCGCCGATTCGGAGGCGACAGGGGGGTAAGTCAGCCATCCGTGGTATGCTGGGCTGCGCGCGCCACTTACGGCAGTCTAGACAGGTTCGCTGGAAGCGCCGTACTGCTTCTCTGCCTTGCAGTATCCAATAACGACGTCTGATCTCCGCGAAGACTCTCTCTGCTCCTGCGTGGTGTACATCCTCGTCGTATTTCTTTATGATCAGCTCTGTGACCTTGTGTCGGCTGTTCAAGACGATCGGGTACTTAATGTCATCTGGTAGATCGGGGGCTCTCCGCAGGCGACCACCCACTCTGATGAGATTATGGGCGTCACTCTCTGGTGCCAGGTGAATCAGTCTGCTGTCTGATGGGACGGGGTTTCCTCCCTGTAGACAGTCTAGCTCATCGGGGAACGAGTCTCTCTGGGCTCGTTGTAGTAGAAGAAGTTCTGCTTCTTCGTAGTCAGCTGCTGACATGTCAGTGGTGGACTGAATCTCTGGGTGGTGCCGCAGGAATGTTCTTTGCTGCGCACTCTCTAGGGTAATGCAGTCATCTATGTTGGGGTCTGTGGAGGCGACTGTGCTCAGTCCACAGAACATAGGTTTCTTGTTCTCAGCCTCCTCGTTACTTGCTTCCCGCGGGGTGGGCGTAGGCCACTCTCCTTCCGGGAGCTTGAAGAATTCTGGTCCGTCACTGTAGATGTTGCGACGGGTTAGGTCATCCAGAGACATTCCCCGGGTGATGACGTCAGCTGGGTTGTGTTTGGTGTCCACATACCGCCAGCTCGCTGCTTCTGTTAACTCTTGAATCTCGGTGACTCTGACTCCCACGAAGACTTTGTATCTGCATGAATCAGACTTGATCCATGTGAGTACTGTCGTGGAATCTGACCACAAGATTGTTCTGTGCACCGGAATGGTGAGTTCACGTTGGATTAACGTGGCTAGATGCGCTCCTGCTAGGGCTGCGCAGAGCTCTAGACGTGGGATAGATTGTTGCTTACGTGGGGCTATTCTTGAGCGGGCCAGGATGAAAGCAGTGTGTATCTTTCCTCCTTTCTCTTGGGCACGCAAGTAGGCCACCGATCCGTAGGCTACTTCGGAGGCGTCGCTGAAGACGTGTAGATCAATCTCGCATGTCTCTGGCCTCACTGTGGATGGGAAGTAGCTGCGGCGTATATTGACGCCTGGGAGTGAGCGGAGTTCCGTCTCCCACTCTCTCCATGTTGAGGCAAGGTGTGCAGGTATTGGGTCGTCCCAGCCCTGGTCCTTGTCCCATAGTGCTCGTACAATCATCTTTGCCCTGGTGGTGTAAGGTAGAATACATCCCAACGGGTCATATTGTCTGGCGAGTGTTCTGTACACACTCCGTCTGGTGGTCGGTATCGCCGTCGACCTTCCCTGCTCTGGAGCTAAGGGTTTGTGTCTATAGTGGAGCGAGTCTGTTTTGAAGCGCCAGACTAGTCCTAGTGTCATTTCTTGGGCTTCTCCTGGGATTGTCGCCATCCAGGTCTCGCTGCTGGCAGCCTTGTCCGCGGGGGAGAGGCTGCGCAATATGTGCGGGTCACTGCTGGCCCACTGCCTGAGATCAAAGCCGCCTTTGATCAGGGAGGCGCGTAACTTGATTAGGAGAGCCTCGGCTTCTTCTTGAGTCGAAACGCTTTGTAAACAGTTGTCCACGTAGAAACTGTTCTTCACACTGTGTTGGACCTCTTCATCTGCTGTTGGGTCCTCTGCGACGTGTTTCTGTAGTGCAAATGTAGCACAGCACGGGCTGCATGTGGTTCCGAAGGGGAGTACTTCCCACTGGTAGATGGCTGGGTTCTCATCTCCGATCCTCTCTCTCCATAGGAACCGCAGCAGGGGCTTGTCCTCCTCTACTAGTCTCACCTGCAAGAACATCCCTTTGATATCCCCGCTGATAGCCACCTTGTCCTGGCGGAAGCGCAGTAGCACGCCTAGTAGGGAGGGGCCGAGTGTGGGGCCGGGCAAGAGCTCTTTATTCAGATTTTGGGATCCGATCTGGTAGCTGCAGTTAAACACAATGCGATCCTTGCCGTTGTGATGGACCTTGTGATGCGGCACGTACCATGATTCGGTCGTCTGATCGGCCTCTTTAATGTCAATCTTTGTTACGTGTCCCGCTGTGATTAGCTTCTCAATCTCAGCGCGGTACACACTCTCTTGAGCGGGGTCTTTGGCTAGGCGCCGCTCCGTGTTCAATAGATAGCGCTCCGTGGCGTCTTTCTTTGCATGAAAGGTGGGCATTCCCTCTCGCCTCAGGAGTGGAGTTGCGTATCTCATCACTCCGCCGACTGTGACTCTCTTTGTCCCCTGCTCGAGTAGGTTGATGGCGTAAATGTCTTCTTTAGAACGAATATCTTCCTTTTCGTTCTTAAAGGGCATTGTCTCTAATGTCCATAGCCTCTCGACATGCTGCAGGAGAGTGGTGTCTTCTTCTGTCGTTCTGGAGTGGAGGCAGCTAGTGGCTGCCGTTCGGTTGAGAGATTTAGCGAGGGGGCCTTGTAGGGTCCACCCTAGGCGGGTCTCGACTGCTGCAGGACAGCCTCGGGGTCCTGTATGAACCCGGTCAATCGGGACTATGAGTTCTGCATGGTCGGAGCCTATCAGCAGGGTCGGGGTAGCGCCGTCTATGAGCGGGATAGGTAATTGGCGCAGGTGCACATATTTATCCATCAACTTGGTGACAGGGTAGGTGTACTGCGATAGTCCTATTTCTTGGCTGGTGAAAGCATTTGTAATCTTGTACCGTCGCTCTGGCTGCCCGTTTGCTGCGATAGTGAAGGAGACATTCTCGCCCTTTATCGTCTTTAAATCTCTTCTTATTGTCCGAATCGTCATTTCGTTCTTGCTCCCCCGCAGTCCCAGCTGGGCCGCAGCGGACGCGAGCAGAAGGGTCTTCTCTGACCCGTCGTCAAGGACGGCGTAAGTGTCCATGACTTTATCTTGGTAGCTCAATGTCACACGGACTACCTTTAAGAGCACTTGGGCGCCGCTGCTGCTGGCGGGGTCAATGTACATGACACTTGCCTTGGTGCCGCTCCGTGGGGCAGGTGGAGGCCGTCTTCCGTTACTTTCGTGTAGTATATCTAGATGGGCTCCATCGCACCGGCTGCACCTTTTCTTTAGGCGGCATTCGGCTGCCATGTGGGGCCGCGCACATCGATAACAGCGCCTGTTGGACTTTATCCATTGACTCACTTCTTCTGCATTCATCTTTGTGAATAGGTCACATTGTGACAGCCAGTGTTCTTTCTCACAGTAGGGACACGCTATCTTCCACTTCTCTTTTCTCGAGGGGGTGCTGTGACTCTTACTGCTCGGTACTGACTCTGATTGGTGCATGACAGTCACCGATCTTCTTCCATCATTTATTCTCCTGGGTCCCTCTCTGGAGCTTGGCGTGCTCCGCCCGAATGTATCTAGTCGTAAGCTGCTGACTTCTCTCGCCAGGAAGTCGGCTAGATCAAGGAGGGATGGCTCGGGGCCGTTGGGATCCCGGTAATCTCTCTGCCGCCTAAAGCGCTCCTGTCTTGCGGGTGGCAGCTTCTCCAAAATCCTCTCGACGTTAGAGTTGGCGTATAGCTCATGCATGCCCTTCTCCCGTTGCGCTCCCAGCATCCCTACCAGGGACTGCACTTTGATTGACAGGTCGTCTAGTGAGCGATTGTCTGTGGCTGGGGGTAGGCGATCAATATGCCTTATCTCTTGGATTACGTAATCCCATATACGTCCATATCTCTGGTCCAGCGCCGCTAGGGCCGCTGTGTATGGTGTCGAAGAGGTGGCATAGGCTAGCGCTATATTGTGCGCTCGCGGTACTTTCAGGTGCTTCAGTAATATTGCATACTTGTGGCGTTCATCAGCGACATCCACCATCATTGTCTCTAAGCACATCCGGAGCTCCGTGTACTGTGCTCGACTCTCATAGGCGAAGTCTGGGAATGACGGCGTGGCAATGTATGACGCCGTGGATGGCTGATACATCGGCGAGCGTTGGGGGAGAGACCTCCTGGGCGAGTCCCCTCTTGCGCCTCGCTGTGGGCTGGTACTGACAGGGTACCATGGCCCGCTGGTCCAGGTGCTATTCCTCGGGGCTGGTCGTGCGTCGTGCTCACCCGTGAATAGAGTCGGGGGTCTGTAGCGCAGTGCCGCGGGGGTATAGCCTGGACTGTATGGGACCTCCTGGTCCGGTGGAGTACTGTGCTGTCGTCGGGCTTGGTTCTCCTCCTCTCCCTCTTCTTCCTCTATCAGATCTTCCAGATCCTGTAATCGTTTATTTAGCTTCTCCGCAGTGTATGCCGCTCCTTCCTTGTAGCTGGGTCTCGCTTGGACCGGTCTGGGAAGGGGGTCTGCGGGGGGTCTAGACTCGGTCTGTTGGTCAAGTTCAGGGTCGCTTGCTCGTTGAGGGGACGCTGCCCTTGACTGTTGTCTCGACGAGTTCCTTGAACCCCTGGCGGAGGGGGAGGGTGTTGCCTTGCGGATCAGCTGCTCCATTAGCTGCGCTTGTAACTTGTTGCGCTCGACTTCGCGCTTGGTGAGATCTGCTTCTCTTTGGGCACCGGCAGCGGCGCGCTGGGCGGCGGCCCGGTCTCTTGCCATATTCTCTTCTGTCTGAAGGCGTCTCATCTCCAGGCGTGTGCGCTCTTCTTCGCTCCGTTGTTGCGCTTGGAGTTGTTCGCGCTCGCTAAGCGCCTGTGCTTGGAGACGGTCTCTTTCAATGGTAAAATGTTCGCGCTCGCTAAGCGTCTGCGCTTGGAGTCGATCGCGTTCGGTAGAGGCTGTCAGGCTGACGAGGAACGCCTGTTGTAGCATCCTCTCCGCTTCGCTGGGGGAAGGCGGTTGTGGAGGTGAGCCGCTCCTGCGTGAGCCGCTCCTGGGGGTACTCGTTGGGGAGTCCTGGAGCTCTATTTCCTCGGCGCTCTCCTCCTCTTCTTCCGTGCAGAGTTCTCTCTCTGTAGGGTTGTCTTCCTCCCAGGGCTGGTCGGGGACTACTTCTTGGGTAGTGGCGGGGGGTAAAGGCATGTCCGCTCCCTCCTGGTC
Source organism: Notolepis coatsorum (assembly GCF_963971535.1). Taxonomy (NCBI): domain Eukaryota; kingdom Metazoa; phylum Chordata; class Actinopteri; order Aulopiformes; family Paralepididae; genus Notolepis; species Notolepis coatsorum. The sequence continues at coordinate 131,577,101 of NC_140169.1, read as the reverse complement.
CCCACCGTGAGCTTGGTCAATTACATTAGGACCTACTAGGGCCTCTGTGGTCGGGGAAACCTGGTCGTTAAGGTCAGACATAATTTTACTTTCTACTTTTACCGTGTTTACCGTTTGTCGAAGGCTAGGTAGTTGACTGACAGTGTAAGCCTCTAAGTACTGAGGTGTCTGTCGTCTGCGCCGCGGGCGTTCTAGGTTAGGAGGATCGTTTCGTGGAGTGTTCATCATAGGCCATTTCAATATTAATAACACTATATTAATATTACACTAGTTACCCTCCGGCTCGAAGGACCAATTGTAACTGAGGGGTACAATTCCCTGACTGTATTGTTAGATATGGTATTTAATACCACTACCTCTTGTACTTTAACTTCTGGCCATCCAGTACATGATATAAGTATGATGAACACTTTCCCACCTGATGAAACGAATCCACACAAATGTACAAATCGAAGGTTTAATATAGCAAAAGGTATATACAACGTTCACTTGTTTACACTTATGGTTTGAAATATGCACTTGTATGGCAAATGAGTATTCGTAGGTAAATCAACATTTGAATGTCCAATCTCTGGTTACGCAGGGAGTAAGTATACAACCTGGATATTTAGGAAACTATAGCGATGGTACTTAAATGATCATAGCTGGATACACTAAGGGGGGGGGGGGGGGGGTCCCGCTGGTTGTAAGACAGTAGGAGGGGGGGGTTAGAGAAGCCGCTGGCGGTATCCCATCTGGCCGACGGTTTCTTGGGAGAATTCAAAGTCTTGAACACGGTGCCCACAGAACCTCGGTCCGCAGACGAATACAGCTGGACCCTCTGTGGACGGTAGCTGCCGGTCCACAACGGAGAGACGTGAGGCGACCTCACTGGTGTAGAGCGCCGTCTCACCTGGAGTCCTCTCCGGGGGGTAGTTCCAACACTCCGCAGTGTTGGCCTTTATCCATGGAATAATCAAAGCACCCAAAGCATAATCCAAGCCGTGGAAGGCTCGCCGTCGTCCGGGTAGAGTAATCCAATATACAGGTCCAGTCGCCCTGGCCCGGAGCTCCTCGGATGCAAGCACCACTAGGGGTCTGCCCAGCCTGGTTAAGCGTCCAGATAACGTCAGGAACGATGGGGGTACTGATAACTTTAGAACTCTAACCGAACGATGCACCATACATAAATAGACTATTATTAGCTTAATAGAATACGTCCAACTCGACGGTATAGTGCCAAACTATGACTATTCAACTATTAATCTACACGATATCTCAATGCCTATTCTGAGGCCAAGTAGGCCTTACTACACCACACGTGCGTCGTGGGGAGGCTTTGCGTCTGTCACTCTGTTGGAGGGTAAAGAACTGGACTAAAAGAAAAGTTCTACTTTACTTGCGCCATATATATATGCGCTATGAACAAATAGTACCATTCGTATTTCGCCCGACATATTCCTGCGCGGAACCGGGGCTTGCCACGACATGTTGGGCGGCACGATTGAACTTGGACCTAGGGGTATGGCAACCTGGCGCCAGGTTCTCGTCCAATGGTAGAATGAAACTATTATGGGCTGTTCAGTAGACTAAAGGGATATTCAGTGCATATTGTACAAGGAATATACAGGGGATATCAAACGATATGCAAATACAATTAAATATATATATATAAATAAATATATATATTCGGTTTGATCTGATCCTTCACAACAGTCTGTCTAACCCTTTCCTTTCCGGGTAATGCTCATTATTGTTTAACCCTTTCCCCACCCCCTGCCTATGCCTCATTGGGACAGGTCTCTACTTGCCAATCAGGAAGGGTACTGCTTTGGGGAGAAAGTATATCATCCATCATTACTGCCATCGGGCGTGGGAGGGCACAGGAAGTATTGGGGGAAGTGTGGGTGTGTGGGGAGCAACTGCTAATCGCCCTGGGGGGCAAGAAGGACCAGCGCACCACCCCTAGGTTAATGAATCCTAGGCCCCATCCACTCCCTCTGCTAAACCTCCACTCCAATACTCCTGGCCTACAGTCGGGGACTCAGCCGGACCCAGCTCTGCTGCGTTCCCACTACCAGGTGGCAGTGTACATCCACTCCCATAAAGCAGGGATAATCCACCCTGCTACATATATATATATCTGTATGTCATGCATGTCTTAAATGTCATGATTATATTAGTTTAGATGATTAGATTAGATTCTTATATCTGTATGTTGTGTATGTCATAAATGTCATGAATTGAAAATGGGGGACCCTGATGTAAACAAGACGAAAGTCTCTCTGGTCTGCATCCCCTTAACAATTGTGTGTATTGAGCTGTACTGTACTGTACCCATTCTGCAATCTGTTAATTAAAATGTTCAATCAATCAGTATATATTTGTTATTTATTTTTGGTATAGTGCTTAACAAGCATAATTTAATGTTGCCCAGTTGTGGTTTGTTGAGGGGCAATACGTATCAAAAGTTCCAAAACATCTATTGTGTTTGTATTTGTATTATCCACTATATAAACATAGTAATTATAATATCTACATACATGGGATTTGATTGGAGGCTAGTCTCACTTTGTCCCACAGCAACATTAAAATAGTTTAGATTTGTGTATGTTGTTTATGTAACAAATTTACTTGAAAGTAACGCAATAGTTACTGTCTGAAGTAACTAGTTACTTTTATAATTTGTAACTGAGTAAGTAATTTAGTTACTACTTTTTTAAGTAACTTGCCCAACACTGGTGACATCACAACGGAACATGTTTGAGTTCAATTTGAATAATTTAAATAATATGTTGACATTAAAAAAGAACAAATAAAATGATAAAAAAACGACATAAAACAATGATACAAATTATAATAAAATATTTAAGTAAAATGTATAGAAATAAAGAAAAATAAGACAATGAAATAAAGATAATAATTCATTTAAAAGCTATTTTAAAAAGGTACGTTTTGAGCAGTGCCAACCGAGTCTGCTGTCCTAACAGACTTGGGGTCTGTAGGGTAAGCACTTATTCCCTCCGCCCTGAACATTTATGGAGATGTATGGGCCTTTTAAGTCAGTGATAAAAGTGTCTTTCAAGGATAAGTGAGCTTATTATTATAGTTCAATATTCAATATTTGATCACCAAAACCCCCCAAAAAGCATAAAAAGGCCCCTCCCTGCCCAAAAAGGGCCCCCAAAAATAGCACAGGCCCAGTGCCCTTTTCAGCCTTTGAGCACCTGCCCCTCTAAAGTCCTGTGCACGTCCCTGGACACACACACAGTGGAATATGTTTATTCAACTGTTAAAGCAGCTAATTAATACACTGTGAATAGTATGGGTTATTATTACAAGAGGGAAATCGCAGAATTTATATCAATAAACTGTGACGTTGAGATTAATCTAACAGAGCCAAAGATTATAATCCATACCTCTGGGCCTTGCTTTCATTTAGGCATCATATCATGCTTATAGAAATATACACACTGTATACATACAGTACATTCCGTTGGAATGTATTCCGGACATTTAATTGCAGATGCTTTCATTGTGCAAATCTCTGTTCCTCGTCTTGCCTCTGCCTTAAAGCGATCATGTGATCATGACAATATTGTCACAAGGAAAGATGAAATTACCTACCTGGGTTCCATCCTAGAGGCTAATCTTTCCTGTGACAAAATGGCATCCAATGTACTAAAAAAAGTCAATCAACGAACTCGATTCTTGTACCGGATCTCCTCCCTGGTAAACAAGAATACCCTGAAGACTCTGGCAGGAGCACTCATTCAAGGGTACTACGACTATGCTTGCACCTCATGGTACCAAAGCACCTCAAAGGCACTAAAAACCAAATTACAAACATCTCAAAACAAACTAGTCAGACTACTGCTTGACCTGACTCCTAGAACCCACCTCACCCCTGCACACTTTGCCAACCTAGGATGGCTTAGAGTAGACGACAGAGTACAGCAACTTGCAATGGGCCTGGTCTACACTCTACAAGATACACTACACGACCAAGGTACCCATGTACATGTCAAAATACTTCCCAAAGGTCAGTGAATACCACGATCACAACACCAGAGGGAGCTCCACAAATCATGTAAAACCCAGATTCGGCTCAAACAAGGGACTAAACACGTTTCGCAATTATGCCACAACAATGTGGAACGCCCTACCCAAAGCTGTAAAGGAATGTGAATCACTACCCACCTTCAAAAACACTCTCAAAGAACACCTACGGGAGACTGCAATTCAAAACTGGCCCCTACAAATGTCCTAACCCAGTTGTACAATAAAGACCAAGCATGGCTTTGTCAGTATTCCAATGTAACAGTACCCAACCCCCCCCACCTCCAATGTACAGCCCCACCCAACCCCACCCCACCTACCCAACCTCCTCCAATGTACAGTTTCTATGTCAAATGTAGGTCAGTATTCCAATGTACAGTGTCCCCCCCCCCTCCAATGTACAGCCCCACCCCACCTACCCAACCTCCCCCAATGCACAGTTTCTATGTCAAATGTATATACAATCTTTTTCTGGATTTTTTTAGTATCACAAACAGTACTGTATTTGAAAATCTGGTATGTCATAAATGTATAGATGTAGCAGTACTGTCTATCTGTATGTCGTGTGTGTCATATGATGAATTGAAAATGGAGGACCCTGATGGAAACAAGACGAAAGTCTTTCTCAGGTCTGCATCCTCTTAACAATTGTATGTATTGAGCTGTACTGTACTGTACCCATTCTGCAATCTGTTAATAAACTTTTCAATCAATCAATCAATCAATCAATCAATGTGTAATTGTGGCACCTGCTGGCCACAAGCGGTACTTCCTCAATGTTTTCAGTATATTTCCCACAAGTGTCTTTCTTTACTCTGTCACATATGCATGCTTTCTTTTTTTGTATGCAGACTTTCTGCAGCGCCCAATGCCTCCATGTTCTGTGGGCAAAGAAACGATCACATCAAATTGTTTTTCTAGGCATACATCTGGTATCACGAGAAGTCTGCCCATGCTAGTCGCACCAGACCATTTGAGGCTACAGCGGCGTAAGTGAGGTGTGTTGAAACGGCGGTGGTCTGTTAAATATATACACTCCAGAACTTAATTAATTACTAGAGAAATTACACATTGCCACTCTAAACAACATTGTCGTTCTGAGGTTACAGTGCAATTGACACTGGTGAAAGGTAATGTCCATTCCTTGTTATTATTATATCTGTCCATCCATCCAATTAGCAGAGAGAGGATGGTGAGGCCAACAAGTATCTGAGAGGTCGCTGGTTCGATCCCCAGCACTACAGGTGGCCCTGCCCAAACTGTTCCAGGGGCACTGCACTACAGGTGGCCCTGCCCAAACTGTTCCAGGGGCCCTGCCCAAACTGTTCCAGGGGTGCTGCACTACGGGTGGCCCTGCCCAAACTGTTCCAGGGGCGCTGCACTACGGGTGGCCCTGCCCAAACTGTTCCAGGGGTGCTGCACTACGGGTGGTTCTGCCCAAACTGTTCCAGGGGTGCTGCACTATGGGTGGCCCTGCCCAAACTGTTCCAGGGGTGCTGCACTACGGGTGGCCCTGCCCAAACTGTTCCAGGGGCGCTGCACTACGGGTGGCCCTGCCCAAACTGTTCCAGGGGTGCTGCACTACGGGTGGCCCTGCCCAAACTGTTCCAGGGGCGCTGCACTATGGGTGGCCCTGCCCAAACTGTTCCAGGGGCGCTGCACTACGGGTGGCCCTGCCCAAACTGTTCCAGGGGCGCTGCACTACGGGTGGCCCTGCCCAAACTGTTCCAGGGGCGCTGCACTACGGGTGGCCCTGCCCAAACTGTTCCAGGGGCGCTGCACTACGGGTGGCCCTGCCCAAACTGTTCCAGGGGCGCTGCACTACGGGTGGCCCTGCCCAAACTGTTCCAGGGGCGCTGCACTATGGGTGGCCCTGCCCAAACTGTTCCAGGGGTGCTGCACTACGGGTGGCCCTGCCCAAACTGTTCCAGGGGTGCTGCACTACGGGTGGCCCTGCCCAAACTGTTCCAGGGGTGCTGCACTACGGGTGGCCCTGCCCAAACTGTTCCAGGGGCGCTGCACTACGGGTGGCCCTGCCCAAACTGTTCCAGGGGCGCTGCACTACGGGTGGCCCTGCCAAAACTGTTCCAGGGGCGCTGCACTACGGGTGACCCTGCCCAAACTGTTCCAGGGGTGCTGCACTACGGGTGGCCCTGCCCAAACTGTTCCAGGGGCGCTGCACTACGGGTGGCCCTGCCCAAACTGTTCCAGGGGCGCTGCACTACGGGTGGCCCTGCCCAAACTGTTCCAGGGGCGCTGCACTACGGGTGGCCCTGCCCAAACTGTTCCAGGGGCGCTGCACTACGGGTGGCCCTGCCCAAACTGTTCCAGGGGCGCTGCACTACGGGTGGCCCTGCCCAAACTGTTCCAGGGGTGCTGCACTATGGGTGGCCCTGCCCAAACTGTTCCAGGGGTGCTGCACTACGGGTGGCCCTGCCCAAACTGTTCCAGGGGCGCTGCACTACGGGTGGCCCTGCCCAAACTGTTCCAGGGGCGCTGCACTATGGGTGGCCCTGCCCAAACTGTTCCAGGGGCGCTGCACTACGGGTGGCCCTGCCCAAACTGTTCCAGGGGCGCTGCACTATGGGTGGCCCTGCCCAAACTGTTCCAGGGGCGCTGCACTATGGGTGGCCCTGTGCTCTAACCTCTCTTGAGAAATACATATGTGTGTAGAGGACTATGTAGGAGGGATATGCAGGGAAACACATTTTTATTTCTGCCTTGTGTAAACTGAAAATAAAAAAATCTTGTTGAACTTGTTGAGTCATACATACATTTGATGAATTGTGTCTTGACATGACATGGGGAAATTGCTTGAGACATGGCTTATGCTCCATATTACTTGAGACTTGTCTTTGACTAAACTTGTGATATGATGACTTAAACAAGTTGAGATGGGGGGGTGTGAGAATGTGGTCTGGAACACAGCCCAATTGCTGAATACACACAGGAGAAGAGATTGGAGCGTTTCAAGGGTTTTAATGAAAGCAGTAGCAGAGGAATTGGAGGGGAATAGAACGGGGTTATAGTTCTTGTCTTGCGGCTGCCGCTGTGGCAGCGAGCGGGCAAGTGGTCCTTGTTCTTGTCTTGGGGCTGCTGGGGCTGCAGCTGAGGCAGCGAGCGAGCAAGTGTTCCTCCTCGGGGACAGGGAACGTCCATGCAGGAACGGTGGTCCTGGGGCACAGGAAAAACAGGTTAGAGCAAGGCAATACAAAGGGTAGATTCCAGCAGAGCTTTAGGTAGAGACGTCGTACCTGGGTAGTGGTATTTAATACCACGACGACTTCTGGTCAGCGTCTTGGAGTTGAAGTAGGCACCTCGTCAACGGGGGATAGGATGCAGCTGTGAGGAGTGAGGTGCCTGGCAGCGTGCGAATCAGGGGGATGAAGTGCAGCTGTGCTAGGTGACGTGAAGTGAAGTGATGCTGGTCGTATCAGGGTGAATGGAGGGGTGAATGGAGAAAGAGAGGATGAGGAGGAGTGTGTAGTGGATGGAGAGGGGGATGAAGAGGAGCGTGTGGTGAACGTGAGGGGAAAAGGAGGGGGAGTGAAGTATGCCCGTGCTGTGATTACAACAGGGGGCATTCTTTCTACAGACACACTATCTATTTTTGATAGATAACCATTTAATTATCATTACAGAGTCTGATTATTTTAGCCTGGTATTGGACCAATAAAGTTACTCATACTCATACTCAGGTGCACTTCTACTTGAGACTGACTTAGGACTCGAGCGAGATTGACTTGTCTATTTGCGGATCACACGACACAGAGGGCTTGTGGTGCGCGGTGAGCTGGCGGGTGCTGTACCCAGACACACTGATGCCCATAGCGCCCAGCAGGAGGGCCACATGCGATGAGATGTCCCTTCTCTTCTCCACGGTATGGATTGCTCGCCTTGGAAGAGTCTTGGAAAAAAACAAAACAATGGGATGAGTCAACAGTAACACTAGAGCTGTTTGGCAGAGCCATCCCTAGACATTTGGGGGCTGTCTTTAGACTTTAGACCTGAGACCTTCTCTTTTTCAACCTAACGTTGAGCCTAAAATATGTTTCTGACAACATTTCTAGCGGTAGGTTTGACATGATATTGCTTTATATATTGAGTCATATTTCATCTGCAATGCCTAGTTTGACAGTTTGATCAGAACTAGTTAGATGGTACCGCGTTTCCATTGATGAGCACCACATTGTTTTGGTGGTGCTCTAGTGACTGAAACTACTTAGTAAGCCTTTAAATAATTAGGCGTAAAATTAAAAGGGCCTTGCTTGAATAATTCCACTACTAATTTGTCATACAGGGATTACATTAAATGTATTATTATTATTATTATTATTATTATTATTATTATTATTATTATTATTATTATTATTATTATTATTATTATTATTATTATTATTATTATTATTATTATTATTATTATTATTATTATTATTATTATTATTATTATTATAATTTATATATTTTTAATATATATTATTGTATCTATCTAAAGTTGATTGGTTTGGGACCCTATTACAGACATGCTGCAGCCTCCACATTCAGGCCTTTACACTCTGTTTACCACTCAGCCCTGAGGTTTATTACTGGTGACACTGACAGCTACAACACTCACCACTGTGTTCTTTATGATAAGGTTGGTTGGTCTTCCTTATATGACAGATGAAATTATCATTGGTATTGGTTAATTTATAAAGCCCTACATGGTCAATTGCCACCTTATCTCTCATCTATGCTACTCTGGAACACTGGTCCATGCGTAACTGCTTATTGCTCTTTCTTATGAACTGTATTATTATTATTATTATTATTATTATTATTATTATTATTATTATTATTATTATTATTATTATTATTATTATTATTATTATTATTATTATTATTATTATTATTATTATTATTATTATCAGGCCAATTTTATTTGTGTTGTACCTGCTCCCCTTAGGGCCTATACTTCGGAAGCATGGCATCTCCTTTCACTGCTACGCAGATGACAGCCAGATTTACATGCCATTAAAAAGAAACACTAGCAACCCGGTAAAACCACTATTAGCATGCCTTGACGATGTTAAGGCATGGCTGGCATCAAACTGTCTCTGTCTCAATGACAGTAAAACAGAGGTCATGGTGTTTGGTCCCAGCAATGGGCATGTGTCTCCTCCTGGTGACTTGGGCCCTCTTGGGCTTTTTGTGAAGCCAACAGTCACCAACCTAGGGGTAAAATTTGATTGTGACCTAAAGTTGGACAAGCAGATCAATACTGTGGTGGGAAGGAGTTTTTTCCAACATAGGATTAGGAGGCTGTCCAAGGTCAAACCTTTTTTATCCATGCTTTTATGACCTCTTGCCTTGATTACTGCAATGCCCTGTACGTGAGCGTCAGTCAGGCCTCCCTCTCTCGTTTGCAGTTGGTGCAGAACGCCGCTGCCCGTCTGCTGACGGGAACGCGAAAGCGGGAGCACATTTCCCCTGTGCTGGCTGCCCTCCACTGGCTTCCTGTGCGTTTTAGGATTGATTTTAAAGTTTTACTGTTTGCTTTTAAATGTTTGAACGGCTTGGCACCGGGTTACCTCTCAGACCTGCTGGAACCCTATGTTCCTCCAAGGTCCCTCAGGTCCTCTGACCAGCTCCTCTTGGCCGTTCCAAACTCCAGGCTGAAGCTCAGGGGGGACCGTGCTTTTGCAGTGGCAGCCCCAAATCTCTGGAATGAGCTGCCACTGCATGTTAGGCAGGCCCCCACTCTGCAGGTGTTTAAATCACGCCTCAAAACACATTTATTTCCTCTGGCTTTAGTTCTTTAAACCGTTTTTGAGAGACTGGCCTTTTTTATGTGACACATTGTACGGTTTTTATTGTGTGCTTTTATTAAATTTTTATGTTTTATGTTTTATCCTATGTTTGTGGACTTGTACAGCACGTTGGTCAACTTTGTTGTTTTAAATGTGCTTTATAAATAAAGTGGATTGGATTGGATTGGATTATTATTATTATTATTATTATTATTATTATTATTATTATTATTATTATTATTATTATTATTATTATTATTATTATTATTATTATTATTATTATTATTATTATTATTATTATTATTATTATTATTATTATTATTATACAATTTCTGACAATGTATTGATGATTGATCTATTGTTTTAAATTGATTGTGTGTGTCCTGTTACATAATGCTCTGTACACTCAGTGCCATTGAAAATTAGGGTGTCCCTCAATGACTGATGAAAGGAAGGTGGCGGCCTAAGCGCAGTGCCCGATCTGTGTGATCTGTGTGCAGTGTGACGGACGTGAAGGAGAAGTGACAATGAAGAAACAAAGAGCTCTTCTTCACTTGCAGTAAGAACAACGTTCTGGTATAAAGACTTTTTTCATTCAGGTTATCTTCAAAGAAATTTTCAAAGAGAGACAATCTTTGTTTCTCTACACGTCATCTTGTAAAATGTCTGTTGTAAAGTGGGTTTCGAGGGGTTTCAACTTTATTTTAGATCAAGGTGTATCGAGTAACATAGTCAAAATTACACTTCACAAGGGGTTAACAACTATTTGACCTGATGTTGATGTTTTGGAGATGGTAGAAATGAAACATGAAGATGATGAATTGGAATTTCTTTCAACCCATCATAACAAAAATGTCACGTTTTTTTAAAACAGTTCACACACATACATATATACACAAGCCTCAAAGATGACGATTTCTTCCCAATTCCATATTTTAGTTTTCAGTGATGGGGCCTTGTTTTCATTTAGAATTGGGTCTCCACATCAGTCAGGTCTCTCTCTCTCTCTCTCTCTCTCTCTCTCTCTCTCTCTCTCTCTCTCTCTCTCTCTCTCTCTCTCTCTCTCTCTCTCTCCAACCTTCTCTGTCACTCTACTGTCACAGAAGCAGAAATTGCATCAAATAATAATAGGCGCACTCACCTGCAGGTATCGAATATACCCTGGAGATAATCCGGGCAGACGGAGTAACACCTTTGCTTTCTCCATGGCTATTTCTGGCCAAAGGATATCACTTTATCCTTTGAAGATTTGGGTAGTCAATATTTCGGACCGGTAGATCTACAGTGTATGGAAAGATCCCTTGAGCTGTATGTGGAGCTTACTAGCATGCAGTCTGAGCCTGTATGGAAAGCCTCCCTGCTTAATTACATAATCCCTACATGGTTGGCTCTGGGGCACCCTGATGAGAGGCATTTCACAGACTCAGAGAGGGCTCTATGGCAATATGAAAGACATACTTCAATTTAAATATTTCTTATTAGTAAATAATAATGTTCAAAATAAAATAGGCCCTCCTGGCTGCCTGCATTGCGAGGTTGCTATGCAACATACACACTAACAACTAGATGGCTCTTTATTTACATTCATTTGTATGTTGTCAATTATTGTACATCCACTGAAATACTGTGTCACACTCCACCAAAGTGTCTTTCTACAGGGCTCTCTGACACAGAGACACAGGTAGAGATGGTATGAACAGCAGAGCAGTTTATTTAAGAGGTGGTAAGATGGTACAAGCCAGAGCAGATGGAAGCTTGTCATGACAGAAGCTCTCCTCAGTGTGTGTGGGGATGGCAGATTTAACCTGTGTCCATTGATTACCTGCTCCCAGGTCTGATTAGCTTGACCCAGGGCAGGTGTGGCTGCTAAAACCAGCCATCCCTACCACAGTAACGTTAGGCTAACGGTTATCTTCCTCAGACGCAGAGTGATACTGACTTGTGAAGAGGAATTAGAATCATAGCTGTGGGTATTATGCTCATCATATATTACGGCTATTAACCAATCAGATTGCTCTGTATATATATATATATATATATATATATATATATATATATATATATATATATATATATATATATATATATATATATATATATATATATTAGTGCTGTCAATAGATTAAAAAGAATTAACTAATTGATATCACAATTTTCTGTAATTAATCTAGATTAATCTAGATAAAAAATTGCATTTTTCTACTTAAAACCGAAGCTTGTAACAGATATTTACTTGAGTAAAATCATGGAATTAATGTAAAATCAACACAAAGAAAGTATATTTAGATTCAAAGACTATTTTAATAGCTTTCTTTGAATACAGTTTCTCTCCTGTGAAATACAAATGTTCAACAAAACCATCAACATTGACTCAGCTAGACCTCTTTCTTATATCCGCGGCGCTAAGATTGAAGATTTTTCACTCCATAGATTAATCTAGATTAATTTATTTTAATGCTTTAAATAATTTAAATTAATCTCCAAAGTTAAAGCATTAACTTTGACAGCCCTAATACTGTATATATATATGTGTGTATGATAGCTTTCCGTGTGTAACATGGTGATGTAACGGAGACAACAGACTGTGTGTCTGCCTGTAGCCTGTTGCAGGTCAATTCTGAGTGCTATAAGATAAGTTACTATAAGAAAATACCTAAATACCTATTGTCTCTGAGGGGGAAATTGCGTCCTTGTTGACGGCACCACATGACAATGGATACAGCAAGACATTGAAGAAGGTAGCGTAACAAGAACACACAAGAAAAAAACGAATCAAACGGACGATAAGAAGTACAACCACAACATTATATACAGTATGTACAGAAATATTATACATAACAAGTTTTATCTACAAGTGTACAGGTGACTACACTATTAACAGAATAACATGAGAGAGAGTATGTATACAGTATACAGATACAGGAAAAGACATATAAGATATGGAGCAGGCTAAAGATAGTAATATGGCTATTCAAAAGTACATGTCATCAGGTCAGACCGGCAAGCAGTGACGTCCAAGAAAGGGATATACTGTAGCCTTTGAAGTGTGACTTATTACTGAAGAGCATTACATACTGAATGATACACAGAGCAAGTGCACATAATGCCCTCTGTATGGAGGAGAGATTTGGCAAGTGGTCAAAACAGACATCAGGAGAGTGGAAGTTTTCCACAATGGATGCCTCAGATGAATATCTGGAGGGAATCTTAAACAACCAATGGTAAACACCACGCTGAAAAGCATGTGCATATCGGTGTGTGGAGTGAAGTTGTGGAATAATTTACCCGAATACATCAAACAGAGTAAACATGTGGCACAATTTAAAAAGCAGCTAAAAAAATACACATTGGAAAAATACAGAAATTAGTATTGAGGATAAACAAAGTTATGTTATATTGTGTATGTAGTGCTGTACTATATTCACTGCTGTCAAGTGAATCAAGTTTTTTTTTTCTTTCTTGTAATCTTTTAATATAAGTAAAAGTATATTCTATATTGTAATACACTAAATTCTGTTATATCTAGTAAAATTAATGGAAGAACAAATATAAATGTAAGGGGGTAGGGATCAATAAGCTTAGCTTCCCTCTACTCCTTTTTTGGATGTCTGCTAACCAAACACATTGCTCTTGACCTTTTGTTTATAATTCCTTCTTTTTTTCTTTTTTTAATGTTTTTCTTTTAATGTTTTTTTTATTTGTTGCTATGATTGTTTGGTATGACGGAACAAGATATCGTGAGTTGTTTGGAGAAATATGGAGAATAACATGTCCAAAAATAAACTTTTTCATTCATTCAATATACCATCATGCCATATCATTTGGCAAAAAAAAAGGATAACCCCTTTCACTGCCACGCGACAAAGCGTTAACCCTTTCACAACCACACTACAGAAGGTTAACCCTTTCACTGCGACAATACAGAACGTTAACCCTTTCACTGCGTCAATATAGAAGGTTAACCCTTTCACTGCCACACGACAAAGGGTTAAGATGGACACCGCCAGGCAAAAACAAAAGTATGTTATATGAAAATAGCTTGTGACAATGTGAACAGGGTAAAAGGGCTAGAATGTGGACTAGCCCCCAGATGACTTGCACCCTAGTTGACTTGAGGCTTGGCCCATTGTAACAGGAGGCAGTTGTAGAAATGGATGGCAGTTGGCACACAGGAACGCCTGATCTATTCCTTGGCACATGTAGGGGAGATGAGCCAGTGGCTGAAGCGTTGTACCAGCTCATCATATAGAGGGCGGGAGACATTGTTCACAATGGAGAGGAGTTAGGAGCTCCTTTTCTCTGCCACAACATCCAGAGAGTCCAATCTGCCCAGTGGCTGAGCTATAGCCGTTTTGATCAGTTTGTCAATGAATGAATGATCATAGCATTTATATAGCGCTTTTCTAGATACTCAGGGTGGAATTCACCCTTCATCACCACTGTGTAGCACCCAACTTTGGGCTACACAGGTTCAATGGCATACACTGGAAGCAGGTACACTACATAATGGCTGGAAGGCTCTGGAGACAAGGATTGATATCAGCCAATTAAGGAGAGGGATGATTAGGTTGTCTTGATGTCAGAGACCTGTTTGGGAACTTGACCAAGAACGTCTGGGAACCCCCTACTTTTTGTGATAGATGCCCTGGGTTCTTTAAAGGGGAACTATTTTACTATTTCTTTCACTATTTGGGCACTTTTACACAATTCCTGTGGGTTTATGGAACACCTCTGTAATTTTTTATTTTTTTTAATTCATTGTTTTGTATTTCTAATCAAGTCCTCAAAAACAGCATTTTTCTACCTCAAGATCTTAAGCTGTTTTGAGCCTGGGCTCTAACCACTGTGGGAACTGTGTGGAAACTCAGCTGATTATCATGCAGCGGTGTCTCTCTGACATCACAAATCAGCACATTTTCAGATGACTCAGTTCAGTGAGGGTGAATATTGTGAGAGGAGAATTGGAAGAATGCGCCAATATGAGAATTAGAGACATAGATCATATTAATATAAGTCCACATAGCTAGGAAACAATGCTAAACACTGAAAAAGGCCATTTATAAGATAGTTCCCCTTTAATGATCGAATGAAGTTGGGACCCATGTAACATCTCATCCAAAGGACGGCACTCAGTTATACGGTGTCCCTATCACTGTGACAGGGGCATTGTTACTGTCAAGTCCAGAGGTCAGAGTGCTCCCTACTGGAAATCAGTACCACGTTCCCACAACGGCCAGACCGGGGCTCGAACCTGCAATCTTCCCATCACAAGCCCAGAGCCCTACCAATGTAGCAGGGGTGTAAAAACTACCCAGAAATTATACTTAAGTGAAAGTATGGGTACCGTCTCAAAATCGTACTCAAGTAAAAATCTGAGTATCTGGCTAAAAACACACTTGAGTCAAAGTAAAAAAGTTTCTACTTTTAAATGTACTTAAGTACTAAAAAGTAAAAGTAAAAACTTTTTTTTATGACTGTCTATTCTTCTGATAGCAGGTGTTTAATCAAAGACCCCCGCTTTCTAGTCTTGCACAAGGACCAATCAGCATGGGTATGGGCATGTTCATTTTCCATTGATGGGGATTTGATTGGCTGTTTTTAAATAAAGTGCGGCCGCA